>NW_024884586.1:45930747-46419931 GCF_019232065.1 Centrocercus urophasianus
CGGGGCAGCGCTGCCTCCGCCGCCGAGCAGCCGGGGCGCCCCGCCGCCAGCAACGCCCCCGGGGCGGGCGGGAGCAGCGCGGAGAAGCAGCGCCGTGCGGCGGCGGCGCAGGAGGAGGCGGCGGCCGCCGCGGGGAGAGGAGGAGGAGGAGGAAAGTTGGTGCGCCCGGCGGCGGACTGCGGAGAGCCGCCGCCGCCCCGGCCCGGATGTGCCCCCGCCGCCGCCGCCTCCAGCACCGGGAGGGGAAGGACGGAGCGGAGCGCCGCTGGCAGCGGGGAGCCGGCGGCGGGCGGTAACACCTGGAAAATCTGCGGATTGACGCCGTGCCCTGCTGGATCCGTGGGGATTGTGGTGGTGTGCTGGTTTTTTTTTTTTTTTTGGCTGGTTTTTCTTCTCTTCCTCCTCCTCGGGGGCCGGAGCCGCCCGCCCGCACTGCCCGCTGCGAGGTGAGCACCGGAGCGCTCCGTGACGGCGGCCTGGGAGCGCCCATCCACAACGCGGGACCTGGTTCGGGAGCCGGCGGTCCCTCTCGCCGATGCCACTGCCCCATGGGTGCCTCAATGGCAGGATCATGAAGTGTTTGACTTTTTTTCTTCTGCTTCCAGAGACCTTAAAGAAGTCCAAAAAGAGCGTCAGGTCAAACGGCAAGGCGCCAGGATGCTCTGAGGCAGTGCCCCTGGCCCTGAAGAAGAAGATGGCCGCAGAACTTTACCCTGCCAACACCAATATCGCCAACAGCAACGCCGCCGCCGCCGCCGGCAGCAAGAAGCCCGCGCTGCAGCTGCAGCAGAGCGCGCAGCCGCCCCCGCCGCCCCAGCTCCAGAACCTCAACAACAACAACTTGGAGAGCGCCAGCTGGCAGTCGTGCCACCCCACGCTGCGCGAGAGGTGAGGCCGGGCCCCCCCCGGGTCGGGTGGGTGCGTGGGTCCGGGCCGCCGACGCTAACCGGCCTCTCCCTGCCCTCGTCCGCAGGAACGCGCTGATGTTCAATAACGAGCTCATGGCTGACGTCCACTTCATCGTGGGCCCGCCGGGGGCATCCAAGAAAGTTCCTGCCCATAAGGTTGGTGCGGAGTGCGGCTCGCTGCGCGCACACGGGTTCCGCGTCTCGGTTCTCCTCGTCCCAGCAGCGCTGCGCGCGTGGGGCGGTCGCAGGGAGAGGCGCGGTGCTGAGGTGCTCTCTCTGTTTTGCAGTACGTGCTGGCAGTGGGCAGCTCCGTCTTCTACGCTATGTTTTACGGCGATCTCGCCGAGGTCAAATCCGAAATCCATATCCCAGATGTGGAACCCGCAGCCTTTCTAATCCTATTAAAGTAAGTGGCCGCTCCGAGTCTACTAATTATGTGGATGGAATCAAAGTGGCTTATAGAATATGCAGCTCCCGCTCAGCGTCGTGCAAGCGCACATATTTAATGCTTCATGAGCTGTCAGATGCTGAACGTCTGACTAACAGCCAGCAACGATGACTAGAGATGAGTTTTCCACGGGCTGTGCCTATGCGCTTTCCCTTAAGAAACTTCTTTTCTCACCTAGGTACATGTACAGCGATGAGATAGACCTGGAAGCCGACACGGTGCTGGCGACGCTCTACGCTGCCAAGAAGTACATCGTGCCGGCCCTGGCGAAGGCGTGCGTCAACTTTCTGGAGACGAGCTTGGAGGCGAAGAACGCTTGCGTCCTGCTGTCCCAGAGCCGGCTCTTCGAGGAGCCAGAGCTGACGCAGCGCTGCTGGGAGGTGATCGATGCTCAGGCCGAGATGGCGCTCAAGTCGGAAGGGTTCTGCGAGATCGACCTGCAGACGCTGGAGATCATCGTGACGCGGGAGGCCCTCAACACCAAGGAGGTGGTGGTGTTTGAGGCCGTTCTCAACTGGGCGGAGGCAGAGTGCAAGAGGCAGGGGCTGCCGGTGACGCCGCGCAACAAGAGGAACGTGTTGGGGAAAGCGCTGTACTTGGTGCGGATCCCCACGATGACTTTGGAAGAGTTCGCCAACGGGGCGGCCCAGTCCGACATCCTCACGCTGGAGGAGACGCACAACATATTCCTGTGGTACACGGCTGCCAACAAACCCAAACTCGAGTTTCCGCTGACAAAAAGGAAAGGACTGGTGCCGCAGCGCTGCCATCGCTTTCAGTCGTCCGCGTACCGCAGTAACCAGTGGAGGTACCGGGGGCGGTGCGACAGTATTCAGTTTGCTGTAGACAAACGGATATTTATAGCGGGACTGGGATTGTATGGGTCGAGTTGTGGCAAAGCTGAATACAGCGTCAAAATTGAACTGAAGCGCTTAGGAGTTGTCCTTGCTCAGAATCTGACAAAGTTTACCTCCGACGGCTCCAGTAATACCTTCTCGGTGTGGTTTGAGCACCCGGTGCAGGTCGAGCAGGACACGTTTTACAATGTAAGTGCCATTCTGGACGGCAATGAGCTCAGTTACTTCGGGCAGGAGGGAATGACTGAAGTGCAGTGCGGGAAAGTGACCTTCCAGTTCCAGTGCTCCTCGGACAGCACCAACGGGACTGGGGTACAAGGAGGACAAATCCCTGAGCTCATTTTCTATGCATGATGCATTTCACCTTGATTGTATTCCAGTACTGCAACGCTGCACATTAAGGGATTCTTCGGTTTTACTACAGAACTGTACAGCAGTATGGAATGTTACGCTACTTACCTATCTGCTACATCATGCTATACCCAATAAGTGAAGGAATGCTCTTGAATTTAATCTTATTTTATTTATTCATAAGCTATTTGACTTAATTAAGACTGCAGTGAGCAGAAAAATGTTAAATTTTGCACATACAGTGCATTTATTTTGTATATAGATAACTAACTGCAGCTGACTCAAACAGAATGTTCTAAACTAGAGCAGTTTATGAATCGGTGAAATATAAAACATTTCTACTTGCCCTAAATCCTGCGTGCTGCCCCTTACTGATGTTATGGCTTGTCTGTTAATTCAGCTACAGTGTAGTTAATGGGTGGTAACACTACTGGCTGCCTGTCCTCTGCAAGGTGTGAGCAATGCTGCACATAGAAAGGCTCCCCCACCTGCAAAGCCCATCCATCAGGCAGCCCTCATTGTCCTTCACCAAGAAGGACAGGAGGAAGGAGGCTCAGTGGTTGGCTGTGGGTCACCTAAGCTGAACAGAAAAAACCTGAGCACTGATGAAACCTTGTGTGTGTTTGCATTCTGCTTTTGGCATCGTGTGTGTTAACCACCATCCTGCCCAGCAAACAGCAGCAGTAACACCTGCACTGTCAGAATGCACCAGACTTGAGCAGCCAGTGTCAGGGCAGACAGATAAAGCCTCGTGCAGTCACAAGCTGTAACACTGACAGCCACTACTTAAATATACATCACATCTCACCTTTAGGAGCAGACAGATTTACAGTACGGTCACTCAAAATTACTGAGGGAAGCCACCATAAGGAAAAGCTGTCAGGCCTTTTTTCTCCCTGTGTAGTTTTGGGGCTGTCAGTCATTTTTATAGCTAGCATCCTTCAGTTTTCTCAGAGACTAAGATAGGTATATTCCTCAAGCACCTGACCACCACTACAGTTGAACCAATGGGAAGTTCTTACTGTTCTTTATAAAAATATTGTAATCATACAATGATCCAATTTACCATTTTTTAGCACATATAACAGGTACCTCTACCTTCAAGTCCTCTGTTTGTTTTTCACCTGAGCTGCATTATTCTTTTCTTACCTTTAAACTGAACTGTAATAAAATTTTGCCTCTCAGAAAAAAAAAAAAAACAACAAAAAAACACAACAGGAAAAGAAATAAGGGAACTGAATTATTGGAAACAAGATGTGTGCACAGGACATCAGGCTGTGCTAACTGATTTACCAACTAATCCTGCTCACTGCAACAATGGGAGATAGCTGTGTCCTGCCTGTATACTGCTTTCTGGATACCATTATGATGATGCTCAGTATGGGAGCTGCTGCTTCTACTGCTGCAAACTGAAAGAGCAGGAACACAGTTATGTGACCAGCTGAGTACATCTGAAGGAGGGTGCATGTGTTCTCGAGCACAAAGGCATCTGATTCTCTCAGTACAGATTAAGGAGAGTGGGAGTGATGGTGGGTTAAGATACAGGGAAAAGAATTCTGCACAGAGGTGGGCAACAGTCACAAGACCTCTCTAAAAACTTTTTTGTAGCAGGAATTGGCATGAATTCCCTTGGCTCAAAAGCTACAACCTAGACAAGAGCTTTTCACCCTTTTGACACATAACACTGTGTGCTTGATTTGAACACTGACTTATTAATTAAAAAGCTATTCAAATACCTGGGAAAAAGCTGCATACCTTGAAAATGCTGCACCCTGTTTTCCTTCAGGTCACTTATATTTCAAACACTGAACACTGCAACTACAGTGATGGACTGATAGTCTGTTTAGCAAATGCTTACAAGATGTTCTTGTGGAACTGAAGTTTTACAGGCCAATGCAAACTTGCAGATAAGCACACATTTGTCATGCATCATCAATTTTCTTAATATTGCCTAAGCTACTTGCAGAAAAAGCATCACAATTGTAGAAGAGGACAGCATCCACCACCTCTAAGGTCCTACATAAAGGAGATCAGTATTGATGGATTGATTCCAGCTTCATTTTAAGTTACCACTTTAGTAAATCAGTACTACGCATTCGTAACAGATTCTTCTAAAGAAGTCATACAAAAAATATACCCGAAAGTCAAAGTGTAAAGAAGTACCTATGGCTGGAGCATTTATGCAGAGTTCTCTTGCCAACAGAAGGAAAGTTTTTCCCAGCACATAGACATTCACCTGGTAAAAGACAAAAATCATTATTTAAATCTTAAACCACAAATGTTTTCAACACACCTTTTAATTGTAAAGGAAAAAAAAAAAAAACAACAATCTTCCGAAACCTTAAACAACTTGCTTTAAGAATTTCAATTAAAGTAATACAAGAAATTCAGAGGTACAGAGCAGAACCTGGTGCCCATCAAAAGCTGCACAAGTGTTGGAAATCAAAGCATGAGTTGATAGTGAAAGAAACCTACAAAGAGCTGTTCATTATGCTCCTCAGAGGACTCAGTGGTGTTCTGTGGTACTTGCACAACTTCTCAGTTGTCACCTAACATCTTAAAGCAGTAAGTAGATTTTATAGGGTCATTTATCTTGTGATATAAAAAACCCTCAGGAAATAATCACAAGTTAGTGCAAATTTCAGCTCTGTACAATCATGTTAAGTGAGATAATTAAGTGCTGCACAGGTGCAAACCAAACTTTTCTACCAAGGAAGGAGCAGTGCTACACGCCTCTAGGTTATTTGTTGGTTCTGATGGGTTTGGACATTGACCCACATCACTCATCAGTTAAAAAAAAAATAAAATCAACAAACCAACCTGGAAAAAAAAAAAAAAAAAAAGCAACTCTAAAGCACAGCAAATCTAAGGAGCCCAGCACAGCCTCACTTTCCAAGCCACCACTCTCTGCTCTCCACCCCAACTGCTCAACTCGGAGGATGTAAAGTGATGGGAGGAGCTGCTCTTCATACTCTGATTTGCAATTTATGGCATAGGCAATTACAGCTGTGTTTGTAAAGTCTAAGGAAGTTTTATTTCGCTATCTTAAGATGTGTTTTGTGGTCAACAAGAAAGGCAGGATATTCTTCAATTCCCAATTAGCTCCAAACATTCCCACGAAGCTCCATGCTCACCTTGCTTCCCAAGGCACTCATAAAGGTTGAAGTCAGTATTAAAAACTCTATTCTCCTCCTGGACAAACAAAAAGGTGGAGGTTTTTATTTATTTTTTTTTCCTGGTAGTGTGTTCTCTATTGCTTTCATGCAACAGAACTGCCTCTCTCCTTCCTGTGCCATGGTGATGAACATGTTCACTAAGCAGCCAATGACACAATGGTGTTGTCCATGGAAATACATAACCTGTTACTTAGCACTGCCCTTCAGTTTAAGAAAAGAGCTTTATCAGTTTAAAAGCAGCTTTCCCTTCAAGCACATAGATGTTTCACCAAGTTAGTGACAAAGCAAACAAAATACTGGCACGCTTTCACCTAGCCTTGCTCTTCTTCATGCAAAAACTTTCTTAGGGTGATTTTTTTTGGTGTGTGAATTCAAATGTGAAAAAGGGAAGATTTCAAATAAATCCTCAGAGTTATCACACATCCTGAAAGCTCAATCAAGTGTACGTGATATGGCATTAATTTAGTCCATATTTAGTGGAGATCACTGGATACATTCCATGCTTTGTGCGACTGATGGTTAGACTGGCCCATCCCATACAGAAGCGAAGTCTGAAATACGACCATCCTTTTGCCAGATGACATAGCAATACTATTCTATGGCAAGGAAGCAAACAAAATATAACCTCTGAACAAGAAGCGTACTCAGGAAATAAGTCATCGAATTCAGCAGAGAAAAATAAGCATCTACTGAATCTGGCAATTCATACAGGAGCTTGGGAGCACGTGACTTTCCATGAGCCACAGAGACATTACTAAAGCAAAATAGCTGCAGTGTTTCAGCTGGCTTTCAATGCTCTACGTTCACTGCAACTTTGGAATGGACTGTTTTGACCTTCTGTCCAAAAAATATTAACATAAAGAGTGGGGGTTTGGCTGTAGTTTCAGCCTTCTAAGTTGGCCGACTGAGTTACTATAAATCTTGAACCTCATCGCTTAGATCTTGCTCTGCAAGGATGATTTCACTGCACAAATCAATAAAGTTACTTCAGTGGAGCCAAGTACATGCAATGTTTCCATCAGAGCGTCACAAACTCATCTAGTTCCTTCAATTTAGTCTAGAGAAAGCCTCAGATTCAGTCAAGTATTTTTCCCTCTGGATTTTCTGCCAGGATATCCAAAATTCTTCATGCGTATCCCCAAATAACCACGTCATTATACGAAACTCCTCCCAAGGAAACTTTCCAGAAATGCAATCATCAAAGAACAAATAAATACAAAGAGACATAAGAAGGCAGGGTTTTTTGGTTTTTGTTTTTAAAGCTATGTTCTAACTAACAAAACAAGTGCTGAATTAAAGCTGAAGCAAAGAAAAATGCATTATAAAACTGCTGTGACTTTTTTACTTCAAAATTCCCATCCTCGCCCTGCCTAAAGGTCTCCAGATCCATGCTCTGGGAAACAATACACTCAAACCCAACCTGCTTTTCCACCTCACCTGCGTCGGCAGTGTTTTATGACCCGACTGCAAGATGTAGGCAGTGTATTTACACAAAATAAGAAATTCAAATTGAAATGGTACATCAGGGTATTTCCTTTGATCACAAGAGCACTTGGCAGTATCTGGATGCTACCAATTCAGAAAGAAGGTATGATACTCAGCGCATTATGTGCTCTGTATTGGAGCTCACACTTCTTGAATGTCAGTGTAAAGGCACAGAAAGAATCAGAAATACTCAACTGGTTCCAGTTTTCCTGGCAAATCAGTTCAAGAAATACTTCGGGCCCCGTAAAACAAAACACTGATCATCCCTGGAACTTACCAGATATTCTAAGCAGGGTATTCAGTACAGCTTAAAGCTCACCCCAAAATCAGTAATGACTTGCTCAACAAGGCACATCATTTCCACTGCTAGCAGAAGACCCTCACGCTAACATTTAATAGCACCGTCACTGATTTGAACCAGTGTACACACACACCCCTCCTGTGATAGATGGAAAAATTACAGGTATATAGTAGCACACAGAAAGAGCCTATCTTTATTCATCTTTGGTACATTTTTTGCACACCACTAAGCTTTGAAAATTAAAGGGATTAATTTAGTGGGCTACATGAATGTCTAGTTTTCATCGTTAAGAACTTGTAATAAAAATTCATCTACTCCAATCCATCAGAAGCTTCATGTTCCAAATTTAGAACCATATGACATTTGCATTCATAAAACCTAATTTTATGAGTTCTTAGAATGTTGAATAAACAAAAATGCCCTTCTACAACAATGTCTCTGGCTTAGAGTTGAACAGCAGCAGCTTTGAAGCTTACACATTAACTTTGGTCTCTTTTCTCCACTTCTTAAATTTATGAGAATCAAAATGAAAGCCAGAATTTTCCCAAACTCTCTTCAGTCAAAGTGTAGCAATTGTTTCATTGACTTTCCAAAGACTTGTGATCCCTGTACTGTTCTCATATTTTGACCAGATATTAAAATTCCCTAAATTAGATGCAAGCATTAGGCCTGAGCAGCAACACTTAATACAAAAAGAAAGGAGCATCCACCTCTTCTATAGTGGGTATTCTAAAATATCTGCACATCCTCATATTTTACTACATTATTTTACATTCCGTTCACATTTAACAGAACGCACTTGTAAGCGTATGGGATCAGGCCTAGCCAGCATGGGTTCATGAAGGGCAGGTCCTGCTTGACCAACCTGATCTCCTTCTATGATCTAGTGACCCATCTGGTGGATGAGGGAAAGGCTGTTGATGTGGTCTACCTAGACTTCAGCAAAGCCTTTGACACTGTCTCCCACAGCATTCTCCTGCAGAAGCTGGCAGCCAGAGGCTTGGATGGATACACTCTTGGCTGGGTAAGGAGCTGGTTGGAGGGCCGGGCACAGAGAGTGGTGGTAAATGGAGTCAAATCCAGCTGGCGACCAGTTGTGAGTGGTGTTCCCCAGGGGTCGGTGCTGGGGCCTGTCCTCTTCAATATCTTTATTGATGACCTCGATGAGGGCATCGAGTGCACCCTCAGTAAGTTTGCAGATGACACCAAATTGGCTGGAAGTGTGGATCTGCCTGGGGGTAGCGAGGCCCTACAGAGGGATCTGGACAGGCTGGAGAGCTGGGCTGAAGCCAATGGGATGAGTTTCAACAAGGCCAAATGCCGGGTCCTGCACTTCGGCCACAACAACCCCAGGCGACGCTACAGGCTTGGGGCGGTGTGGCTGGAGGACTGCGTAGAGGAAATGGACCTGGGGGTATTGATTGATGCTCGGCTGAATATGAGCCGACAGTGTGCCCAGGTGGCCAAGAAGGCCAATGGCATCCTGGCTTGCATCAGAAACAGTGTTGCAAGCAGGAGCAGAGAGGTGATTGTTCCCTTGTATTCAGCACTGGTGAGGCCGCACCTCGAGTACTGTGTCCAGTTTTGGGCCCCTCACTGCAAGAAAGATATTGAGGCCCTGGAACGTGTTCAAAGGAGGGCAACAAAGCTGGTGAGGGGTCTGGAACACAGGCCATATGAGGAGAGGCTGAAGGAGCTGGGAATGTTCAGCCTGGAGAAGAGGAGGCTCAGGGGAGACCTCACTGCTCTCTATAACTTCCTGAAGGGAGGTTGTAGTGAGCTGGGGGTCGGCCTCTTCTCTCGTGTCATTAGTGATAGGACCAGGGGGAATGGCTTCAAGCTACGGCAGGGGAGATTCAGGCTGGACATTAGGAAGTATTACTTTTCAGAAAGGGTGGTCAGGCACTGGAACGGACTGCCCAGGGAGGTGGTGGAATCACCGAGCCTGGGGGTGTTCAAGGAAAGACTGGATGTTGTGTTGAGGGACATGGTTTAGTAGGAGCTATTGGGAATAGGTGAACGGTTGGACTGGGTGATCTTTTAGGTCTTTTCCAACCTTGGTGATTCTATGATTCTATGATTCTATATGGATCTGCCACCACGTCCTGTTTTTTGTCCTTTTTTTCTTGAGCAGTAAGACATTTTTTCAGACAAGAAGTACACGCTCACCCGGGAACTGCAAAGCAACCCATTTCTAACCTTAAGTCTCTACAGGAGAAATCAAGATTCTACACGATGTTGTCCTTTACCAATCACTTCTGTCTTGTTATAGAACACTCTGTATTAGCTAAAAGTGGCACTTGGAGAAGGAACGGTTTCCAATTATTCACTTAGATCTTTATAGAAAAATCCTCCTACTTATTATACTCTTTGCCCTTCACAGTATTTTTCGGAGACAGTCCTTTCATTTCACATCCATCAGCCATCAGATGCTGATTTCAAAGGGACACTTCCATAGGGACTCTTATCCTTTCATAATTTCCTCTTGATTTCAGATCATGCCCGACATGTTCACAAATACCAATATACTTCCACTTCTACAAATAACAAACACCTCCATACCAGCACCATGGGAATTCAGCTGTCCATCAGCCTAACACATTCCAGAATTTCAAACTCTTTTCAGAAACAAGGGAATCCCCCATTCATACAGGTCCAGATGCATTAAATTCTGGACAGTAGCAATCAAAGTTGTAATCACAGTCAAGCAAAAGTCCTCATTCATGTTTCTAAATTAATAAATCAATACCCTTTCACTACAAGCAATTTCTAAAAAGGCTTTTCATGACCATGGCACAGCATCGTGGAAAAATATTACAAGTGGTGATGATGGTAAGTTCTTCCATCATTCAGAAAGATGAAGACTGGGCAGTTGGAACTCGATGAGAATTCACACTGTGAAACAACCATGGCTGCTTGCCTAAATAATTAAGCAAGCATGAAAAGCAAATGAGTTTTTAAGGAGAGTGTCTGTTGCTGGGGGAAGAGGCACCTGTGGTTATTTGATTCATTATTAACATTTCTAGTATAGTAATGACTGAAGGTCCCAACCAGGTTGTTTAAATTAACTCAATCAACATAGCAATTTGCAAGGGGGCAATAAAGGCAATGCAGTCAACATGCTAATATTTTTAAAGGAACAAAGGGTATTAAAAACTGAAGCAAATAAGTACTGCCTAAGAACTAGATATATATATTCTTTCACCATTCGCCTGAAATGTCTTATTTTGGGGGTCCATATCAGAACCAGAACATCACATTTAACCTCAAAAGAGAAACAATACAAGAAAACACAAATGTGCCCAAAACCCAGCTTGTCAGAGTGCAGCTGAAGAAAAGACACAAATCAAAATTAAGCAGCTTCTTTTCTGCTACATTTTAAAGCTCTGCCTTCATTCTAGGGACCCCATAGAGAGAACCCACTTTTCACTAATCACATCCTAGTCCTACCATTCTTCCTCCAACACCACAGCTGTACAATAAATCAAAATTATACCATCTGTGCAACAAAGTAAGGAAGGAATTGGTGACAAGCACAGAAAAATCAGCAAGGCCCAGTGCTGCCTTAAAAATAAAATAAATAGTAAAGATAATAAATACATGTACAAGCTTCCCAAAATAACTTAGAATAATGATCCTTCTGGACAATGAAGCATTGTTACTTGACTGCACAAATTGAACAGAAAGAAATCGAAGAGGATAAGAGTTATGTTTTGAAGTGGAAGACAGACCAAAGCACCAGACAGACAAGTAGCACGTACTGGTTTTTTCTTCTTGTACACCTTCTTCCCTCACCGTGAATCATGGCATAGCTCTGGTAGGAAGGGATCTCAGGACGTCTCCAATCCAACCTCTGCTCAGAGCAGGGTCACTGCCAGAACAGAGCAGGTGGCACAGGGTCTGGAGAACCTCCAAGGAGGGGACTTCAAAACTCCTCTGAGCAACCTGTTCCAATGCTTGACTATTCTCACCGTGAAAAACCTTTTCTTGATATCAAGGCAGAAATGTCTCATTTTCATTTATTATGCTGGTTGCTGCTAATCTTCCTGCCGTGCGCTGCTCTATAGGACCTGATTCTAACATCTCTTCAGGCAGCATTAGTCTTATTTAACAGCAGGACACACCATACGGCACACTAAAATGATACTTGACAAAGCTGAAACTGGAGATCAAAGCAGTGCCAACATCTCTTCCTGAAGTCTTTCATGACTGCACTGCAAAGACCATGACACTGGAGATTACAAGAGGCTAAAAAAGAAAGTGGAGTCTCCTAGAATTGGAAAGACAGCATTCAAACATAGCCAAATAGTTCTCCAGGTGAATGGAATGAACGCTCTGAAACAGATGAGCAAACTCAAACTGTTCAAAAGTTGGGCCAAGGCAAGACAAGCTTCTCAGCTCCCCTCAACAAGCAAGTCCTGTCACTTCGATTGGAATAACAAAAAAGCAAACAAAGGGCCTGATTATAGACCGCTCTGAAGACTGTATTTGCAAGTAAAATGCAATATCTGAAAATATAAACAAGTACTTTCCTGTCAGGGACTGGTGACTGATCATCCTTCCAACACAATCAACATGCAGCATGCCTTTCTGCTCTGCACAGGGAGCATGTAGAGCTGCTCTGCACATTTTCAGTTCGTTTTAGCTAGTGCTTTTAAGTCTGAGTGTACCAGAGGCATGCTGAATCTGACACTTTCAATGGGAGGTTTCCAACACATAGGACGTATTTCATCTAGAGATAAAATGGAAAGCAAAATACAAAAAGCTGGCCTTTCCAATGAAAAAAAAGGGGGCATTTTATTTCATTCTGACAGCAATTTTGAAGTTGCTGAAGTTGTTATGAAACGGAATAGTTCTCCAGTGGAATAAGCCAAACTGCCCCATCTCAGTCATCAGCACAGGAGAAAAACTGAAAGGGCTTTTTAAACAGACTCTCACTTTCAGCTCCCCAACTTGCTTATGTTGGGACCAACTGGCTACCAGTTGTGAGGTCTCAGCTCTCCCAGCAGATACTGAAGGTCACAGATGCAGAACAGCACAGCAAATATTGTGCCCAGCTGCAAGGTGGTAAGAGAAAGAAGCGGATGCTTTTTTTTTTCCCCACAGGTTTTCCTTTAAGCTTTCTGCTGATAGATTTGCTTTGTTTTGCTACTAGATGAAGCAGTGCACGAAAGGCAGTCGTGCTTCCTCCCATCACCACTCAACACATCATAATCTATCTCAAGGTGTTCTGTGTGCTTACTCGGTAGCCTCCAGAAGGATGCTTTGTTAATCTTCTTCAAAAGAAACACTGGCAGTAGGACTAAATGATTTCTGAAGGTGCCTTCCAACCAAACTATTCTATTCTAAACAATTCCTACGGTCACACAATTAACAATCCCGTAGATCAGTTTACCTCCTGCAGCAACAGAGCTGTACTGAGTAGAACACTTAACAGAAAAAGGTCAAACTTGGCTGTTAGCATCTGCACAAAAGTTCATGAAGGTCTGGTACCCATTTTTCAGACTTATTTTTCCTGATACAAATTTGCCACCTTTATTATTTCACCAGGAAAAAAAATGGTTATGTGCAGTACAAATGTTGTGCAGGTAGCTCCAAACATGCTAAATATTTTGGAAAGATAGCAATACCACTTCTGCTAACAGCCTTCCTTTTTCTTTAATGATATTCACATCCCAACTTCACAATAGCAGAGCTGTCCTTGAATGAAAAATTCAATTCAAGGTAATAGTATCATCCAATAAACCAGTTGCTTTTACTTTTCATACCTCCTGCAAGCAAAGACTGATCTAAAGCACAACGCAGGGAAGTTTTTCTGTCTGGTTAGTAAATGTTTTGTCACTAATTTTAGAGGAAAACAAAGCATCAAAGACTAAGAATCACCTAGGGAGCTTTTATTGTAGGTAATTTCATTTTAAGCATGTATATGCTGTTGACTTAAAATAGAAAATAGAGGGTGGTTGGTTTCTTTTTACTTTTTTGTGTTGTTTAATAAAACAAACTGGGATTGACAGGAGAAATCTGGAGGAAGTCTGAAAAGCTTATTTCCGGTTTCCTCAGCACAGCTTTCTGGCTGACTACAGTTAACAAGGACATTTAAGATTTCTTTAGCTCAGATTCATCTTTAAGAAACTAGAAATTGAGGCTGTCAAATCCTCACACAGTTAAATACGTAAATAAAGTTCACGACAGAGAAACACTGCATCATCTTCTCCTTTCCAGGGCTATTTCCATACCACTGATCTATTCCTGGCTCTCCCAACTCTTCAGCTACCCCCCTTTAACCTTTTGGATCATTTGTGCCCCATCTCGACACCTTTTCAGGCTGGAATGTACAGAAGGGACAAAATCAGATCATCCAATCTTTGTCCCTGCCAACAGGACATCCTTTTCTTTTTCCAGATTCAATGCCTCTTCTTCACATTTGACAGATATACTCCATATTACTGCAATCATCCTATTTCATAGCAACTACTATGTAAAATCACTTCTTTAATAGGAAATACACCCCCCCAATCTACATATGCAGTATTTTCTTACAAGCAATCAAAATAATTCAATAAGAGCTTGCAAAAAAAACCCCCAAAAACAAAACAAACCTTAGTAATTTTAAGAATTAAAGATTCATTTGATTATTGTAATTCCAGTAGATTGCTTTAAGCAATAAATAGTCTTCAGAGGGATGCCATTTACCAAGACAGCTGGGAGGACAAAAATAGATGTAACTAACCTACTCACATTGTATGTAAAACAGCTCGAACGTGGAGAATGCGAGTAAGGCAGCGTATGTCAGCAGAGCTTTCTATTTCCACACAAAGAGGAAATATATTTTGTTCAAAATATGGTTCATAAAACAAGTCCCTGGCATATACTGATCCATGTACACCATATTACCTACAAAGAGTTTTGTCGTCTTCTATTGTTATGCTAAAAATGCGTAACAACTGACCTTGTGCCACTGCAGTGACGCTGAATCCTGAAGAAAGCATCACACTGACTCTTGATACATTACTTGCAACGTTAAAAGCAAAAGATACCTTGATATTTAATTTCACCGAGCAATTACTAAGTTACAAACCCAGTGATTTTCCAATTCAGAAATCTTACAGAGAAATTAAAGCATCACAAATAGCCCACACTGACAGCACTTTGCTTGAAAGTAACCTTTATCATGAGAATTTTCCCACAGAAAATAGATACAATACCTGAAGAAGATCACTGAGGTCCAGTAACATGTCTGTGAAGAAGTCAAGGAATATAAATGCTTACTGAATGCAACTGCTTCTAAATTTCATTAGCAAGACAAAAAATGGAAGAACAAGCCCAAGTGAAACTGCAGCAGAACGCAAATACAGGTGAGGTGCTGGGATGCAACACTTCTGCACCCCAGAAACTCCTGCCAGCACTTGCTGCTGCAGTCACTGCTCAAGCTGCTGATGTAAGGTAGTGGTCTGAAAGAAAAAGACACCTTGTGCAATGTACAACTACTTACCCTATCTTGCAGCCCAGGGAGAGAACAGTAACAACAAATAACAACATTGTAAAGAGATAAGTAAAGTGTGAAAGTATTTTAAGAATGTAAAACATCAACTCATTTCCTAGGCTAGCTTACAAGTTCAGGACTTTCTCACGAGGTTCAACACAGCCCAGTGCAAGGTCTTGCACTTGGGTCGCAGCAACCCCTACTAGCAATACAAGATGGGGGACGACAGGCTGGACAGGAGCCAGCAATGTGTCCTCACAGCCCAGAAAGCCAAACGTATCCTGGGCCGCATCAAAAGAAGCGTGGTCAGCAGGTCAGGGAGAGGGGTGATCCTGCACCTCTGCTCTGAGCTGGTGAGACCTCATCTGGAGAACTGCATCCAAATGAGGAGTCCTCAGTACAGGAGAGACGTGGACCTGTTGGAGTGCATCCAGAGGAGGGCCACAAAAATGCTCCAAGGGATGGAACAGCTCCTCCAAAGGACAGGCTGAGAGAGCTGGGGCTGTTCAGAATGGAGAAGGCTCTGAGGTGACCTGAGAGCAGCCTGTCAGTATCCAAAAGAGGGCTGCAGGAAAGGAGGGGACAGACTCCTTAGCAGAACCTGTTGTAATAGGACAAGAGGAAATCATTTCAAACAAAAGAGGGAGATTTAGACTGGATATAAGGAAGAAGTTTCTTGGTGGGTTTTTTTTTTTGGCTGTTTGTTTTTTTTACAGTAAGGTTGCTGAAGCATTGGCACAGGTTACCCAGAGAGGTGGTGGGT
The DNA here is from genome assembly GCF_019232065.1 of Centrocercus urophasianus. Taxonomy (NCBI): domain Eukaryota; kingdom Metazoa; phylum Chordata; class Aves; order Galliformes; family Phasianidae; genus Centrocercus; species Centrocercus urophasianus. Next base: position 45,946,520 of record NW_024884586.1, read on the forward strand.
GCCCTGCTCTTGGAGGCATTCAAGGTCAGGCTGGATGGGCTCTGAGCACCTGATGGAGCTGTGGGTGTCCCTGTTTATTGCAGGGGGGGTTGGATCACATGACTTTTAAAGGACCTTTCCAACTCAAATGATTCTATGGTTTTACTTTCAAATTCATCATTACCCAGTACTCAACTGTGGGATCAAGTCACCAGCCACTACTCCTTGTGACCACACCTGGGACTTACAATAGTTCAAAGGAGCCAAAACTACCTTAAGTTTCCATCAGATTTTACTGAAAGTAAGCCCGTTTTTAAACATGTTGTCTTCAATCCTAAAAAGGAGGCTAAACAAACATTAAGCTTAAAGGGCAAAGGTGGCCCTCTCGCTGAGACCAAAGTACTGCTCACGTGCTCCAGCTATCAGCCAGCCAGGGCTGCCTCACCTGTCATAAAGGAGTCCGGATTTACCATTAAAAGCAGCATCAAAGTAAGCCAAAGGAGGGAGGCAGGTGAAGAAAACACGTAGGCAGAAATTTTCTATGGGGCAATGCATGAAGAAATTCAGTATTAAGAAACACTGGGACATCAGTACAGTTTGGTACATCACAGCAATGCAAGTATCAGTAATGCAAGCATGTGATGTTTTTAGGGTATGACACTGTATAAGTTTCTCCTAAATATTATCAGCAGTGGAATCATTCAGATAATGTAATCGCTCTATACATAAACATTTGGTCCCTAAGAGTTTTATTCTATCCTTAGTTTGCATTTTAAATTACATTAATTTAGTGCTCCGAATTTACTACAAAATCCAATACATTATGTTAATATTTGGTGAAAGTGAATTTTAGCATTAAAAGAAAAATCACAATAGTTGGATATTTAATTAGGTGAAATCTCAGTCTCTGAAAAAATCCCAGACCTATTATAGAAAAAAAAAAAAAGTAAGGCCTTAAAGTAATCTTTAACACAGTAAGAAAATTGCTAACACAAACAGTCTGTAAAGAAAAAATACAGCTTTGAAATTTACACAAAGTAATACTGAATTAAATGTGACTTTCTGGCCAAAATAGTGAGAAAGTGGAAAATGGAAGGAGTTTAGTAATGAAACTGCCAAGAAACCACAGCTCTTGACAGCTCCTCAAACAGATCTAAAAAAGAAATCACAACAGCAATTTTATGCTTGAGAAATGTTCTAGATCTAAAAGTGTTCCTACCGCATTACTGACTTGAAGTGTCCAGTTACCATTTGCCCATCACTGAGATACCATAAGATACTGAGATACTTCCACCACCGGGAGAACTAAAATTATCACTTGACAGATTTGGTCACAATTTAGGGAGAAGAAAAAAATTAAATGGAGGAGTTAAAAAAAATAATAATAATCAAACAAAAAGCAGCTGATGGGGGTTCTTGCAACGCCAAAGCAAGTGGTCGCAGAAGCTGCCATTGAGACTGAATCACTGCCAAAGGTTAATGCACATCGTAGGGGAGCCAGAAAGCTACTTTTCTAGCCAAGGTATTTCAGTTAAGAGTTGTGAAATCTGTACAATAATTTATTCTTCACCCTCATCAAACTGCAACTGTTGGAAGAGCCAAACTTGATACTGCAAGTGCTCAGTTTTTATGACTCTAAGAAAAACAAGCCTACTCTCTAATCTAAGTTAGGAGAAACAGAGAAGGTGCAGACAATTGTAGGGACACAAGACGAAAGCTAACAAGTTGGGAAATTCACTTGCAGGGTTCAGGCAACAATTTAGAGCCACACTATAGATGCTTTAGCATACAGTTGCTTTGCTTCATAGAGAAGTTACTTCCAGTGTCCACTAAAATGGTAAACAAAGGTCACAGTAAAAATGTGGCATTTCTGGATTTCATTTAATGTAGCCTCCAGCAAACTCTCTCAATGATTAGACGTGTAGCTTCTACAGCAAAACAAAAGCAAAGGGGAAATTTGAGTCACGCAGTAGCAATGGGTTGGCCTTTACTGTGAATATTGTGAGCACAATTATCAGCAGGAAGTAGTTGTAAAAACAGGCAGTTGTTTTGAAACTCCTTTTCAGAGCTGGAACAGTTCAGGAGAACATACAACAACAGCTGAAAACTGCAGATAATACTCAATATGTGCTCAAAATTTATACAATCCTAAGATAAACGTTTTCTTTGAAGCAGAAAGAAAACAGCGATAATTTTACATACAGAGGCTGCTAGCACATAGAAAAGTTCTCCAAGAGACAGAAAGCTACTGATATTGTAGACAGATACGTGCAAAGTAACAGAATATAAACACAAGGGCTCTGGGGTTATAAATGTGCCCAACTTAAAAAGAAAGAAAAGAAGAAAACTTCGACCAGTTTCAGCTGCTTTTTTTTTTTTTTTTTTTTTTTTTTGTGCTTATTTTTTAGCTGACTTCACCAAGGTATGCAAGCTGATCGGCCACCTCTGGCAACTTTCAAACCAAACGAGATGAGTCTAAAGGCTTAGCTTCAAAAGATTTAATTCAAGGGAATCCTTTGACCAGCGTGATGCAAGAGGTCAGGCTGAGCGGTCAGAGCGCTCCCCTTCTGCCTTTATAATCTGGTAATCTGTGGATAATGTGAGCACACAATGAATCACTGTAACAATGATCTTATTCTCAGTACCAAAGGAAACAAAAGTTCGTGATGAAATGAATACTACCAGAAACCTAAAACCCAAAATACCAAAACAAGCATGCATTTGTCTTTTAGACAGGCCTACATTTTATATATGCCAGCAATTCTAAAGTACTTATATGGATAAAAACCCCCTTGGGTTTTGGGGATCGTTAATCAGGAAGTAAAAATGCCACCTGACCAAATTTATACAGAGATGCAGGAATACGCAGGAGATTGACTTGTCACCCCTCCTAAAAATGTCTTGGTTTTAATGTGTGACAGAACCTACAACAATCAGGAAGCCCACAAACAATTTCATAGCTTTTTACTGTGCCCACCTGAGTGTGTCAGAGTGCAATATGTAAGGTCATACTTGGAAGAGATAGGTATACACAAGCAGCACAGAGAGGATGGAGGCACTGCTATGGGTTGGTGAGGTCCTTTTGTCTGTTTTTTAGGTTTTTCTGGGGGAGAAGAGTATATTCATTCTATTTTTGAAGTATTCTTAAGTTACCCTTCAAGTTTGTACTTACTGCTTACAAGCTTACTACACAATCAGTGATACCACAGAAAGATTAATGCCAAGGAATTGTAACTGCAAGCCACTCAGCAGAACTGTGATGTCTGCAAGAGCTGTGCTGTCCAATAGTGAAGCTTCACTCCTTTCAGCTGAGGCTAAAACACTTTCTGCTTCTAACAAAAACTCCTAACAGATTCCAAAGGTATGCAGGATAGTTAAACCTGAATTCCTTCTCTGTACTCCGTAACAGTGATTCAGCTGGCTGCAAACAAACAAACAAACAAAAAAGCAAAGCTTAATAAGACAGATAAGTGACAAGCAAACAACAAGCATTCTGAATATAAAAATATTTTTTTCTCAAACTTCAAATGAAGCTTAACATTTGCAATTTCAACATGTTTTGTACGAGCTCCATAAGAGATGAGAACTTCCCAGAAGCACCTACGATAACAAACACGTGGAGATAAGATAGAAGAGCTGGAGGACAACAAAGAGGAGTGATACCAGGGTGAAAATTAGTGACTGCCTTTGCCTGGCCCTGAACCCAATTCTCCATCTTCCAGTCCTATATCCTTGCCCTTCTGTATTGTCATACTGCAAGTGATTGCTAATTGTGACTTATCGCAACAGAATCTCTGCTGCTTTACAAACTTCCACTGTTTTAATTAGCAATTAATTAAAAGTGACTGACAGCACTAATTGTTTTCTAAAAACATTTCTCTTCCCAACTACACTGAACTAACAGGATTAGAAAATAATAACCCAAACCAATTCTTTTGTAGAAAACTCATTTCTTATAACTCTCACAAAGATTTGCCTTGAGGCTGAAATCTTATGGAGGCAGTTTCTAAAGTTTCTTAACTTTGCAAAGAACAAGTTTGCATAGCACTTGCATATACACGTAAAGACAGCACTTAAATCAAACTGGAAAGTACAAAAACCATTTTCATTAAAAAAAAAAAAAAAAAGCCATCTTATGTGAAGACAAATGCATCAGAAAAAAAATTGCATACTGTCTGTGGTTTGGGTTTATGTGGGGTTTTTTTTGCTTGTTTTGTTCTTCTTTGCACATAACTGCATGTTTGTATTGCATAAAACCAGTACTGTCTATATTGCATAAAACCAGTACTTTAAACTCCATAATTGCTGAGGACAAAAAGCAGTGCTGGATCACTTCCCCAGATCAACCAGCATGTTACCACCATAGCTCCCTTTCTGAATGTAGAACACCTCTATATCCACAGTTATAACAAAGCCAGTGGTGGTAGCCCAGCACTGTACAGCCACCTACATGGGCAGATCTATTAAAAAAGGAGACAGGCAGACATTTCAGTCTGCATCCAGCCTGCCTGATCTTGTGACTTCAACTACAAGGGTGACAAGAGCAGCCTTCTGGCTCACCCAGGGGCTGAGCTGGCCTCTGACACCAGCTGTCTCCCTCTCCTACTGTACATACCTGGCAACTAAGGACAAAATCTAGTGCAAGAGGGCTGCTGAATTCAGCACAGGATGAACCCACTGCCTGCAAGCTACATTAAGTGTCTAATTCCCCAACACATGTATAACTCAGTGGTCACAAAATTAATGCTGTTGCTTTTATTAATAATTTTCTTCAGAGTCATTGCCATTTACAGTAACATTTCCAAAAGCAATCTAGGCTAGCTGAATATTCAGTCAGTGTTCAGCTCTTTTGAAAATGCTGCCCTTAGAGAATACAGTCTTCAAAGAGTTCAGGCCAGGCTGCAGCCAAAGAGTTACTGACTCCAAGTAAACAACCTGCTTTGTGTGATACTATGGAGTATTTACAAAGTCACATGTAAATTTACAGCTCAGTGCAACACAACCAAAAAAGAAAAACAGAACAAAATAAATACTTCTTGTCCAAAAAAGCTTGCTGCCTCGTTTATTCAGGATGCTATGCAAGGATTACATGAATGACACCACAAAAAGATAACCTGGTTAGTGTGCTTGGGGAAAATTAAAGCATAGAAAGAAAATGTAAATATTAAGTTTTTAGAGACTTGAGTTTATCTCCAACCTGGATGATGTGACCATGTATAAACAACAGCTGGCTACATTCAGAAAACAAAACGTCTCCGAGCAAGAAAGGAAGACCCTCTCCCCTTGAAGAGTAAATTGAACAGCACTGGTGAGGCAAAACAAGAGAGGTTGCTAGGAGAAGCAAGTTTTAAGGAAGAACTTGAAAGAAGAGTGGAGCTGGCAGACAAGAATAGGAGAGAGGCACCAGGAAAGGAGCAAAGCTCACGCTGCAAGAAAAAAAGAAACTGTAAATAGTAGAAATGACTGCAGAAAACACTGTGTGCCTGAAAGGAGTTCAAACACATAAGTGAGGGTGAAGCTATATAGTTCAAAACCTGCACAGCATGGCCAGTTAGTAACAGAGAGGGCATAAAAAAGCAGCTGGGAAGGAGGACAATAGTAACAACTTAAATAGGAGTTCAGTTTTTTAGTTTGTTCTTTTTCCCCACATAAAAAGCCTACAGTGTTTATGACTTGTATCAGGACATTTCACAAAACAGAAGAGGTGCAGATTTGGAAGAATTACTCTCAGCTAACAATGGGGAATTCTACACAGCACGAGTCAGCCAGGTTTGCAGCTGGAGAGAGCACTGAATGAAACCAGGAGCAGAGAAAAATTACATCCAGCCAAGCACAGGCAAAGGAAAACCAGCTATGAGCTTCACACTCTGCTTCTCAGGAAGCTCCAAATGCAAGCGTTAAAAAAGATTTAGGAAATGATAGATGTTAAGGCTATGGTTTGCTTCCTAGCAATTTGCACCAACGTGAACAAAGCATAATCTCAGCCTGGCTCAACCTGGCTCCGTTGCAACCTATAGCCACCACCTTCCCTGCACTGCTACCTGTGCAGTGATGTGGCAAAACTGCCTAAGGAACCGCCTAAAATAAATATTTTTCCTTTTTCTTTTTTGGCCTGTTTTCAACTGGATTAACTCCCCAGCTCACACGTAACTGCACAAACACCTGGGCTGATAGAAGGCAGGGGACAGACTGGGGGAGGAACAAGCAGGCAAGGGCAAAGCAAGATGATTTCTTTCTGAAGCTGTGCCAGCTCACACTGGCTTAAAGCATTCATCTCAAACACAGCCTGAGACAAACTCTATCATCCATCCCACCTTCTCAAATTTCTCTTTAAAGTAACACTGTTTGCAGAGTCCTCCCGGGCTAGCTCCAAAACACAAGGACCCGCCTTATCTGAAAGAGAAACTTTAAAATAAATAAGGAGCAAGAGCCTGCAGAATGGCTGATTAACAGAAAACCAGTCTTAGAAAACTGATAACACCTCCCCTGTTTTAAGCACAAATGTGATTCCTGCTCAGAAGTTAACACAGCATTGCTCTGATTTACACCTGGTCAACACCCACATGTACCTTTAGAGTAGCAATGCTCTGTTAAACCAGAACCAACCCAAATTTTGTAGATACAGAATGGTTTACGTTTTCTGTGCTAGAAGTCAAGCATTACGCCTTTGCTTTCATGCCCATACGGAGCCCAATGCACTGGCATTACCTCTGAATTTTGGTGGGATGGGAGAGTGGCAGCTCCTGTGCAACTGCACATGAGAGCTCACACAAAATCCCTAACGCTGCTCTCCTGCCAGCATCAACGAACATGATTTCTCCATACACACACGTTATCCCATCTCTTACATGTAAAACAGAGCCATACAGCAGGAAGTTCCTGACACTGGAGTCTTTATTTAAACAACAACAAAAAAAAAAACACAGCAGCAAAAAGAAATGAATGGTTTCCTTGCCACCCTGAGACTGCTGACTTCCTAACGCTCTTCAATGGAAAATCCAACAGTTGGCTGCATTATGCTTCAGCTTCCCATTTTAAAAGATCCTTCACAGAATCATATCAGTGTAGGTCATGTAACACAACGAGAAAATAAAGTTCTGTTGCAAGCCCTTCTGCACCACGCGCAGGTAGGAACATGCCTGGAGAAGCCCTTTCATTACTCGATCTGGATACTCGCCACAGTGCACTGAAGGGAGCTCCTGGATTCACAACACACCACAAGAGAAGCGTTGTCCATTTCTGCCAGCAGCTCATTCCAGCTGACAACAAAGCCCACCTGAGGCAGTGAGCTCACTCTGCACTCCTGCAGACATCTATGTTCTGAACTCTGCTGGAAAACCACCATCACAACTGTGAGCAGCCCTCCGCCAGGGCAAGGGCTGAGCAACACTCAGAACCATTCAGGTTGGAAAAGACCTGTAAGATCATCAAGATCAGCATCAGCTGGGGCCCAGTGGAAGTTTTGGTCTTCTTCATTCTTCAGTTTCCTGCTCCTCAGCATTATTCTTCACTATTAATTAAAAACACGTGTGAAGTTTTTTCTTCACACACTACTTAAGACATATTTGGCTAGGTTGCTACATACACCTTGCTGCTCCTTGCTCTTTGGAAAGGAGAGAAGAGCAGCAGAGCCAAAGCTGTGGCTGTCTTCCACAAATACTACCTAACTGTTAATTACTTCTCAAAGCAAGTCTGATTACAGGCATTACTATAACTCACAGCAACTTCCTCAATTACTTATCCATCTTTGCTGCACATCTTAAACACAGCACGGAGCTGAAAACAAGGTGTTTAGCACCAGTTCATCAGCAGGCTTAACAGTCAGCACATGTCCCTTTTCCACTGGCTGAACTCCTCCAGTCAGCCCGGTTCAATGAAAGGAACAGAAAACATGGAGCTGAACTGAAGCGCTGCATCAATGGGTTGAGAAAGCCTCAACCCATGCCTTCACTTAAAGAAACGTCTGCATTAAACATTCAGAAAAATTCTACATGAGAGAGTATCACCTGCTTTGGCAGGGGGGTTGGACACGATGATCTCTGGAGGTCCCTTCCAACCCCTACAATTCTGTGATTCTGTGTTTCCTTCAGCAGAAACCTTTGTAAGTCATACCAGCACAGAGGAATACGCAGTTTACCGTTTACTAAGAAGTTCCACATACTTGCCATATTGTTCAGAAGGTATCATCAGTTCTTGAGCCCAATTGCATACGGCTCAAGAAAAAAAGAACTCTAATAGCTTTCCTAACTTAAAATTGTTATTTGATATTTTTAAAGTACCTTTCAGGGCTAGAGACAAGTGATGCATCATGCTATGAAATGGATACAATTCTCAACATGACACATTCCCCCTCAAGGACATAAAACACCAGATTCTAAATTTAAAACAAATTTATGTCTTGAAAAGTTGCCTCTAGAAGAAGATTAAATTTGGTCCTTCTGCAAGCATAACACTGCAGATGGAAGGAGGAGCTCACATTGCGGGGAAGAAAGGCAACGCATCTGAGATTTTAAGGTAGCTAACTTTTCAGAGAGTTCAATTACTAGAATAAATCCTCACCGTGATCAGTTCAGCAAGGAAAACACAGTCATGGGCTCCTGATATGCTTTCTGTTTTACCCACCTGAAGGGGTGGGAAGTAAAAGTTTCTCATTTGGAAGCAGTTTTCCCCAGGAAAAGGAAAGGCAGCCCACAGGAACACTGGGCAGCAGATCAGGAATACTGCATTTCTGTTCCTAGTTTTGTCACTGCACTGCAAAAACATTTTATCTGTCTGTATCACGTTATAATAAACAAACAAATAGTTCTCCCTTCTGTGGTAAAATGCTCTGAACTCTCCTGATTCTCTTACTAACACAGCGGTTCCCAGCTCTCTACAAAGGGGCAGATAAACTATCTGACAACTGTACCTTTGATATAAACTCCCATGAGTTAGTTTTATGGTAACTTTTTCAGACCATCTCGCTGCCCCTGACGAGACTAAGCTGTGGGTTGATCTAACGAGCAGGTTTGTGACTTACAAATCAACACAGTAATTTGCCCACCTGTCCCAAACATGCAAAAAGGGCTTAAGAGCTAAGTTACATTCCGAGTTCCTGATGATGAAAATAGATGCAGTGCATATCAGATACTCCATCCCCCTTCAAGTATGCCAGTCCTAATTTCCACAGACCCGTTATCCTAAATGCATAGTTAAGCAGCTCCCATAATAAACTGAAGGAAGAAATGTAAAGTTAAGATTTAATTCAGCTTTGCCCCAATTTGCCCTAAACTCATTTTATATATACACAGACCACTTTTCAGTGTTTAGATACAGCAAGTGTCAATTGCTTGTTAACAGATTACTCATCTTTATGAGGAGATCCTTGAGGAGGAAAACAAAAGCACTTTACTGGGGTGGGGTATGGGATGGGGAGAGCAGGGAGGAAGTGGCCAGAATACACATACAGATATCCTACTGACAACTCAAACCTTCAATAAGCAACCTGCTGCAGTTCTCACATCACAGGCACTGCAATTCTGCTTACATTATCATCAAAATTTGCTTCACTTTAACAGGAACTCCCAAAGCATTTCAAAACAACCTTGCGTAGTGAACACACAGGAGTTAATTTGCTTGCCAATGGCATTTCACACATTATTAGAAGTTAACCTTCATTAAATGGTTTTAATCAAGATGGAAAAAGAGGTATATTTTCTTGAAGTGTCATTTTAAACTTTTATCCCTGTATTATCTTCTGAATGCTGTAGCAATGGAAAGTACTTATCTCACGTCTCCCTTACAGCACAGAGACTGCTCTTTCATTATCAGTTTTTAAGAAGCAGTAAACTTATCTCAGCTGCTGGAATTCTTCACCAGGAATAAAAAAACAAAACCAGTAATGATGTACATATCATCTGCCTCTGGGAAAATAAAAACTGCCAGTGATATGCTGGGAAAGATCTCCTTAGACTCCTTTCACACAGACTTGCAGCATTTTTATTGTAACCATGCAGTGTAATTTCAAATAACATTCTACAGCAAGCTCCTAAAATACGTCTCTACTTTGAACAACAACTGAGAATGCTATTGTGGGTCCCGTGTCTACAGCTGCTTGCTTATTATGTCATATTTGCAGAGCTTTCAAGAAAAAAAAGACAGCATTTCTTCCCCCCGCTACCCAGACTTACCAATTCAGTCTAGGCTTTTGATAACAAGCTCAGGACAACAGCAGAACTTGCTCTCCCTCACAATTTTAATTGCACAAATACCATTGGAAAAGTATATTTTGGGGTCTTCATGATATCACACAGGAGGCTAATACACAGGTCAGGGCTCCTACACTCCGGGAGGCAGAGCATGGCTGCGTGTGCTTTGGATGCACAGGGGACAGACACATCTACACTGCACCACTGCTCTTACTGAGCAATGCACCACACTTCTGTGCCTTCACCTCTCCAACCAGAAGATGAAGACTGTAATAGTGACCTCCTCCACAGGGCACTGTAAATTCTACCTTTCAGCCAGGAGGGAGCAAACTGGAATTACAGCCCTGCTGTCAGAGCTGTCTACATATTAGGTCACTATAACCATATTTAATAAATACAGTAGGTAAAAACAAAACAAAGAAGAAAAACACAGGTAGGAATGATCTGAGAAAAAGCTGAACCAGGTATACACCCTCTCAGCTAAAAGTCCACCAGTCTACCCAAATTATTGCAACATGAGGATAGACAGCAGGATTACAAGGTAAGCACAGGACTAGATGCACTGCCAGGCTCTAAGGGCTGGATTATTGCATAAAGTCCAACTCGCAGACAGTCACAACAGGCATCCCTCAGGGCTCTGTCTTCATTCACACTGAGCTACCAAAGCAGAAGGCACCACAGGCAGGTCTGTAGCTGACACACCAAGCTGGAGGAGCAGTCCATCCACCAAAAGGCAAGGCTGTGCTCAAAGGAGCCTCAGCAAGCCGGAGAACAGGGTGGGCAGGAACTGCATCTGTCTTTACATTTAAAAAGTCCTCTGCTTAAGACAAAATAACCCCTTGCTGCAGTACAGGCTGGGACTCACTGGCTACAGAACAGCTTGCAGAAAAGGAACTAGAGGTCCCCATGGACAAACTGAGCAGGAGTCAGCAGCATGCTCTCACATCAAGAAAGACTAAGCACATATTGAGCTGTATCAGCAGAAACTCTGCCAGTAGTTAGAGAGAGTGATTATTTCCCTTTATTCAATAGTTATGAGGCAGCATCTGGAGGGCTGTGTTCAGGTCTAGGTCCTCAAGAGAGACAGATATTGATACCCTGGAGTACCTACAGTGACCAGGTCACAGGGCTGCAGCTCTGTATGTGTGACAGAGGATGAGAGCTCGACTTGTGCAGCCTAGAGAATGCTTTTGGCAAGATCTAACACTGTCTTAACCACCTAATGATGGTGTACAGAGCAGGAGCCAGATTCTTCTTGGACATGCACAGTAACAGAACAAAAGGCAACTGATGCAAGGAATGCAAGGAAGAAGAAAAGGTTTACCATGAAGTTCAAGAAGAGTAGGACTGATTAGAGGTAACAAAAGCTCTACTTGAGTAGGGCTTCAGCAACCTACTGATGACATGAGTGGAGAACTGAATTGAAAAGGCTCCCTCCAATCTAAATTATTCTCTGATTCTACATGGGACACTGGCTTTCTAGATCGTCTCTGCATTTTGCCAGCTTCAAATACACTGCCTGTGTAAACATTCCCCTGCATGCATATCCCACCTTCCCTGTGTCTGCATGCTGGGAAGCTGGTGGAAAGTTCTTTATCTTCTCTTCCCTCACATACTACAACCCTCTGAATGTTTCAGTAAAAAGGATTTTTGCAATGAACTTTTTTTTAAAGTTACTTTTTGTGCAGTTTTTTTTTTTTTTTTGACACTGCCCTTTGGTTCTTGATATTGCTCCCCAAGCAGCACTCACAGCTCCTGCTCACACTCCCATCTTCTCCAGTTGCAGCAGCAAGAAAAGTGACTCTTTTACTGCTCCACAGGGAGGGCTGCCAACAGCATCAGCAAAAAACAAGGACTGGAGCACTCTCTTGTTTCATCACTGAATGACTATGAGAAACAGCTGAGACAATGAAGTCATTGGTTCAAGGACTGAGGAATGAACATAGTAGCAACCAATGCTTGACTTTCTCTGCCACATTAAGAGCCTAGCATCTGAGTGAAAGAAGGCAAAAACTAATAAATATTATACTGAAAGTTTACAAAAATATTTTTCAGCTGAAAGTGTTATCTGAATAAGTGCTGAACATAATTATTGGCAATGAACAGGGTACTCCAGATGTGATAAGAATGCAGTGATTTGGGAGTCCCTAAGAAACAACAGCACAGATGCAGCCCATCTGTTGCATTCCCTAGAAGGCTGATCCTTTTAGGACCAGAAATTTTCATACAGAAAATTCAACTTAGATTCTGCACAAGTTATTGGCACTCACATGGGAAACCGAAACCTTCAACTCCAGATACACACAGAAAAGAATGTTCTCTGATTCTGGGTACCGACTGAGACACTTCAGCTGAAAACTCCAGATGTTTCTTTAGAATAAAGATTCTTCAGTATCTTCAGTAATAACTTACAATTATTTTTACATTTTTTTCCCCCGGTTCCCTGAAGAAGGACGGTCCATCAGTAATTCCTATGGAAAACTGAAAGAAGAAATATTCTCAGCGCAGCCCATTCAGTTCTTTTGCCCCAGAGGAAAAGTCACAGACAGGAAAAAAAAAAAAAAAAAGCTTCTACAGCCTAACAACCTTTGGAGCTGAACAGGCAGAACTTCATTACTCTGAGGCTACAGCTTCATTAGGAAGAGAAACAAAAAGAAGTGTGCTGCTAATACACGCTAGCTAGAAGGGGACAAAATCCTTGCAAGGACACAGTGCTCCTTTCTCACAGAGCAGCAAGTTCAGGTAACCTCTCACATTTTCAGCAGCCTAACCTGAATCACCAGCTCTTTGTTTATCCTACAATTGTGCCACACATTACATTACCTGAAATGACAATAAGAACTTTGTTTCCCTGTGGAAACTGTAAGGCTAAAAGGCTCTCTGAGTACAATGAAAAGGACCAATTAGACTGGGAAAAAGAATAAATCACAGAAACACACAAACCACCAAAAAGCTACAGAACCGATAAGGAGAGAGAATCCCCCCAACACAAAGACAGAGGCAATGTTAGGAGTTCAGCATTTTCATGTCATAGACTTAGCACTTCAGGTAGGACACATCATGTTGCTGAACGAGCATTTTTACTGCATTATTTTCTCATCACATTAAAAGGACTATAGAACTTGTGAAATAAGTTAGATGTGACTCTTTGCCAGGTTTTGTTGTTGTTTTTTTCCCAACCTACGTAGGTAAGAGATCTTTCCCTTCTTTCAAAACTTGCTTTCCATCATTAGCAGTTCATGTGCAGTAGCATATACACATTCACAGTTCCTCCCTGCTTACCAATACAACAGGAATCTCAAGAGAACTGATTTCTACTCCCTGCCTAAGCACAGGACTTTATTCTTGGCACACAGGCTGTTCCACTACTGAAGAAATAGTTATACATCTCCATTTAAAAATACCGATTAGCAAATCTCATAGCACTTTACCAACACATGCAGTCAAAACATTACAGAGACTACTGCATTTCTCCTAAGTGGAAGGATGTTGAAAACATAAATGATTCACTTACAGCTGATCTAAAGAAAAGAGCTCTGCAATTTATGTTTTATTGTCAAATGTTTAAAGGATCAAATCTAAATAAAATACACAATACACAAACTTCAAAGCACACATTATCTTCAACATCTTATTTCCAATTAGCAAGTCAAAATAAAGAAGGCGTGGGGAACATTTGGCTTCAAAAGCAGAGCTCTGGAAGAAACCATGATTTTGGCTGTTTCAGGTCTCATTTAAAACTCGTTTTCCTCAAACTGCTGAAACTGGATAATATGGAAAAGTGATTCCCTCTCTCAAAGGGGGGGAAATAGCAGCCATACCACCATGTGATTGAGCCTTACATCAGTCATGCTTACAACAGCACTGAGCCAATCTGCCAGTTCAACTTAAAAAGACGTTTTCTTTTGCCTTTGTGGAAGGATGTGGACAACATGGACTGGCCATAAAGGCAGGATGACAGTGCGGAGGTAAGAAAAGGCTCAGCTCACAGTTTCACTCAGCATGTTACACAATGCTAACATACACATAGGCTAAAACATGATCAAAGATTGTGCTATTTCTGTATAGTAAAACTACATCATGCAAACAAAATCCTGGTGGCAAACATCTGAAAAAATAAGATGGCTCTTAAAGGCTTATACTTTATTTAGATTTAAGAAATCATTCTCAAGACTACTACCAAGATACAAAGAAAGGCCGATATGAAAATGACTTGTTTTTCCAAAACAAATGTGCAAGGCAATAATGCTTCTCTGATACACCTTCACTTTATTCTTCAACATCAAAAAACATAAAGACAAAGAAAACCACGTAAGACTTAAGAGTGTGATGGATGTGGGCACGGTTTTAGAAGACCTCAGCTGAAGTAGTATTTGCAGATAGCAAACACAGAAGTGCTTATTGGTCTCAATTCAGTGGATTTTATCTACTCTATTTGGCATTACCGATCTTAATTAAACTATTTAAGAATATGAAATTGTCTTCTAAGGCATCATTCTTACTGCATTAAAATGCAAATATAGAATCTTCAAAATGATTTGAATGGAGGAGAGAGTTTAATTTTCTAAATGACTTCTGAAGTATTAAAATGCAGAAATCATTAGCAATGGCTACAACCAGGAATATATTTTTCAGTGAGCGCAACAAAAGCATCAACAGTGATTGACTGGCTTTCCTGCCAGGGTTAATTTAAGCAAAGAGTCAGGTAACTTTTATTTTTCTTTCAAAGAACAGGAGAGTGGGGGCACACAGAATGAACCAAAGCATCTCCCCCACAGCCCACCCCACAAGCAGTGTATCCTCTGACAAAAGCAAGAATGTGCTACACAATGACCAGCCACACCACGCTGCTTTTTATTTCGCTGGTGTTTGCAACTTACAAGCTCCCACCAGGTTCAAAACATTACTCAGTTATAATGCTGGTTTTGCTGACATAAGCACCAAAATTCAGATGCAGAGAGAAACTTCCGAATTAAGCAGAGCCAACCTAATCATTTTCTCTTTCAAACAGCCTTTAAGATGATCGTTAAATATTTATTTCACAACCACACAAGGATAACTGAAGGTCAAAGACACCAGAGGTGCAATTCCATTCCTTATCATCCTTTCTTTGTATTTGTTTCACTTGCAGGAGGCCTTTCTGCCATCACATTTCCCTCCCCTCATTCATCACCCCATCTATCGCTCAGGACTCCATTTACCTCCTCAGATCCCGTGTCTGCGGCTGGTTCAATGCCTCACCCCCAATCCACACTGCTGGTAATTTAGGGCTGCCCCTCATATTTTCACCTCGTTGCTGTCACTGCCTTCACAGCTTCCTTGTTCTCTACCTTCTCTTTCTTTCCTCATTTCATCTCTATCACAGGAACATCTCACCAACTCAAAAACTCCAAACTGGAACTCAATTACTAAGGCTGCAGAACATACAATGGATTTCAACAGTCCGTTATTGCATACATAAAAAAAAAACCTGGTACAGATTCTTCTGCTGCAAGTATTTCTGCTACACAGGGCCCGACACGGTGAGAGCATGGGGCTGCCAAACAATGAGAGCATTTGTTCTACCTGCTCATAATGCGATTCAAGCCCACAGCAGCAAAGGCTTCAGTGGATCTAATCCAGAAATGTACAGAATAATGGTTGTTCCTTCCAAAGAGGGACCTCAATGGTAGATTTTGTCCCAGCACAGGCAGGTGTGACAGGCAAGGGCCTCCAAAATTAAAACACTCCAAGGTGCAAAAGCTCTACTGTAATTAAAAGCCACGCTTCCCAGCAGTCACATCCATCAACGTTATTTTGAGAATGAACTGCTTAGAGAGAGACATGAAACATTTTGTTCTAAAGCAAAAGAAGCAGTAATTCTGCAGTCAGATTTCAGAAAAGGATTATTTTGACCTTTACTGTTCACAATTTCACTTGAATGGGGAAAACAGGAACAGCAAAGCTATGAAAAACCACCTAATCTGTAATCTTTATGGGCCATCTTGTGACCCTGCCCCCTCCCCAGTCTTTGCAGAGGCTTTGTTTAAAGCTGCATTACAGAACAGTTGACAATCTGAGCCACCTGCTGGGTGCCAGAACCCAGAGGGAAAAAAGTTGGTCACTAACGCATAGAAGCAGTGAGAATTTCGACATTGAATTTGATGGGGCAGAATCAGGTCTCCTCCATGCCAGCACCAGAGGTCAAATACTTCTCTATCCCAAATTAGTAACAAGTTAATAAAAAAGCAGATTTTCAGAGTGTGCAGTTCTTAAACAAAAGATTAGCCTCAACACACACAGACAGGCAAAATTACAGTCCTCCTGCTTCTTTTGGATGATATATTTAGAAATCCTATTAGCTGGAGAGATCAACATTCTTATCTGAATTTCCAGGATGCTGTAACATGCAAAATTAGAGCAGCTCTCTTAAGTGGGTCAATTATCACTACTGCACTTACAGCAGCTTTTCCCCTCCCTCCCTGCAGCATCCATAACGGGCTTTTAGCACAAGAATTTAAATAGCAAGATGTTGGCTTGACACACTTCACAATGTAAAGTTTCCCTTCTACATTGTTTTCAAAATCCTACAGTAACAAAGAAAATCATCCAAGTACAGAATCTCCGCATTAAAATTGTGATCAACCCCTGGAAAGCTACCATGACTTTCAGACAGGGCACTCTGCATGATAATTCCATTCAGAAGCTGCACTCAGTATTTTCCTGCCACACCTGAGTCATGCACAATTGAGGTTTTTGGCTTTTTTTCCCTCAAGGGACAAGAGCAGAACCCGAGGGCACTATGCCCCTGGGGCTGTGCCATTCTGCCAGTCCAAAAGGCTTCAGGTCATTTTCTTCTTTAGAGGGAATTCCCATTAAAAGACACTGCAAGAAATCAGATACAACTGGAACAACTTAAGTATTACATGCAAGTACCCATTTTCATTCTAGATACCACAAAGACATCCATGGGGACTGACAGGTATGGCACAAGACATAAGGGAATCATGCGGTTTTCTGTTAAGCTCTTGACATCATTTTATAAACTCATGGCAAGCAAAACCAGAGAGAACAACCCTGCATACTGTGTCACTGAGCACGTGGAAAGTTTGCCCATCTTTCCCACCAACAGAAAACATGAAATATTCCCTCAGCAGTGTGCTTCCATCTCTCTTCGTGGCAAAAAGCAGAACTGTCGAGTGAAAAATCTTATGATTCTTCTTCACTACGTGGAAAAGGAGACTGGATACGTTAGCTTCATGTCACAAGCCCAGCTCTGGAAACCCAGCAGTACCAACTCTAGAAGAAAGGGTTGGAAAGGTTGGAACACAGGGAGATACAGAAACTACATTTCTGTGAATGTCCCTGACTGTCTTCCTCCTCACATCTTCAGCACTTCTTCCTGTGCTATCCAGTAAGAGTGAACATACAAGCCACACACTACAAAATATACGAGCTCCTTGAAAGAAGATGCAAGTAAAATGAGGCAACGTATCTGCAACATACTAAGGAGGCAGGTTGTCATTAATAGGGTGAAACTTCCCAAATTGAAATCCAGTCATACAAAAGCCTGCCAACTTTTAAGTTTCATTCTGAAGTGAGAAAGGGTTCCAGTCCAAGCATCTTCTTGAGGAGTAAGACAGTGGTGCCTTTTATAACAAAATAATAATAATAATCTGGTGAAATGAAGCAATTTGCTTTGGTAAATATTACATGCATTTTTAACTACACCATTTTAAATCAGTTTTTAATATCTTATGCCCTTGTCAAACTTAATATTTGAAAAAAAAAAAAAAAAAAAGTTTCGAATGCAACCATACTTCATTAAAAGGTCAGTGACTAAAAAGACAGCCAAAAGATATAAAGATATAAACCATTTTTATTAACTTCCCTAACTGGAGCTCTAAAATTTTGTTGATTAAAGTCTAATTTCAAAAGTTAACTTTTTAATTGGGTATACTACGGCCTGCTGGCTCCAGGAAGTTTAGTAGAGGTCGGAAGATTGCTGGAGATCTAATTTTTCATTTCTATTGAAGAAGGAAGTCTTGCCCTTTTCCTTGCAAAGGCAGACCTTGAAGTGTTAGCAGGGAAACAAAGAATGTATCCACCAAAGGCCTTCATCATAAGGTTACATAGCCTCACAAGATGGTATGGAAGCCAACAGAACATGATACCACTCCAAAGAAAATTAGCTGAACATCTCACAGAGTCCAAGAAGTGAGAAAGGTTCACTGACTGGTGCTTAATCCAAGACTGAGGAGATCAGTTCCATCTCAGATTTTGTGGGTGACTTAGAATGTGTCACTTAGCTTTGGTTCTGCAACTGGAAAATGAAGATAAATACTGTCGGCTTCCCTTATAGTGACATGAAAATAAACACATGAAACGGGGAGACATTCAAACAGCTTGGCGAGAGAGTCTAAGTATTGCAGACAAATAGGAAATAACCAAGTAGAGCCCCACACAGAGAGGAGATGCTCCACAATCCTTCCTGAAACAAAAAAAGAACAGAGGAAGCAGGGGAGGAAAAGCACCTGGCACTTTATGACTCAGTGCAAGTTTACACACAAGAAAGCAAGGCACCAAACTTTCTCCCCTCTCCTTCTGCTCCCAACACTCACGTTTCACAGGTTGTTTTGCTTCAACATTTAGCAGGAAGGCTCTTTTACAAACAACTCGGAGAAGAGGCCTCACTTGGCTGCCCTGCACTGACCTGGAGGAACTCATCCCATTTCTCTGAGTACAAAATGCTGTTGAAGCCGCCTGAAAAATGTGGACATGGAGCTGAGAAAGCTGCCCAGGGGAGAAAAACCTGCCCTGAACTTACCTCCGTGGGCAAACTCTGGGATATTTACACAAGATAGCTGGCAAGGGAACTCTGGAAGGACTCTTCTCATGTGGAAAAGCTTTTATTTGCTAAGGTTTCATACAATAGGATTTGGTTTACAACTAAGGGATCATTTTCCAAAGAGCTTCAAAGGGGGAGGGGGGGGGGGGCTAAGGTGGTGGTGCTGAGAGAGATAAAAGACTTTTACCGTGTAAAATATTACTGATAAAAGGCCCAGGTGGTAGCATTGGAAAGCATTACAAACAAAATCGTGGACAGTCACACAGTTTCTATCGCAGCTGCGTATAGCAAAAAAGGACCACAAACAGAGTGAAACATTCCCTGATGGAAACAAACCGATAGTGCACCTGGACGGCCCCCTCCAGCCCGCATTGTTCCCAGTGACCCCGGAGCCCTGCAGCCCAGCCCATAAGTCACCCCCAGCCCGGCCTGGCGCTTCCCAGCTTCTCCCTCCCGGAAACGGCAGGGCCAGCTAAAGAGCCCTTTGTTTCCATTCAAACATATGTAAGGGTGGAAAAGCTGTTCAAAACATTAAAGAGAAACAACCAAGGACTGTTGCTATTCCAAGAAATGAATTACAAGCTGGAGGCCGCAGTGCCCTGAGCGCTAGCAGTGCCAGCTGCAGTCAGATGGCCTGGGAGTGCTCAGAGCTGCTCAGACCATGGGAGGCACCCAGCTCAGACAGACCTGGTGCTTCAAAACCCACCATCTCCTTCGTACTGATGGCTTTTTGCATTATAGCTCTGCTTCTGACACTGAAAATACGGAAAGGTTTTATGAAGAGAATAATAAAGTTTCTGTAGGTAGCTCGTCAGAAGGGTGAAGCTCCTCCCAAATACTGCCAGCAGCTAATAAGCCATCTTCCTTTAGAACATTAGCACTGGCAAGTAACATAAACAACGTAAATGAAAAGCTATGTCAAAGTTACTGCATTGTGGGTTTCTGTGTCAAACAAGATAATGAAAGCCATAAACTGATGTAACGTGAATTCAGGTTGCAGATAAAGGATTAAGCTTTCCAAAGAATTATAAATAAAAGATGTCACTGAGAATTTTTTTTTTTTTTTTTTTAAATCTGAAGTCTATAACTTAGAGGGAACTAAACACTTAATTGTATTACATAATTTGCATTTTTGTATTAATTAAATGGCACACAGGAACCACGAACTTATTGTTTGCCATTTCAGGCTGAGGGTGTTCAGGCATAATTCAGAATGCAGCAGCAGACTTGGCTAGAATTCTCCTCACATTTTCACAGAGGCTGGCTGGCGACACGTACATTACAAAAAAAGAAGAATAAGCAGATATCCACGTAAGATAAATACATTCCATTCCCTCAAACTGCACTCAATGCAGACAATTAAATCCTGTTTTCCCTCTCCAAATGCTTCCCACTCCTTTCATTCTGACACTGCCAAGCAAACACCCCATTTTTTGCCTCTTCAGCCCAACCACACCTAGCTATCCGTGCCCAGGCCACATACACATTTTGCTCCTTCTTCCACACTATTTTTTGAAGAAACGCACTGTCTTCCATTTCAAAGACTAACCTGTTAGTCTCAGTGAGAACTAAGGGAGAGAGAACTAAGAACCTAGTTTAGCGAGAACTATTGGTGATAGGTGGGTGATGGTTGGACTGGATGATCTTGTAGGTCTTTTCCAACCTTGGCGTTTCTGTGATTCTGTTCTCATCTAATCTCTCTTGTCCCTATGACTCCTGAGTCACTCCACTGATTCACTTGGGCCACCCAAAAGCAAGGCATTATCTCTATGTTTTGAAAATGCTGCTTTTTGCATCTTCTTCCATTTCGTCTCTTCCCTCTAAAACAGAGAATGAAAGTATTGAATTTTCTTTTCCCTCTCAAATAATTTTTCCTTCTTCCAAGTAACTTCTTCATAAGAGTTCTACATCCAACACAATGACAACAAATGTATAAAGCACTGTAAATCTCTTTAGCAGTGCTACATAGATCTAGAAGTGTTTAAAATATTGTATGTGCTTCGTACATTGTATTTCTTCTTTTCCCATACCATCCTCTACTCAATTCTCCAGAAGACCAAGTCCAATTGCAGGCTCACTATCTGGAATGTGCATCTTCATTCCTGCTAAACCATCTCATCACTTTGCCATTCTACATATGCTTTTGATTTCTCTGGATTCAAAGGCTTTAGGATCAATTCTGCCCCATAGGACATTTGCACATTGCCAAATCAAGGCTGAAAATAAATACAATACGCCAACAATGATCACTGTAATTAATCAGCAGGGACTTGAATATATTTAAATTTCAAAAGGTAAGTAATATACACCTGTCTCTCAGGTTTTCAAGTTTCTAATGAAAGAGTAAGATACCAGAAAAAGCAACTTATAGTTCAATGTTAAGAAGCTCTAATTTAAGGTCTGATTTTCAATCTACACTGGTATTAAGTGCTTAAAAACAAAAACAAGAAAAACAAACCAGCAGAACACAGGCAGAGCCAGAACTCACTCTCTCAAATGCACTTACATTTTTTACATCAGTTACAAAATGAAGTTTCTGATTTTTAAGAAAATAAATCAGCTTCAACAGAATTGAGCCATACAGTCATGCACTACCACATTCTGAATCCCAGGTGGCACAGTAACCACGTATGTAGAGGAGGAGTTCTGTGATATTAATACAGAAAACAGAGGCCATCCATGCAGTCTCATTCATACCATGCTTCTACTATTTCATATGTAAGATAAGACACAGGAAATGATCTCCATTTAATGAAAAAGGTGGAAAAATGAATCTGGATATTTATGAAGTGTCAACCAGACCAGTATGTCTTGCACGTAACTGAGATACATACAGAAGTACTTTAAAGAAGGATATGTCAAACAAGCAAAGAATTTTTGTTAGAAGAATAAGCCACACTTACATCACTCAAAACAGCTCATACTATTTCAAACGCTTTTTTTATTATTCTTTCCATCGTTATCAGTGAGCAAAAATGGACTTGCATATTAAGGCTAGACTATGCTTAGAAGTATCAGATAATGACTATAAATAAATTGCTTTTAAAATGTGACACAGGCATAAAAAATACTGGCTATCTTGCAATTCAATGCTGTCTTTATGGAACTGTTGACTTGTATCACTCAAAGTTTGCACAAAGACTACATATTAGAAGAAACTAATGTAATAGACAAGTCTTGCTTTTAATTTAATGATAGCTGCGAAAACTAAAAAAAGATACGTATGCATTTACGTAATGACCACAACATTACCAGAAAACAGTAATTTTAAAATACTGCATGTAGTTTCCAAAACTAAAAAAATCCCAGATCTTAAAAGAAAATCTAAATTCTTCAACTGATAAAAAAAAGCACATGAACAAACAATATGAGGTCAGAAAAATATCAAACAACACTGATGGCATACACAAACCACTTTAAAGCAGAAAAGGACAGTTAAAGTAGTACAGAAGTATGTATGTGTGCCATGCTACCTTCAGACATGGATTCCCTGCATGATCTTTAAGTAAGTTTCCTAGTTTATCAAATGCATTTTCCCTCAAAACTCAAACAGTGGTGATACTGTCCTTCCCACATTACAAGTACAAGCATTAGAAGAAAGAAATTCAAGTACTGCGATGGAAAATTCAGAGGAATCGAGATCTGTTTTTTAATGCTAAAAGTGCAAGAGGCAAACAAACAATCCCTAGCAAAGCACAGGAAAAGTACAGTTTCACTAGAAGAAAATTCTGAGAAACAAGAAGTTACTGAGGGAATGCAGAGAGAATTCGATGGATCCAAGAAAACACCAGTAAATATTTAGAACAGGAAAACTTCTATGCGTACCACAGGAAAAACGTCCCACTCCTTTCATTACACAAAAGCAACACTAACAAACTTCAGTTCTAAACACTTACCTTTTCCAACTTAGAAAAAAGATCTAGCTGGAACAGTCAGCTTGCTAAAGTACGGTTTGTACTGTTCAACAGTGAATGTTTTCTCCTACCACATAGGCATTTTATGTAGGGTACCAAGTGAGAACTTTCAAACTGCACAATTGTGAAAGGATACGAGGAGTTCCTTCTGTCCTGCACACCAGGTAGAGACACGCAGCAATTACATGGGTCATCTTCCTTCCCCGGGTTAGATGCTTGCTTACAGCCATCTTGAAAAAATTGAAGGCAGTGTCCAGACAATGTTGATTGAGTTGAAGCTGGTTTCCTAAGTGGTGAATCTGACGTTTTCCTAGAAAAATTAACAAGGAAAAAATTCTGAACAACTTCACAGTCACTTTTTGGGGATTGAGGGAGTTGAAGACAAAACCAAAAGAGCAGATTTGGGATTTCTCTGTGTTAAATAGAGAAGTTAGAACACAGCAATCACTCATGTTCCTGGGAGCAGCATCATTTCTTAGGAAAAAAAAAAAAAAAAAAAAAAGCCTTATTTTGGACTCCTATAACTGAAACGGGTTCCATCAGTGAGCCCTGGAAAATGAAAGCTGCATTCATAACGATCCTCCAAGAGAGAATCCAAAACATTGCTGAGGCTACTCAGATAAAAGATTACACACCCCTCCCCAAACATAGTTTGAAAGTTAGCACTATGGAGATGAGCTTCTGAAAACTTCAGATCACTGCACTTTTGACATTAATGTACAAACAAATGAGACATTCTGCTGCATCCCTCCAAGAACTGATGAAGTTTGCAGTTCCTCTGACCACAGCCTGAGCCTGTAAGGAAAGGAGCTGCTCTGAGAGCTTGTCTGTGATTACAGAGATAGGGAGGCACTTCCTTCCTCTGAACACTTTCACAGCAGAGCCTTCATTTAAGGTTCGGCTGCCGGAGTGCAGAGATTCGTTTGTGGCTTCAGGAAAACAAATGTGCTTTCACCCTTAAACAAAATAATGAAAAGAAAAAAAAGTGCTTCAGATGATTCATAGCAGGAAGTGGTACAGCTGCTAAGACAGATGTGGAAGGCAAAGTCTCGTCCATTCTCACCACTCCAGCTACAGAAAAGTACGTCGAACAGACAGCTTAAAAAGAAGATGGGGGAAGTCATGAGGAAAACAGTACTGAAGTTAGGCAGCATTAGGGGTCAGACAGCACATCAAGAGAAATCCTTTAATTCAATGTGCTGGACAGATGTTTCCAGCACGTGTATGCACAGGAAACACTCATCTGCTCCTTTCAGAGATGTTACGAGCAGCTTTGCTGAAGCTGGCACAAAGCCGGCCCTGTGCCTCCATCACCTTTCCTATGGAGAACGACTGCACGATGCTCACCCAAGTAACACCCACAAACACTGCACTTCTTAATTTTATGCAAATTCCCCTATAATCATCACTAATAACATAGTGAAACATTTAACCTCTGAACAACCTTCTGCTAAAGCGCCGTTTCAATTTGGCTTTAATAAAGAGCGACTCCAGAAACCCAACCAGGGTCAGTAAAATTCCAGACAAACAGAATCTACAAGAAAGCTGCAGCTTCTGCTCTCAGCACACACAGCAATTAATGCAATCGTCAGAGAGATCTCCTCTAAGTCTCTTTGAGCAACCAAGTATAACCCATTCAGATGAAGAAGTAATGACAGGAAGGGTATGTCACCTTCCACAGGAGGCACTGGCACAGTAAGCTACTCAAGAGTAATCCAAAGCCCATCAAGTGAGCAGTTTTTCCACTAACATCAGCACACACTGAACTGGGGCTCTGATGTCATAGTTTCAAAAAAAAAAAAAAAAAAAAAAAAAAAAAAAAAAAAACGCAAATAAAGTAAGATGTGGAGAACACTTGAGAAGAGTTTTCACAAAAGCATAAAAGCAGAAGCTCCTATGCGAATGATGAGCCACTTTCACTCCTGAATGTTTCTTGGGCTAACAGCAGAACTGGTAAGCAGAGCCAGCTCCACAATGGTGTGCCCCACAAGGGAGTGGGTCCAACATAATGCAACCATTGAGCAAGAACTGATGAGCAAGCTTGCCATGTCACCACTAGAACAGCAGCAGTTGATGCAGTCCTGGGCACACACCAGAGAAGAATCCAGCTGAGCTGCAAACACACAGCATCTACAAGGCTTTCGCCCCAGCCATTCGTACAGCATTCCTTCTCCCAGAAACGCCATTCTCACACAGAGAGAGCTGCACACCTTGTAAGGCACTCCAGAAACAAAGAACATACCAGAGGAGAAAAGAACAACATTGAGAAAAATGTTTGAAATTGATGTTTTTGCTTAAGCAATCTTTCCCACTAACTGGTCCCATCTCCAAGCTATCATTGATATTCTCTAAGTAGTTAACCTTCTCATAATTTCAAATGTTGAAGCATAATTCATCATAATTCATCCTAAGTAAATAGTACGCTTGTTTGAGTAATACAGGTTTTTTAGCTGAGCTTTTCATCCAGCATCAATATTTTAAACGCAATTACTTTAGGGGTGGCCAGTTATTGTCTAGTGACAAATACCAAGGAGATCAGAGAGCCCAGAATGCTACTCATCCACTTAGGAAATGTTATTTCATTAAGTGTTTCATTTGACCTTCAGCAGACCACTGAATGCTTTAACTCTGTGTGCTGGTTGTTTCTGAAGCTGCTCTGCAATATTAAGGCATTCATACAGTTAAAGCAAAAATAAACCAACTGTGATAATGCCACTGATCTCCAAACGAAGAACTTAGAACAAAAGGTGTCTTAGAAGTGATGTGCATCTCTATGACTAACTTGGTTTTGTCCTTATCTGTTACAGGAGAGGGAGAAGGTACTATGTATAGCATCAAAGATAAACATTTACATGTTGTAACGAGTCTCCTATTTACCAAGAAAAGATCAGAAGATACACTGTATTTTTTTCCCATCTCTTAATTTTACACAACAAACTTCTATTTTGTTCTTATCTTAAGCAACAGAAAAAAAATACAAAAAGGCACTCACACCTGGAAAAGTTAATATATTAATTGTTCAGGATTTCTGCACAAGGGACACAAGATACATAGGTCACTCTGAAAGTAATTCCTAACTATTTCCATGGAAACTACAACAGGTACAAAGAGCACAATAACACTATTAAATAGAGCTAAATATCAGCTGCAATACATAATTTTTCAGCTATGCACTTTTGCCAGCAACGAACATGAGCCTTCATGCTGCACTCGTAACAATCTGCACCAGCAGAGGTGACCCACTGCCACCACTGATGAACTCCATCACCCATCACCTCACTGTGCTCACATCCACTGTTTGGTCTCCCAAAATATTCAGCAAGCATTGATGATTGCCAATGGATGAAACGCTTTCTGCATGGTGGAATTCAGTGACACACCTTTGCTTCATATGCGCTTCCATGCCAAGCGCCATTTTGTCAGACTGCCTCTCTGCTGCCATCTGTCACACAGCAACAAAACGTAGAGGGATACTGGTGGGAAGGTTCATCCTCTACTGCCATGCCACCACCATCTGCCTCCAGTGTCATAATAAAATAGGAGGCATTACTTTCGGAGCAGCCCTCGTACTTCATACCCTGATTCCTCCACAGATAGAAGAAGTGCTTCCACCTAAAAGGTAACTGCCAGGACAAGGCAAGTATCAGTTGGATGGTTATTGCCTCAGTAACTCGGATCAAAAATACATTGTTAGTGATTTCCAGTCCTTTCTGCCAATCTCAGTGATCTGACACTTCCACAACTGAGAAATTTTGTTTAACTATCAATACAGCAATTGACATCTGAAGAGCAGATGTTCACACGTGAGAGAAACTGGAGCTAAGAAAATAACTGATCAATATAAATTCTCTACCCAATACTCCAGTTACAAAGAAAAATACAAACTGAGACCAAATACGCGCTCACATCACCAGTCCTCAACAAGTAACCCCCTCCAGCAAACCTACAATATGCATCATGCCCCCCAGACCTGGAAGGTACTTCTGCTCCCACTGCTCCTTGCTAGTTGGGTGGCATTTTCTTACCTTTTATTTCTTGTTCCTCTCCTGACTGCCCCTACAGCTGGCTCTACACTACCAGCAAGGCTTCCATCAGCCCTAAATGCTGGCTGATGCCCATTCTGCCGGTCTGACCATATGGTCCCAGCGTGCAGCTAGTTGCTCCAGCTACCCACAAGAACACATTAAGCCTCACGGTCTCAGCCAAAACAGTAGGAATATCCAACACTGCAACACAATTTATTAGCAATCTGTTCAACCCAGTGTACACCAGATTACATCGCAGCGTTACAAACTCATCAAATGAACTGAACTGTTCTAGTGGATGGAAAAGAATTGACATGCCTTTAAACCACATCATGCTCCAGGTCATAAAGCAAAATACAACTTCCTGACTTTCTCATCCATTTTATCCAGTACAACGATTAAAAATATAACAGTTAGGTACCCTCTCTTGTGCTGTCAGCAGCACGCAATATTGGTCGCCTTTCTAGGGTCTTACAGGAAAGAAATATTTTCCTTTAAAGAGAGAAGGAAGAAGAGGTCTAGAAACAACAGAAATACCAACCAGCTGCCATTTATTTCTCTAAGGCAAATCACACCATTGGGCAGGGTTGGGAACACAAAAAGGAAAGGACGAGACAAAAAGCAGCTTGCATTTCTGTGAGGATCAAACAAAATCAAATCCCCAGGCTACCAAGTAGTAAATTTTATTACACTCCTAAATTATCATCTAAAAAATAAAAGGCCCTTTTCTTTTTTTAGGACCAAGCCCACTAAAAACGTGCATATATCCACTTAACTCCCAGCATGCAGGAAGGAACACAGTTGTCTTCTCAGCTGATGCCAACCTCAACACTTTGGGCTGGCACAGAAGACTTAAGGTTCAGGTAGGACAGCTGAACCCTGTTAACCATTTGTTTCAGAAATTTTCCATTCTTTGGGCTGAGAAAACTGCTGTAATTCCAGAACAAAATATAGAAGCTGCCGCAAAAATAGATGTGAAGAAAAACCTGGCAATATTAAACACTTACACAAGAAGAGGTTGGGAGCAAAACCGCAGCTTATGTTCTTCAGAAAAGGGGCAAAAATCAGATCCATCCTTTACAAGCAATTTTCTTTCTTTTATGATCTCGTAACTACAGAAACATCTTGTTCTTTTCCACTGTTCTACAGGGATCGTACCTTTTTTTGGATCTCTTAAAAGTCAGTAATGTCAAGTAGCTGCAGCTACATATTACTCTCATCTGGCTTCTGCCTGCTCATCTGCAGCCCTTCCCTCAGACTGACAAAGACTAATGCTGCTATTTCCAAGTAGTACTTTTTTCAGCAAGAAGTTTCCAGGGAAATAACAGGCAGTGCACAGCCAGAGCTTAAATGAATTGTTATTACAATACTAAACTGCATCAACAAAATCAAGGCATACAGATTTCCTCCCCTTCTGCAATTTGCTCCGGGGGCTCTGGCAGCTAACAGTACCTGAATCAGGCAATGGAGTCACATTAACTGCACTAATCCTTTTCTGCAGAAGGAATTGTTATGGTAACAAACACTAGATTCTATTAAAAGAAATGTTTTGGGTGATTTTTGCTCAAGTATTCATTTCCAGAAGCTGAATTACTGCACTCACTGAATTTTATGTGCAGATTTTATTCTGCATTTGGGTTTAACTCCTTTTATTTTCTTGCTTTGATAAAGCTCACCAGAAGAGCTCCCTAGAAAGGGAAAAAAAAGCAGCTCTTATGTGTGGGCATCCCCGCATGCTTTGTCATATCTTTCAGTTTCTCTAAGTCCCAGCTCAAAGCCTGAATGAATTTCCTGCTCTTTGCTCCATGCCAGGCTTCTATGCTATTTGTATTATAAATAAGTCAAACAAACAAAGCCACAATGGGGAAAGCTCAGCACCATCAGTAACATTTATGAAGGCTGCTCCCAGAAGCCTAATCAAGAGGAGGGTCCCATGATCAAAGACAAGAAAAACATTTAAAAAAAAAACCAAACAATGCAGAGAAGAAAAGAGGAAACCACAGCGATGACTGCAGCACTCACACAGAGCATCGCCAGTACTGAAAACAGCCAATGAGCAGCAGAAGCAGCAGCAGCTCAGCAGGGCACTGCAGCAGCACTGACCAAGGACACTGTCAACTCTGATTCTACTAAGGACAGCCACGAGTTACACCCCTTAACACCTAACTGCCCATAAGAAATGTGATTTAACATGATGGCTAGATCAATGCCACCACTTTCTCCTCTTGCGGCCAGAACCAGACCACCTCCATGCACAGACCTGTGCTCGGTGTTCTTGCTTGCTGACAACATGCATCCCTTTGGCCTCCTCAAAAGCACCCCGACCACCAGGCAGAGCTTCCCATTCATCCTGGCACAGTCCTCTCACCATGCCTCAAACGTTCATGCATTCAGCTACAGAGAAGCAGCAGGTACCATTAGAGTTAATGGCTTAAAAATTCACACACTGGCTGCTGCCTCAATCCTTTCTTAATATTTGATACTCAGCTACTCTTCTTTCACCCAGAAAATCTGCTGTTAACTTATTGTCCCAGCACTTATCTGTATTTTGTGTATTCATTCATTCTCTCCAAACTGGCCCTTGTATTCCATCAATGCTAAAACCAGCCTCCAAAGTGGCCATGGAACTTCCCTCACCCTCCTCTTCAACCTTGTTTCCATTCCCTGATGATATGATATCACTCCCACATGGACAGACTCTTTTTATACGCTGCAACTGGCTATTTGAATTAATTTGCCTTACAATTCTGAAAAACTTGGCACAGTGAGTAGTTCCTCCAATTTCTTACATTCAGTTCCTGGAATCCCGTGAGAGCAGGAGGTAATGCTCTACCTTCATCCCCATTATGCAAGTATCCACTATTCTGGGTTCATCAACTAGAAGTTGAAGCCATATAATCTATCCCTGGACTGTACCTAACCTGGTAACTCACCCTATCATCCTCAGACAGCAGCTTGCCTGCTTCTTATCCTTGTTTGTTGTTTTGTTTTTCAAATGAGGTTAAAGAAATTCTTACTAATAAAATCCTTCGCTTCTGTTATTAAAAGCTGGAAAACCGCACTCAGTGCAGAACTTAGAACACCCCAAAGCAACAGTCGGTAGATTCCTTTGACATCTGAAGGCATCACGACTGTTTTAAGTCAAGCCAAAGCCCAAGCTATTGCTGCAGGCAGCACTTCCCCCCTCCAGCACCACATTTTTACAGCCACGTGCCGATAGAGATCAGGAACCCACCCTGCTGCCAATCGGCCTGACCAAAAGCTCGGTGCTCATTTGGAGCAGCTCTCCATAACTCAGCAAGCACCTCCCAGCACCGGCAAAACGCGGCTGAGGCGAGGAGAACAGCTGTCAGCAGCAGCCTACACGTGGATCGACTTAAAGCAAATGCGAGCCTGCAGCCTAAATGGGTCAAAGAGAAAAGTACACACGATACCTACGCTTCCTCCCATTCCTCTGCTACTGCTCCCGGCCCTTGCTGCTCCTCTGATGCAACGTGCTTACATAAAGGCTGACTTAGAGCAGCATACATATGTGCTCACGTGCTCGTTTAGTTGTTTGTGCACAGAAATGCTCCAGGTAGATTCATTTTGGCAAGAAAGGATTTTTTTTCTTTGATTTCCAGAAGTTTTGTCAACTTCATTTTTTTACTCACATACTATGTGCATCTGTTTCAGAGTTGAAACAGCTGGAAGGAAGGCGGTACCACCAGCAAGAACTGAGAGCACAGGCATGATTAGTGCAGGATGGCCTCCACCTGCCTGACATTAAAGGAACTGGAAAGAAAAATGTAAGACACCGGGAGCCTTTAGCTAATGGTTGGTACTGCATATGCAAGCTTTCCTTCTGATGGCACCACCAGTTTGGCTGCGCTTTAAATTTCCCCTGTTTTGTTTGGACAGCAATTTTTTTTTTTAAATTACATTCTACATGACAGTTTTTCTATACCTATATGCAGGTAGAGCTTTTTTCCCCCCCACACTTATCAATTACCAATTGTTACTCCTGTCACAACAAGAAATGAAATATTCCTGCTGTCACACAGCATTACTGCTGATCCAAGCTGTACCTTCAGCCATCCAAGATCATTTCTACATCACAGTAAGAAAAAAAAAAAAAGCCTATGACATAATCTGACAGTTTGGGAAATATGCATATGTATGTATTAAATTTTAAAAGACAATAATTCTAGCATTATTATGGAGATTAGAAGTTGTTTCACACCTCCAAAGCAAAAAGCAGTTAACTAAGATGCAACTCTGGTCAACCTACAAAGCTAGAATAATTCAAAAACACAGAACCACATGACCAAATAAATAAATAAATAAATAAAAATCTGTTGCCTGTTGGTAAAAGTTGTCCAAAAATCTTCAAAACAAACCAAAAATGAAGACTGAACACAAAAGATTCACTGCTACAACAGAAAACTTTTACAGACGCAAACAGCGTATAAATCAGAGCAACGTTATCTGCTGGCTAACAGTGAGTTCTAGCTCCTTCCCTACGGATCAGAGCTTTTGCAAGGCAAAGAAGTACAACCTGGCAGGAGCCATTTTTCAGAGCCCTGCACGCAGCAGGGGAGCAGGCAGCAGCCCCAGTGACCGTAGGGCTTCACATGGCAGGAGGACGCCAAGCTGGAAGTGTCCCCAGCCCCAAGTGCAGCTGAGCCAGGACAAGGAGACAGAGACAAGAGAAAAAATTGAGTCACCGACACTGCACTGCGATGACTGCTTGCTTAAGTCACACAAGGATTGCTTAAAAAAAAATTTAATCTTTCCATTTAATGCAAACATAACAGCCACCACTCTCTTCCCATTCAGACCATACCCAACTGATACACGTCTGGCACAGCAAGCCCAGAAGTAAAAATTTCGTAAATATCGACTAATTGGCAAATTCCTTACATCTTCTCAAAAATGGAAATGTGGTAAGAAGGCATCAAGTGAAAAAGGATGCAGACAGTGAAATAAATGAGGGGGGTGAAGAAAAAGAGGCAGTTATTAAAGACATCAAAGGGGTAAGAGATAAAACATGATCTAAAAATGGAAGCAGAGAGAGAAGTAAAAATCAAGCTGGGAAAGGCACAGAACCATAACAAAAGCAAGAAAGACTGTGTTCAGTTAATATTTATTCAAAGTATTTCTATATGAGACTGACAAGAGCGGTCAAATATTTCATTCCTTTATCTAGGAAGGGATAAGAAACCCAGCAGTTAGGTAACAGAGCATCAATCTTAACTCAGGCTGCAGCTAAAGAAGAAAGTTCTGCCCTCTGTTTGTCCCCGGTAGCCAAGTCCATCAGCTGCAGATAACAAGTAAGGGATACGCATTTGAGGGAGCTGCTCTTATTTACCACTACAGCTCTGTTCAGACAGAACTACAACTGCCCTTGGTAATTTTATCTGTGCACAGCCGCAGGCTAAGGAAGAAGTTACAGACAGAGCTTCATCCTCATCTTTCGCATTTCCTTCCTTTCAAAACTAAGAATAAAGTGAAGGTTGCCACAAATCTCAGCTAAACAATGAAGTGGATCAGTGATGCTATTTATCAAACTTGTCTCTCATGTTATCTACTTCAGCACGGAACTGAAAGGAGATTTATGGTCAAAGAGTGAATGCACATATTTCAGAAACAATCCTACATTTCTTTAAACAATAACATTTGTGTGAGTCAGATGTACAGGCTGTTCCAGTAAAGAATTAGAACCACAATGCCATCTATGTATTTCTACAGAGCCAACGTGGCTCTCTTCAGAAATATTTGGCATATTTGAGCAGTATCCATCTCTACGTATGTAATCTTTTCCATTCACGTGAACAAGACGTATGGGAAGGGAGAATTCTTTCCAGAATTTGTTCTCCTCAGGAATAGCAGTCACCTTCGAATGAAACAGGGAGAACATGGATGCTTGGGGGGAGGGACAAACATGATGACTGCTGAAGACCCAGAGACTGAACTTCCAGTCATCTTTATATTACTGAACATGATTTATAAAGAGAAGAGCACAAGATCACTAGATTTCTGGAAGATAATGGAGGTTTAGGCCATAAATAGATATGAGCATGAGCTCATAACTAAGAACAACATGAAATTAAAGGAAAACGTAAGTATCGTATTAACAAGAATTTACAACACAACTCATTGGACCTCATAATAGTTTCCCAAGGGAACTCTTGTAAACTCCCACTGCTTGGAACATATGAATGCAGGAAGAACAAGAGACAAGAAAAACGGATGATATGGAATGATCTTGTCCAAATACAAACAGACTACGCTGATTTAAGAGGTTGAAGTTCTCACGCTTTTGCAAAATCATAAAGCATTATGAGAGGGGGGGCAACTTTCTACAACAGGATCATTGCACACTCTGAACAGGTATGACAGGAAAGTTCCTCCTCCATCCTCCCTAAATTGCCACCCCTGCTGATTCAGTACAACAGTGTTTCGGCCTGCTGGCATTTCCATAGCTAAACAATACAGATGCAGCGTTGACCCAAAAGAACCACCTGGCCTGTAGAGAACAATCCACCTACACGTACTTAAGATCTCACCTCCTTAAAAACCTTTTCCATAGTCCATGGAAATCTATTTTAATTTTCTCAAATTAAATATTGGGAAAAACAACAGAAACAATAAAATTGCAACACCATACAGATCCATAACCAAAGCTTTGGATAGCAACTTCCTTTGCTGTTCTAGGTGACTCACTCAGCTTCAGCTTGCCAGACCTTAGCAGTTAAAGAAAATTTCAGGTAAGCACAATTACATTTTCCTCTTCAAGTGTTAAACCTCAAAGATCAATTACAGCACAGCTTTCCCTGCAGTATGACTCCAAGGTAGGATGTGAGATCATCCATTAAACATATATGTCCAAGACTAGATGCATTATTAATTCATTTCTCCTCAGGTAATCTGACATGGTGAAACAGAGCTTCCAGAGAACACACTGACTAAAGACTTAAACAGAAATCAGTGGATTTATACAATGATTGCCATGCAGCCACCTAATGAACCTCATTAAAGGAGACAGGGATTCTTCTCCCCTGATACTGTCACTGCTCCTACAGAGTTGACACTGATGCTTAACACAAGGAAGAATATTGATTGTAACCCTCCTCAGAAAGAGTTTTTGTACCAGTTGTGAGGATGATCCATCTCAACTTAATAATGCCCAAGTCTGACTACAGACAGGTCTCCACTTCATTCTTCTGCTTAGTTATAGCATTTGGAATCTTTTCTTTAAGCAATTATCTGTAAGGCATTACCTGCCTCAGAGTTTCAATCAGGCAGCTGCTCTAAATACCAAAATGAATTTCTACTTTTGTCCTCTTGGACTTTGTGGAACTGCAATCAAGGAATCACTTAACATCAGCATCGTGCTGAACCTAAAAAAATGCATTGCTTTGGTAGAGTTCACAGAGTAAATTCTACTTACTGACCTCTTAACATCCACAAGAATAAACAAACACTTCAATCAGCAGCCTGTCTCTGATCTGTTTATGCTACCAGCAGCCTCCTCACTGAAGGCCTTGCAAGTTCTACTGCTACATTAATTAACCTCAAGGACCACGCTTTCCCTCCACAGAACAATTATAATCTGTTCCTTTCTCCTTCCTACCTTTTGAATTTTACTATGAAACGGAAGAAAAAGCAGACAGGCAGATAAAATTTTCCCTAGCTTCATGCAAGTTGACTGTATATCCACCTATCCATAGGCCTGGCCACTAAATCAACTACAGAACACACTGAAGTAAGCATTTCTGCATGATCAAACTCCATCCTCTTACACTATCACATAACAAGAAGCATAGGCTCTGCTTTATTCAATCTGGCTTTAATTACCATAAGGTTCAGCATTCACCTTCCTATTGAAAGTCATGCTCACGTAGATGGGGAGCTGAACTTGAAACAGCCAAACATTTTTTGAGGGCTCCAAATCCATCATGGTTTTACTTTCATGTAACTCTGCCTATTAGCTTTTGAAATCGTGACACTCCAAACTTAATAAAAAATTTTGTTCCAAGTGGCAGCAATTGTGTTGTCTCTCTTTTGCACTTTCCAGACTAAATCAGGAAAGGATATCTGACATAAGGATCCTTCTTAGCTCAATACTGAGTGAGTACATCTGCAGGAAAAGAAAAATATATATATACTGTTCTCTACATTGAGCATTGAGGCAGGTGACAGTCCTTCACTTCTGCTGCATCATGTAGGGATGACATTCCAAAGGGTTTGATTTTACCTTCCACGTCACCACTTACACTCCCTTGTACTCACCTTTATCTTCTGCTGAAGTTTCCTTAGGACTATATTTAATATTCAGTGCCACTGTAAGCTCAGTATTTGACTTTCCTGGCATGACAAAGTGTTGCTCAGAAAGACAAAATGACTTCAAAGCTTTACTTCTCTATGTCAAAGACCACAATCAACTTTCAAGTTTCCTCTCCTACTTAAAAAAAAAAAAATAATAATAATATCCAACAACTCTCTTAGAAAAGAAAAACTACCCACACACACAGTAGGAAAAGTATCTATTCAGTGGCAAAAGGAACAAGTAAGCAGCCTTGCAACCCTTCAGAAAGAACGTTACTTCTATTCCCTGCTCCACAGGGTCAGAAATGGGGTGCAAACAACCCTTGAGGAGACTATCTGCAATCAGAGCGTGCTAGATTTGCTGTGGACTGAGAACAGAAAGAGATAGAAGTGCATCTACAATCCACAGGATGTCTAACAACTTTATTTTGACCAAAGCTACAGATACCCACTTGCTCTCAAGAAAGAAGCTGGCAGCAATCAAGAGTTAACTTCCAGTATAGGGCCAGCTGGAATAACACAGACCACTCAGACTACAAACGTCACCTCACAAGCACCCTGGATTTGTTCCAAAACTCACTTGAAAAGTGGTATTCTTCCCTGACACGCTCAAGGACTGATTCAGTGTGCATCAGAATCGGGATTTGTTTCTAGCGCATGTTAGGAACTATAGCTTCTAAATCTATTTTGAGATCATTTTGAATAGTTTCAGGATCCGTATTTGCTCATCATTAGTCAAGTTGGAAAATTATTTTCCTTGTATTTAAGCTTAAAAACAAAGATTTCACACAACTGAAAAATGTCAGACTAGTTCATCACCTCCGACTCCCCAGAAGAAAGAAGGCCTTAGGTAAAACATTGTTTTGAGGTAGAAAGAAATTGTACTCGCAAAGCTATTCACATTAGTACTGCTCATAAAATCACTTAGAAGATTTCAGCTGACGCTGAATAATTTTATTTCCAGCTATTTCCCTGAGCTCACAGAGCTTGCATGGCCACGGAAGCAAGCAAACGTAACACCTGCTTAGATCTGGCAAGCTACATGGGGCTCAGAATAATAAGGCATCCCTCTAACATCTCCTTCATTTACAGATGCCAATTTGCTGATGATAGGACTATAGCTGCGCTCACCTTTAGAAATGAGGAAGAATTTGGATTAGCAAATGCTGACAATTCATCTCGCCCTTAAGATGGAGGTTAGTAGTTAGAGAGGAGTGACTGATAAACCCAGAGCCATTACTAACTTCCTGACACAAAGCCAGCTTTCTCCTTCTCACTCCATGGCAGGCCTAGGGTAAGAAACAAGAGAGGTGATACAAAAAACTCAGCCTGAAGACTTGGTGCAACTGGAGCAGCTGGGGCTCTGCTCTTAATCCTTTGTATTTTGTAAGGGCTTTTGCCTAATCTTCCAGTGATTAGAAGGAATCTATGGGGGGTTTTGTTCTGCTGTTGATGTTTTTTTTTTTAACATAGGAGATGAGGTAAATTAGAGGATGAATTTACCTAATACATTGAAAGGAGAAACCTCAGCGCTCCCTTCCATCTTCCGGGCGGGCCCCCCA
Organism: Centrocercus urophasianus; assembly: GCF_019232065.1. NCBI lineage: Eukaryota > Metazoa > Chordata > Aves > Galliformes > Phasianidae > Centrocercus > Centrocercus urophasianus. Next base: position 45,983,324 of record NW_024884586.1, read on the forward strand.
GCAGACCTCTTAGAGCTCCCAGTGCAGTGAATCCCAGTCAGATTTTGTGCTGACCACTAGGCCAGGAAAAAAGAAAAAGAGTTTTCTACAGGCTGTCTCACTTCTCCCTGCCCTGACAAGTGCAAGAAGTTCAGCAGCCTGCCTGGAGAGCTGTTCAGCAACATGCAGCCCCTCTGATTTGTCTACGAGGTTAACAAGACTCTGGTAAGAAGAATTTACAGCTGCCTACTGCCTCAAAATGAGCAGCATACATAGTCTGTGAGTGGACAAATTAATCTCCTAACCTGATTTAGAATGCGTCTTTTCCCATGCAAAATGATTTCTGCGTATTATGCTTGCATGCCCCTGCACACGTGCCCAAAGGAACCAGAAATGCCTTTCTGCTCCAAGCGTCTCTGCAACACCACAATCATAAGGAGACAACTGCTAACAAGCAGCACCCACCTTGCTATGCCCCATACAAGCGTGCATGAAGACTGCAGTGCTTGTATCTCCCTTTCAGACAGCACAATTGATGTGCCAGCCTTTCTGAAAGCACCACAAGATGGCTGTGTTTTATACATCAATTTTGCAAGGACAGGAAAGAGGTGACCTTCGGGTTCAGTATGCTCTGTACTACCATCAAAAACCTCAAATCAGACCTCAAGTCTGGTTTCTGGAAAGGACCTCGTTCTCAGAAATTCATCCTGAATGGGCTACAAAGGACTAACTAACCCCTACACAGCTTTCTTCTGAGCAACACTAAGTTCATGCTTCCTACCATAAAAACACATGGAAGGGTTTCCCCAAATAATGCCTTATGAAAGCAATCAAACAGTACATCTAAGGTATAAATGTAAATATTTGCATACGTTCTTTCTAATGAATGACAACTACACATGAGAACACGTGCATCTAATTCCTGTACCAGAACCCCAGCTCTGTGCATACCCCTGGAAACCACAGCTATGATCCTAAGCTGCTTGCTTAATACTACACATTTCATAATATACTATCCAAAAGTACTGTTAATCAAATGTGTGGGTTTGGAGCATGTAAGGGAAAGAATGTACTGCTTTCTTTGAAAAATCCAATCTCTAATTGATTTTGTTTTTAAAAAAAAAAAGTTCATTAGCATATTCCATGTGGAATCACACAGTTGAACATAATTAGGCACTTGTTTAGCTGTGTTTAGCACTAATGACCTCTCTTTTGCAGAAGGATCCACTTCTGTTTGATTTTTCTACTGCCCAAACTTAAGAGAAGCCTTTCTGTTGAAAATGCAGGAGTAACCTGAACTGACTTTAAAACAGCACAGCAATCAATTACCTTCTCACTTAATTCACATTGTGTTTGTTTGGGGCAGTTTTGTTTTAACACTATAAAGGCTTTAAATGGAGGTGATTAAAGACAGACTACTAGACACACATCTGGGACCCCAAACAACACTGTCAAGCAAACACAGCTTCTGCTAACACCTACAGTCTAATTTAAAAAGCACAGCTCAAAAACAGCCTTAAGGCTGAATCCAACTTCTTACCCTCACTGGAGCTCAGACTGAAGGGGACCATGCTGTACTTACACAATCACAGAACCATTATGGTTGGGGAAGACACGAAGATGATCCAGTCCAACCCAACCCCATCATACCATGCCCACTGACCACGTCCTTCAGTGCCACATCTCCATGGTTCTTGAACGCCTCACGGACAGTCACTCCACCATGCTTTATCTCTATTTTATAGATCTCATTTCTTTATCATTTCCATTCAAAACCAATTGAAGCAAAAAATAAGAAAAAACATGTATGAAACAACTCATTTTTGAAGCGTTACATTCTCAACGTAAAAAATCATAACTAAATTGACAGCAATACCAATGCCTTCAGTACCCACGGATAACCCTTTCCCTGCCACAATTACTCAGCCTTAATTCCTTTTTACCTGCATAGCTTCCATCGACACGGACCAGTACTGCATCACCTGTATTGCCTTAAATTATTCACTTGCTAGAGTACAAAAGGATAATATAAATCTTCACCTGAAAGAGCAGTTTGTAACATTAAACTCATGATTTCCTAATCCACAGTTTATCTACATAGAGCCACTTCCACAAGAATTTTGGAAAGAAACAACTTTAAGGCTGCAATTAATGTATAACTTTTAGAAGCAAAAAATGACTTAGGAAAAACTTCACTTTAAAGACCTGATTAAAGAAACGATCTTTCTTGCCACTCCTCCCACGAAATTACTGTTCAGTAACTCTGACAACAGCATTTTCTTTCAGAATTTGAACTTGTCAGAGAAGTGCTTTGAAGCAGGGTGTCACAGCACCACCTGCTGATCTCAGCGAGTGCCTTGAAAATGCTGCACAGTGAAGTTAAGGCACAGTGATTAGTATAGAACATTTCAATTCTGGGTCTGTATAATTTTCATTATTTTTAACTAGAAATACATGCTTTTTTTTTTTTTTTATAGTATATCAACATTTTATGATTCTGCAAAAAAGAGAACAGAGAACTAAATTCAACTCTGACATCTGCTGATTTTTATTTTCCTATTGGTAAGTGAGGGAAAAGCTCTTGAGACAGCAACAGCCAAATTAGTAAAATTCTGGAATTCATTCAAATGTTTTAGCATATCAGGTTAATGAACTGTTTATTTAATGGCTTCGTTTATAGCACATCCAGACAAAAGGCCACCCCAGAATTAGAAACAGTCAAGCCTAGTTTATTAAAATCACTTGAAAATCAAACTGAGTGTCACGTATGCTGTATGTTCTGAATTGATTAATATATAAACAGAATTAGCATTTGGGTCCGAATGCATTAAGAATTTTACTGCTGTTCTGGTGAAGTATGGCAGAACAGCTAACACATGCTGCTGAAAAAATCCTTAGGGATCCTCAAATGAAAAAGTACTCCCTGAAGACGTAGCGAGAGACACGAATTCTATTAGAGGAGACCATTTCTTCTTCATCATTCCTTTTTAAGTTGCGACGAAATTAGCACAGCCTGCACGCTCCAGGGTGTGTGCTGGGAGGAGGGCGGGGGGATCAGAAGATATAAAGGCCTGAGGCACTTCAAGCAGAGAGCATCCATCTGCTAGCAGCAGTCAATGAACAGAACGCTTCTAAAAAGCTTCCCACTGACATTAAGTCAAGCCAGAAGAACAGAAAACACCTTCCTTCACCGACTGTGCAAGACTGAGCCTAACAGGACAGTGGATTATAAATACATGTTATAAAAAAAACCTACCTAACAACATGGTCCTGCATTCAGCCTCCCCTGCAGCAAGGCTGGTTTAAGAAGCCATAGAAATGATCCAAGGGAAGGAATGCCTTCCTGAGAGGACAAGCTGGGAGCTGGGGATGGTCAGTCCAGAGAAGGCTTCATGGAGAGCTGAGAGCAGCTTTTGAGCATCTAAAGGGGGGCTGTAAGAAAAAGGGGTACAGACCCTTAAGAAGGGTCTGTTGTGACAGGACAAGGGAAAATGGTTTCAAACTAAAAGAGAGGAGATTTAGAGATACAGTGAAGAGTGGTGAGGCACTGGCATGGGTTGCTCAGAGAGGTGGTAGAGCCCCATCCCTACAGACACCCAAGGTTGGGCTGGATGTGGCTCTGAGCACCTGATGGAGCTGTAGGTGTCCCTGTTCACTGGGCCAGATGGCCTTTAAGGGTCCCTTCCAATGCAACAGACCCTACGATTCTGTGATCTTTAGTATCTGTTTTCTCATCCACTGCAGTAGCGAACAGAGGAGTGCAACAAAAAAAAAAGGCAAAATGGGGGGGAAAAAAAAAAAAAATGAGAGATAGTTTGGGTTTTTTTTTTTGTTTTTGGTCATGAAAGCCAAATATTTTCGCTGTCATAGTGAAACAGATGCGTCACCCCAGCCAAGGGCGGTTGAGCCCTAGCTTCAGCTTAGAAGAGCAAAGTAGAAAGGGCTGAAGGGATAGAAGGCAGGGAGCAAAGTAGCTTTGCTGCTACATACATTTATCACAGAACCAGACGGCAGAGTGGTAGCTCTTTGAAATGAAGGCTTCTGATGGCAACATCACTCCAAGGAGCTCCCAGCTCTTCAACACAACACCTCACTGTCACCCACGCACCACGGCATGTCAGCTCCCAGGCTGACACAACCACCCACACAAATGCAGCAAGTCACAGAGACCATCCAGTTTACAAATATGCATACACAGTTCTCCTAGTTGGCAAGGATTTGTTTTCCTGGGGTGTTTTTGGTTGCCTTTTAAGTGGGAGATGGATGTAGGTCTGTGGTGCTGCACTGTGCAACTTACGGGGACACTGGGGGACCCTCAGACTGAATGCATACTGCATACTTGGTACAGAACCTAATAGTGCCTTGTTTCTCATGCTAGATGTGACTGGGCAGATGTCACAGCAACAGAGTCACACACAGTATGCCAGCATGGTCAGACCCAACACAGGAGGTCATGCCAGCTGGGTCCCCACCAACAGACATATAGTGGTTCCAATGCAAAGGGCACCCAATGTTCACACCATGAACCATGACAAGGAAAAAGCAGCTCAGGACCATGGCATAACCACAGGTGGAAGCGAGCAAAACACATCTGCAAGAACATAAGCAAGTCAGTTGTCCTAAAAAAAAAAAAAAAAAAAAAAAAAAAAAAAAGCAACAACAACAAAACAGCGTACAGAGGCACTGCATCACTCTGCTACTTGTTAATCCCATGGCAGAGGGGTCCAGAAGCTCAAGGCTGTGGGCATTACTTAAGAGTAGCTAACATCCAGAGAACTGCACCACCAGCAGCAGCAAAGCACACTTTCAAATCCTCAGGCTGAGACAACGCTGCAGTGCTGTGTCGCAAGATCTCCACCTTATTTCATAGGGAAAAAACACAAAAGCGCTTTCAGCACACCAAGTGAGGAACTGAGTGCTGTCAGAGCACAGCATTGAAAAGAAAAAAAACACTCTCCCAATCAGGTTTGATGTCACAGTGCCTACAAATGGCACAAACACTCCAAAAATCATCTTCAAGCCTTTATTTAAAAAGTCTTATGCCGTGAGTGACATATTTTCATAATAAATAAAAAGAAAGAGTGGCATTTACATAGAATTGAAATCAAAGCTCCATTATTTGAAGTGTATTTTAAAGCTGTCTAAAAACTTTCCAAACTAGAATGGTTTAATTCAGAAGCTGGTCAGAAGAGGCAGCACAGAAATGGGGAGATGTTACGAGAGGGGCGGAGAGAAAGGCAGCTACTTGTTTTCTGTGACAGCGTGCAAGTAGCACGCAAGGCATACTCCTATCTGAGCCCATCTCCTCTTGAACAGTGCTATAGAAAGCGAATGCTTTAAAAAACATTAGCCCACTAGATAAACCATCTTTACTTAAGGGATTGCTCTCAAGAGAAATGACAGGTTCCAATTACCTCCACAGGCTGGAGGGAGATAAATCTCTGTCAGTGAATCCTGCAAATGTGATACGTATTGTCCCACTCTGTGTCACGTAGAAACTGTCAGAGTTAACAGGGAAAATTCTGAAGCCACAAGACACCAAAAATCTTAATACCCAAGTACAAAATTTCACGAGTGTACGTAATTTTAGGAAGTACTGACAAAAAGAAGTAGAGCTTTGTGCTTCCCTGGCACAACAGTTTGCTTGCCCTCAGCCAATTATTACAGCAGGAGACAGAACAGAGACAGAACAGAGACAGGAGAGGAGAAAGAGCAAAAGAACCATGAAAGATGCCTTTAACGCCAGCCACAGCCAGGCCAGCTTAAAGCACTGAACACTAAGAGGTTTTTGTTTTTAATTAAGACGATAGAGGGCATCTGTTAACTCTTAAGACTGATTTTTCTTCTCGATTTTAAGAACAATCTTCACAATTAATAGAAAATAGCAGCAGAGATTGTCCTCAGACCACGTATAGATGAAATCAATACCTCCAACAGATTTTGGAGACCTCTTTTCCAACTTTTCCTTTTTGAGGACAAGAGAACACAGGAACAGTAAGTAAGAAAAGTAAAGGCTGGTTTGTGTATTTCAGTCAGCTGGCACGCTGTGCTCAACATGCTGTTGTCATCCTCATGGCAAAATCCTACCATTACAGTACCTCCAGCAGATCCTCTGCTCTAAAGGATCCCAGCCCCTCTTCACTAGAAATCCTGAGAGGACAAAGCAGCATAGCAAAAGCTGAGGACGCCTTTGAGATAGCTACTTCATTCATCACTCATCACTCTCTATCAAAACACATTCAAGAATAGCCAACACTCAAAATTTTTCAAATCTGAAGTCAGGTAGGAAGCAATCAATCACTCCCTAGCCAAAAGGTTGTCCCGCATCAGCTGATGAACCTGACAGGTCTCTCAGTGAGTAACTGGAGACCTTGGAGCAGAGCCATCTGAGATAGATACACCGTGTGCTGGAGAGGCTGCATACAGAACAGCAGTGCCAGTACGAGTCTGGTACTCTCAGATGCCTCTGAATCAAACCCTATGTCTCCCTAAGAGTAACAGAGAAAGTAGAGGGAAATACATTAATCTGAAGTTCTGAGAGGTGTGTAAGCTACTGAGATAGCCTGAAGTTCAGCCATCAGGAGGCCACCATCAGGCCATACTTCTGTGACCTACCGGAGTCTGCATCAGTACACAGGACCAGGAATATCTACAGAGACACAGAGCAGCCCAGTAACACCAGAAACGTTCCCTGCTGAAAGGTTATGTGACAAGTAACAGTGATCACAAATGAAAAAAGGGCAAACGGGATGGAAAAAAGCATTCCTTTGAAAATTCTTCCACGAAAAGTTTGAGGTAGCAAAGGTTGAAGATCCCAAGTCACAAGCTGCCGGCCTTCCTGACTCCGCAGTGTCTTCTGATCAAAGAGAAAGAGCAATGGTCAACAGACCATTTGTGCGAGAAACAACTTGCAAGTGTTACGTCTGAGACACAACCACAGCAGAGAGGATGGGCCTAAAGACAGAAAGATGGAAAGATGTGCATAACCTGAAAGGGAGGAAGCTTGACCTCGTTAACATGCAAAAAGCAGGACAGCGGGATGTGATTCAGAAGTTCAGTTCTGGCCATGTTAAGTCTGTGTCGAGAAAATGATCCACAAACACAGATGGCAAAGCACAGGATTCATCACTCTTATCAGCAGAGATGAACATCTGAGCTTAGTCTATCTAGACTTCCTTTCAGTGGGAGAAGAGAAACAGGCACTTAGAAGAATGAGTCATATGACTTCCTTTTGGGCAAAATTAATCACACTCTCGATCTGTCCACCTCTACTTAGAGACCCTGAATGGAATTCAAGATGACAAGCTCACAAAGACATCTAAAGTTTGCCAGCTAAATCCCAGCACAAACCACAACACGGGACTGGATGGAAGAGGTATGTCAGGAATTAAGAAGTTTTTACCAGGGGAGAAAAATCAACCCAAAAATAAGAGAAAGAGGCCCTACATCCTCTCCAAGGAGGCACGAAGGAAGATGACACATCAAAAGAAAAGATGAAAATTAATCAGACAGGAGTTGTTAATGATAACAAGGGACTCATAAAGAGACAAGGCGTTAGCTTGATCAGAGGGTAAGATCAAAGCAATGGCCTGGCTAAAAGAATAATCTCTCAAAGCCTCAGTGAATAAAGGAAGGAGGATACAAGACAAAAGCAGAAAAGGAGAACTTCAAGCAGTGGTTAGTTGAAGAGGCAACAAAAGAAAATGAGAGTATTAACTGACGGTGAAGATGCAAGGACGAGCTTGTACAACAATATAAATGAATGCAAGAAGGACAAGAAATGGCACAGATTAGGTGTTCCATAATTACAATCCAAGCCATATTACAGTTGCTCAACTAGGCAAACAATTTTTTTCTTTTTTTCTTTTGCACTTGTGATAAAAGAATCACAGGCAACAGAACAGGCTAAGGAGCAGGTTGGCAGAAAAGGATCTGGAGTTCTCCTGGACAAAACGAAGAACATGACTGCAGCATCTAACTGCAGTGACAAAGGCTAGAGCTACATACTAGCCCATACTAGAGATGCATTATTAAAAGTATCGGGAGCAGGTCAAGAGAAGGGATTATTATCTCCTAGTCAATGCTTGTGAGTATATATTTAGAGTACTTTGTCCAGTTCACGACTTCTCTGCACAAGAAAGGCACTGACATACTGGAACAAGTCCAGCAGAGAGCTGTTAAGATGATTAGGAGACTGGAGCACATGATGTGAGGCCAGGAGCTGAATTTGTTCAGTCTTCAAAAGAGATGCTCGGGGGAAAGCATTAGTGGCATCTTCAACTACTCAGTGGGAGGTTACAAAGATGGAGATAGAATTGTTGGAGGTGCAAAGCAAAAGCACAAGAGGTAAGAATCACATTAAATACAAGGGAAACATTCTTCTCATTGAGGGGGGTCAAGCTTAAGAACAGGTCGTCCAGGGAGACTGCATCATATCTATCCTTACAGATACTCAAAGCTCAGCTGCACTGGGCTCTGAGCAGCTTAACACAACTTCACAGCCACCACTTTGACTGTGAGTCTCCAGAGATCCATTCTGTCTAAATCATTCTATGATTCTGCTGTCCTCTACTCCCTTCCTTTACGTTTGTTAAATTAAGACGTGTTCTCCATTTCTCTCCTTTGGCTACATCTGTTCTTCATGCATGTAATATATTGTTCTGGCTTAATTCACACCGTATAGTTTTGGTTGGAAGTTTATCTTCCATAATCACTTGTGATAAACTAGCTATGAAATTGTTGATGACAAGAAATGTGAAAGAATTAAGCAAATAGTGCACATATAAACAGGCAAAAATGCATTAAAAAACATCTTCAGAAATGCTTCCCTATTTAGGATGAAAATACTGTTAGCTACATTTTGGCGTTTAGAAGGACTGAGGGAAAACACATTCATTTAAAGAAATGATTAAAAACACAGTGCAACAGTTCTGAAATTGGATTAAGCTAGATGCAGCTGCGATCTTCAAACTCAGTTTTAACCAAAATTGCAACTGAAGCTTTCGATTTATAATTGTGCCATTGACCTTCCTCCCCCTCTCCCTTTTCTTTTTGGCCACTGAAGACTATTGAAAGTATCAGAGCTCCAAGTCAAGAACAACTCCCTTGTAACTATGGATCTGACGTGGATATAGCAAGAGCAGATTGCCTGCAAGGAAGCAAGAATAAACCAGCTATTTAGAGAGGTTATGTAATGCAGCACAGAGCTGTAAAATAAGATTTAAAGAGACAGAACTCTCAATTTCAGCCCTGTAAGTACCCATAAAAGTTGGGCACTACTGCAGCAATTTGAAGAAGCCCAGACAACAAAGAAAGAAGTCTTATCAAAGGTTCCCTCTCTGAGCTGGTATTTTATTTGCAACTCTACTTTCTCACAGAAACAGCATCTTGTGGCTATTTTTTCAGACCTTATAAAGCAAGCTGAAACACCTCTTTGTACCATCCCATGGATGTGCAGACTCTTACAGCAAGTGAGCTCTAGAGCAGCAGAGATGAACCATTTTTGCGGGCCTGAAATTAAGGAACTGGTGGAGCTTCACACATTCAGCCAGCACAGAACAGCACACTGGAAACCAAACTGATGATGAACAAACACAACAGTATTAAGCCTTCCTTGCATACATATTTTAACAAGTATAAACAAGACTCCCGTTTTCATAACTGCAGCCAATTCCCAACCAAACTCCCACAAACATCAGCTGGTTCAGTAGAAAAAGGCAGAGAATACAAACTGCCAGGCACCACCACCTTATAAATAGCAAAGAAAAAGAAAGCAAAGGTGTGTGTGTTACAGAGACTGGCTTTGTGTACGAGACATCCTTACACACCTGGAAACTGTAAAACTTTGAGGGTTTGCTCATGGCTGCACTGAGAACATACATGTAAATATCAACACACAAAATAATGGTTTTGCAGGAGAGTCTGGAAGTGTTCAGCAGTTGTATGGAGATTTTACTGTGGCATTTCTTTCCTTTCAAATGAAAGGAAAAGAAAAAATCCACATATATGATTACTTTAGGTATTCTAATGAAAAACTGTTTTTCATCTAATTCTGAACGTCTTTTAATTACAAGCCTCAAAAACCAGCAGCATCATACATTTAGCCAACCCCAGCTGCTTTACTAGTGATTAAATAAGAGACAGTGAGGCCAAACCACCTCCCTTTCACCTCCCCTGAAAAGACAGACATTACAGATGGGAAGAACTTGGCCCGAGCTACATGCAGGAGGAAGGGAAAGTAGCAGGGGGACTGCGGTTTTTTTTTCTTCATAAGAAATAACAAGTTCCTGCTTCGCTGCTGGACTTTTCCCCGGATCATGTCAAGCTTGCAGGTTGCTGGCAAGCAGAGCAGGCACGCTCAGAGACCTGCCAGCACTCCCAGACCACACACGCGCCTCTCCCAGCTGCTCTCAGACACTGGGGACAAGCTCCGGAGCTCTGCCGCCCGCTGCTGCTTCCCACCCTGTCTGGCTCTTCCTTTCAGCAGCAACCTATGCAGAGCACCACATGGAAGAAAATTGTGTATGTATACACTGACCTAAAGCCCTGACCTGAGCATCAGCAGTGGATCCCGAGGAACAGACCTCCTGGAAGCCATGGGAAGGGCGCTTACAAGCCGTGCTGCACGCTCATCCTGAGAGCAGCTCGTTGCATCTGCAACTTGGGGAACTCTGGCAGTGCAAGCACACTGAGAATACCAGCAAATAAATAATTAGCACAGTAATTCTTCTGATCAGCACAGTACTCCAGGGAGAGCTGATTGTTTTTAATACAGCCATCTATCAGTGCACCTCAGCTTTACACAATGAACAACCTCACACATTTTCTTTCAGACATACACAGTAAGTTCGTTTACCTTGCTACACTTTCAAGTGCAAATACAATGGATATTAACACAATTTTAAAAAATCATGATCATGGGCACAGAGTGACAGGGTGAGATTCTATAATCTCATTGTCGCAGCTCAATTTGTAATTAAGAACTACATAAAGCTAAAAATGTATTTAAATGCAGCAGACAACCAGCTCATGATAGAGCAGCAGAAGGAAGGGCCTTTCCAACTCCAATTGCTCTACCTGCAATTGCAGCTGCTGTTGTTGTGCCCAGGACAAAACAAGCTCATGGAAAGAAACTTTCTCAGATTGGCAGCGTGACAAATTCAGGTTGGCCTCAGAAATCAAAGACCAAATGCCTTCATTGTTTTGTTGTTGTTGTTTTTAATATAACGGATAGCCACAAAAGAAGGAAAACCATAAAGAGCCTCAAAGAGGTAAAGCTAAAAAGAATTATTTTCCCCCTTTGTGAATGGTTTGGTAGACAATTTCATTTCAAACAATATCTATGATATCTTTCTCTGATACACTACGTACAATGAGGGGATCCGGAGAAGTGCAGCACACACAAAACCTGTTGTGATGGAAGATGCTCAGACATATTACATCCCCAGAAGTCCAGCCAGGAAAGAAGGCAGGTTTTGCTTCCAGAACAATGCCCACGTTTGGTTTAACTCCAATTACTGAAATGGGTTTTTAAATTATGCCTGCCCTCCCAAGAAAATGACAGCATTTTCTCACCTCAGCGTTTCATTTTTCTACAATTAAAGTCAAGTAACTGAGCAGTTCCTACACACAACCAATTTATTATTAAAATGCCCGCACAAAATTACAGCTACGATTAAAATGCCTTCATGAGATGACAACTCTAATACCATAAAAGGTGTTCTAGTGGTTTTATTCCACTATTCCAGCGTAGTTGATACAGACACTCTCAGAATTCACAGCCATTTCAGACATGACACCGAAACCTGCTCACAAAGCATGAGACTTACTTTGTCAAACAAACAGGGCTTGATACTTGGTACGAACAGCAGAATAAAACAGTCTGGATAGCAAACAGCTGCATAAGGCTGATCAAAGCAATCTGAGTATATTTCAATACCGCAGATCAATCTTACCATTTCTGTAATGATGCAGACAAAATATTGAAAGCATAACACTGATCTGATATCTACGCAGACACAGCATCACCCAAGACCTTATGTTTTAGTTGTAATGTTTAAGATTTGAATTGAAGAAAATGCCTTTATATAAAATACCCCCCCCCAAAACAAAGCTTCACTGCTATGGTGCTATTACATCCCCTGCTTAATTAAACATCAGCTCCTACATCTTTCATATAACAGTCCATCAGCTGTCATCTCCAGGAGTTATGAAACAAGAGTATTAATTATAAAAAGACAACTCCTGTCCACTGTTAAACACCAGCAAATTGGAAGGAACTGGAAGACCATTTCTGGAATACAAGTTGTTTTTATTCATTCTCTGAGACTGTACATGAAGAAGATTTCAATTGAAATGTATAGCTTGTAATGAGAACAAACATTCTCTGGACAGCAAAACCTTTCTCCATATTTCCTTTCTCTGTTCAAGAGTCACTTATTAAGAATGCAAGTATTTTTAAGTGTGTTACTACAGGTATTGATTACTATATGTGCATTGCTTCGCTCTTACATAAAAACAAAAGCATTTGAGCACTCATAGTTAAAAATAAACATGCATAAAGCACCACAGGAACCCTGAAATTTGATATAAAGCCACAGTAAGTTGAGAAAGAATAAAAAAGTGCAATGGGCACATCAACCTTGAAAAAGCTCTTTTAAACTGATAGTACTGTAAGGTGTCATTACCCTTTGTCAGCCAGCTACCTGACCTCATAAATCAGCTATGGCAACCAAATGAGAACACAATGTAAAATCAGCACTATGCTGACTTGTCTACTACTGACTAGCAAGTGGCTTCCCAAGGTTTTGAGGTCACATTCAAAACTACAAATTTACTGCAATCAATCATGTTAATTAAAAAAAAAAAAAAAAAAAAAAAAGAATTAAAGCTTGCAAGTACCATTCTGTAGAGTTTGTGCTCGTGACTCCTTTCCCAGATTTGCATGGAATCCTCCTCCCAAAGTCGGTGTTTTGCCTGCACCTATTGAGGAAGAAAAAAACAAAAACATGTCAAATGCAATACCTGAATTAAAAGGTAGAAACTAGACCAAAGGTAGAAAGGTAGACCAAACTTAATGAGCCACTGTGCTCTGTATCTGTATAATTTACAAGATGATAGATTACAGTAAGGAGAACTCTGTCAGGTTCTTAAAGGACTTAAGATGGAGCGCGAGCCTTGTGCCACTCAGTTCCCCCTCAGGACCTCCCCAGTCTCAGCTCCAATTAAAAACATTGCATTCCTTATTTGGGGCAGAAAACAAAAATCAGTGTTGTAAAATATCGCTCCAAGTAAAACAAGAAAATTTCTTAATTGTATTTTTTTGTCTGAAAAATATTCAATACAGAATTTTAATAGCTGATTACTAGCACTACAGCACATAAAAACATGGTTAACATTCAATACTAAGAGTGTAGGCTACTATAGATATAACACACACTTAAAATAACTTCAGTTTAGCATCAGACGCACAGAGAGAAGCTTAGGCTACAAAATGTGCAAGTCTGGAACTGCTGCGTTTACACCCTGAAAGGCTGGAGTCTAAAATAAGTCTGCCTTGTGAATTAGCACAAACTAGAGGCTGGTTTATGCATCTGTGCCAACGCTGAGACTCTGAATGCAGAGTCCTCTGGGAGTCAATGGAGCTACTCATGCAAACGAATCGTGCAGAGCAGGGAATTAAACTACTGAGGACAGAAACAGTCTCTTATTAAAGCAGAAAGTTTCATTTTATTTTCTTTTTTTTTTTTTTTTTTTTTAAATAATCAGGCTTCCCCATGCAGGATGCTAGAATCGATCAGCTTAACAGCGAGACCAAAAAGCCAAACTGCAAAGATTGAAAACCAGTAATTCGTTGGTAATTGCACTTCAGTTCTGCCCTTCAGAATAGGAAACATCACCTTATTTCCTGCCATGCCTACAGTTCTCCTCAAGTTCTTGTAGCTATGGCTCCCAATGTTACACCTGTGAGCATCTCAGGGCACTACAGCCACACACCTGGATAAGGCACCTCCAGAGTGGGCCCAGCAAAAGAGAAACTGCAGCCTCTGATTAGATTCTCCTTACTAGTCTCTGAGCAGCATGTAATAAACATCCTGATGAGAAAAAATAGAAAAGCTTATATTCTGGTACAATCTTCTGCAAGCCTTCCAAGCTGATTTCTCCATACAGCCTTTAAATTAAGTTTTCAATGCTGTTCACAACAGAAACTGACTTCACCTTTGTTTCATTAACAGAGCCTTTCAACACACAATAATCAGAAGCTCTCACATAAATGCCCCACAGCTTAAGTACTTCGACATCCTAATTAGAGAGGAAAATGTTGGGTGGTGACCTCCCTGCTGGATGCAGACACGGGCCTCCCAGCCCTAGGACTGCTGCAGGCTGCACACCTTGCTGCTCTCACAGACAGCATCTCTCCTTTCCAGGAACACTCCAAAGCAAAGGATCCGGCAAAACAGGGATTATTACCACATCACTCCGGCACTGACACAGGTTTTGGCACACAATTAATATATTGGTTTATCTGGCAAAAATACAGAGATGGCGACAACGGTTTTATGCACGTTTTCCTCAGCAACAAATCTAAATCTTCAGAAATTTTCTTTCCTAGTCTCAATTTTTTTTTTCCCCTCACATCACTGTTTGCTATAGGATGGGCTCTCACAGGTCCTTCAGCTGGGAAAGCAGCAGCTGGCCAAAGGCACCCCTGGCAGCTGCCTCCTCCTGGCCACATCACCTCAGAACACTCAGACAGTCCTCCTCCTCTTTGAATACGTGAAAATATCGAACTCCATGGACTATCGTTGTCAAAATGGCTGTACTGCACTTTTACACGTCTCCGTTACTGATGAGAAGCTAACAGTCATACGGCAGTGAATGCTATTAAAAAAAAATTAACTTACTCAGAAGCAGAAATCCAGAAAGATCACAAAAGAAGATTAAGATGAGATTTCAGCTGTTCAGATCCCTTTCATTACATACCATTTTAGGCCTGGTCTAAAAGCCTTTTCTTTCAAAGCTATAGAGTCCGCAGCAGATACTGACAGAGCATTCTGAAAGACAAGCTCTGCTATCAGAACTGACGTGTCCATTTCTCAGCTAGTTAACTGGAAACACTGTACAGCTTGAGTTAGCACTTGGCTTTGAAAAATCGACAGCAAACAAGTCTGTTGGGGACTTACCCTCTCACAACTGCCAACTAATGCTGTGAAGTCTCACCACCAGCTTTAATCTTTGCAAGGAAAATGCAAACCAAACCCATTAACACAACTGTACAGCTGGGTAATAAGAGAAACTATTAAAAAAAAAAGACTAAAAAAAGAAATCTGTGAAATCATCAGATTAATTTAGAGACCAAATAAAAACCCTACAGAGCCAGTCATTAAAGACGTACAAAGAAAAGGAACAGCAATCGCTAGCAATCACAACCATATTAACATTCCAGCTTAACTGAAGTTTTTACATTTCTTGACCTTTTCTATTTTTCCTCTACAACTTCAGAAGTGAATTAAACAGGCTCTTGGTTTTTCACATTCAGCTTTCAAGACAGAAAAAAAAAAACAAAAAAAAAAAACACCCCACATCCGAGAAGTATTTGGTGTCTGCAAGTACTGCCTGCCAAGTCTTCAACGTTAACACTAACATTTCCCTAAGCCAACGCAAATACCCTCCTCAGGGAGGTGGTGCCTCCCAAGGCAAACCGTCATCTACCCGTTATTTTTGGAAACTAAACAACTCTCAAGCTGTGCTTCTCTGAAGGCTTGCTTCCTCTTCCAGTTAGCTTTGGACACTGTGGAAGTTTTGAATTAGAACAGTGGAGTTGAAAGGGATCTACAAAGACCATCAAATTCAACCACCTATCATTTTTGCTTGGACAACGGAAGGCATGGAGAGGTATCCCAGCCAGCTCAGCAGTACAGCTGCTCAGTTTTTGTGGTCCTCTCAGCAGGATACAGTGAGGCATAAGACAAGGAGAACCAAAGATGATGGACCAATGGACCACTCTGGCCGTGTTCTAAGCCAGGCTGGATAAGGCTGTGAGCAACCTGCTCCAGAGGGAGGTGTCACTGCCTAAAGCAGGGAAATTGGAACTAGAGGATTTTAACAGTCCCTTCCAATCCAAACCATTCTATGATATTCCTGTAAACTTGATGACGCTTGGACAAAACTCAGACAGATCCATCTCAAAACCCCACACCCACAGCAGGGGTTTGGACTAGATGACCTCAAGATGTCCCTTTCAACACAAAGCATGCTACCCCCGTCATTACCGCAGCGCTGAAGCACCATGCCTACCTACTTTGCAGCCAACAGCTGCCATCCTCACATCTGCTACTCTTGCCACGTGCAGGTCAGGCCCTGGCACCTTGGCCAATTCTGTTTTGCTCTATTGACTTGCCAGCAAAGAAATACACGCCACTCAGCTTTTCTACGAAAGAAATATTCCTCAAGATGTAAAAAGAGCAAGCAAAGGTTGAATTCTGTGACAACCCTGAAAGACAAACAGATGACAGCAGAAACAGCACTGATCACATCCTCCCATATAGAGGGGGCAAAGAGCTGCTACTTGAGCACCTGCAGCAAAAGGGCAATTTCCTGCGAGCCACCGAAATGCTGAGTTCCACATTCAACACCTGGAGAAGAAACAGCACTAATCCCTGAGTTACAGATTTTGTTTCCCCTAAACGAAAGAGCTAGTGAAGACTGGGAATGAAGCTGCTTGCAAGTGGGTCTGAAGTATGCCTGCTATTGGCCAAGATCAGGGTTATGAAAATCCTTCCCTGCAAAAATTAAAACTGAAGAACTTCAGCTCTTTCTTCTGCATATGACAGGAGAAAAAGCTTCTGTCTGAAAGCCACGTACTTACAGACCCAACATAAAATCTGTACACAACGCAGACTGCATCACACCAGTTGTTTGATAGCCTGGGTCGGCTCAGTAGTCCAACATAAAAAAATTAATCAGCTTCCCATTAAAGTTAACAGTAAAAATCAAAAGGAGAGTAGGTCAATGTTCCATCACATCTCATGCCCACAACAGCAAAATGATGTAATTAAAGTCTTCTGAACACACATAGCTGCTGTGACTGAAAGATGTGTTTTCTCAGCCATTGTTACAGGGAAGCTCACAGGCCTGCATATATGCTCCACATCTGCTGAAACGCTACTGCTGAATACAAACATAAAGACAAACTTTTAATCTTGTGCATCATAGCTAGTTATCTCTGTGCTTATTTCATAACTACCATCCCAAGGGATAAATGCAGTGTTGCATCCACCACACCCAAATTTAAGGCTGCACATGTCTATGAAAGATGGTCTGTATCCAAGTTACGTGCAAGATGGAGCATTTACACGACCGACAGCAGTATAATCTGCAGCACTCCAAGCAACTGCTTGTTGCCACCACAAGGACAGCATGTAAAAGACTCAGCACTGGGGGGAAAAAAAAAAGAAAACCACAACCCTATACACTTAGCTCTGATGCAAGATTGCCACCTTGAGGATTTCAGAAGAGAAGCAAGAAGTCAACAGCTCATCTCTCTGAAATGTATTTATTTTCTGCATGAAGAAGATGCATTTCCCCTCTTCCTTCCCAACTCAAGATGATTATTAATTAGTTTTGTAATCAGGAAAGTGAAAACCTGTGTACCTGCTTCAGTTTGTTCCACTCTTCTGAACTTCCCAAAAAGGTCTGAAAAGTCCAGTAAACTCATATTTTCTTCTGTTTTGCTAATCATATCGTGACCACTCATGGTTTACATCATCTCCAGGAATCTGGACTGCAACTAAGTGGAATTCTGCTCATACTTTTATTTTCAGATCCCAGTGATTTTATTTTAAGCATATGTATTACTGTTGGAATCCACTTTAGGATTCAAGGCTGCACTGTAACTAACATTTTATGTCAGGCTGTCAATATACCCCGCATAAGAACTCAATAACAACTAATAATTTAAAACAAAACACCTATTCCCACCACCTCTGAAATACTGAAAAATGCATAACAGTCCTCTATCGTCAACTCAACAGACAAAAAACACAATCTGATACGAATACAGAGACCATCCTCTTTATCAACTGCCTCACTGTATTAGTCCTTCCTATCAAATTCTAGAGGAAAGAACATACAGAAAGTGAATACTTAATAAGCTTAGCTTCAGTTTTAGGAAAGCATTCTCTTCCCTGTATGTAGCCCCTCTTCTTTCCAGCTGGCTGACCACAGCTTTCCATTGTTCAACACACTTCACATCCACAAACCCCCAGAGAACCAAATACTTTGATCAAGTCAAACTGCAGGCAAGCTCTGCACTTGAGGTCCATGTAACAGTCCTAGATGTAAAGACAAAGAAGCAGTATATGCAGAATCTTACAGTAAGCTTCTATATGCACAACTGAAAAATGGAACATACCACAGCTATACAAATGTGTAAACTATGTTAAATTTGTCAAGGGACTGGAGAGTATGAGTACATGTCCAGAGTTCAGAGCAGTGCACACGGGTCTCCGCAGTAAGATGATTACCATTCACCTGAAAAAAAGTCAGCAGGAAGAAACTTTTCCTTGACATTCTAATATTGGTAAAAGCCTACTTACAAGCACTGTGGAACCTCCTGTGCTAGAAGTTCTAACAAAGTTGTGGGGATGCTCCATTGCCCCACCCCTGGAGACGCTCAAGTTTAGTCTGGACAGGGCTCTGAGCACCTGACGGAGCTGTATGCGTACCTCATCACTGCAGGGGGTTGGACAGATGGCTTTTAAAGGTCCCTTCCAACTCAAACAATTCTCTGATTCTATGAACAGACATAGAATTGTGAACTACTGCGTTCAGCACTAGCAGTTCAGAATTGTCATTTCACCTTACGAGCAAAAGTACACAAGTAACTTCCCACAAGTGATATTTCTTCCCATCAGCCTCCACTTGCTATCTTACAGTTTCATGTACAGTTGGAGATAGAGAATCTTACGTATGGATGCTGCACAAGAGCCATGAGCTTCATTTGATCCTGACTCAACTCTGAAGTTGGACTAATGCTGCCAATACTCCTTGCAGACTTCCATTTCTACCTTTACCTTAATTGTAAAGTGCCTTTACAATTGTCACTATCCTAAAACTTTCCAGCTTAGTCATTATTATATAAGAATGGTTAAAAGACTTGAATTCACACCAGTTATTGTACACCTCAAATAACAAATACATTCTTTATTTTATCATGTATTCTTAATCAAAAGCCACCAACACAAACAGAAATTTCAAGTAATCAACACTAAAACTGTAAGCCTGGTTCAAGACAGTCACACATCTCCAACGCCAAATGCAGGTCAAATCCTGTGGGGCACAAGCCCCATTTCAGCAGCCAGCCTACAATCACCTCATAATCATCCTAGTGAGGCTCCCCACAGAATCAATTCAAGGATAAAATACCCTGTAGGTCTTATCTGGAGTTAGAAAGTGCCCCTAGTTCCACCAGTTTGTCCTTTCCACCCCCTTATCTTTTCCACCCCACGGTTGTCACCAAAATGACCATGACTAAATGGACGTACGATTTCATTTTCTGCTGCTACGAGCTAGCCAACTTGGAAATAGAAGGTCAAGACAAAAACATTCAAAAACCCACCACCTCCATTAGAAGCCAGGGACCTTTTTAGAGCAGCAATTAATGAGGGTGGTGAGACACTGGAACAGGTTGCCCAGAGAGGCTGTGGATGCCCCCTCTCTGGAAGCATTCAAGGCCAGGCTGTAAGGGGCTTTGAGCAACCTGGTCTAATGGAAGGCATCTCTGCCTATAGCAGGGGGGTGAAACTAGATGATCTTAAAGGTCCCTTCCAACCAAACCATTCCGTGATTAATATCTGAGCAACAGCCCCTTCTTCACGTAACTCCACAGTAACCTTCTTGACTAAGCCTAATGTGAAATGAACAACATAAAGTAAAGGCAAGACCTTCACCTTGGCACAAACAACTGTAGAGGTTTGAAAACTATGAGGTTTCTTAAGCTTTGTAAAAGTAGGCAGGTGGTTAGAGAAGCCAATGCTAAGAACTAGTTAAAAGCTTATGGGAAATAACGACAATTTAAATTTTTACACGGATTTTATAAGAGGCTACAGAGAACCCCGGTACAAGGCATCGAGCTGCTCTATATGACCAGGGATGAACTGAAGCCAGACAGGACACTGGGCTGTGGCTGAGGGTCAGCATCAGACTCAGTGAGGTGAACCAAGGTCAAACACAGCCCAAGGAAGGCCAAAACGAGCCTGAGGGACCAGCTGAGACCAGGCCAGGACAGCAGCCTGCAGGGGCTTGGTGGGACCATGGCTGGGTCCAGCTGCAGGGAGCTGGGGATCAGCCTGGCTGAGGCCCCACTGTGACAGGGGCTGACTGCCCCCTGGACCTGAACTGGGCTCCTGGGCCTGTCCAGGCAGGGTTGGACAGCCCAGGCAGACACTAGTCAGAGCCCTGGAAGGAGACAGCTCTCACTGCACACACAGATCCGTGTCATTTCCAAAAGGCAGATTTTCAGACTGCCTTATGGTTTGCAAGAAGCTTATCAGATGCTATTTCTTTCAGATAATTATTGAGCATTTAAAGACTTTTCCTGGAAGAAAAGAACCTGAGCTTCCCCAGACGTGAGATCTTCTGGGGTCACAAGGTCAGCAAGCCTCAGAGAACCATTTTTCTGGGCTATATTTTCTTGGTTATGTCTTCCAGCTTGACATTGCATTGCTCGCGCAGCTCCCTCAAATAGGGCTGTTTCCATCTCCTTTGATTAGCATCAGATTGAAGCCCTAAATTTCCACTTTCTCATCTTTAGAGAAAAACTTCCTGGAGAGATCTGGATGATTAAAATCCGCATCAAGTTGAGCCTTCCTCCCCTTATTCTCTTCACTTTTGTACTTATTTTGCTGCAAGCTCTGGCAAAGTTATTTGTGAAAACTGTTTCTCCCAACAAGTACCACAAGGCCGGTGCATTACTACCCAGATGTGGTAAAAGAGTGATTAGACGATGTGCTGCCTTCAAACAGTGCACAACAATCTGGCCTTCTACAAAAACAGCAGCCAAATATCTTTGCAGACCACAGAAGGGCTCAGTAGAGTTCCTTTTTCCTGTACACAGTTACAGGATAACTAAGAGATAGAAATACAGCTTATTCTCAGATACTATAGTGCTGGATTTTACTGCTGGTATTCAAAAACCGTGACCAGAAGGAATCTGTTGGGAGCTTGGGTACAAAGAAAAAACATCACATTAATTTCTGTTAAGAAAGTGGGGAATTTCAATTCAAACACTCTACAAATCTGGTACAAAGACACACAACAGTATTTTGGAATATTTTGTGAGAGTCTGAACCAGCTCTCAAGTCTAAAGTAGATGTTTAACAAAATTCGATTTGTGTAGTAGGAAAAGTATATGCCTCAAACATTTTGTGTGCAAATAACAGCTTCTTGGAGCTGAAAAGTACATGACAACTCTCTCCCACGAGTATCTGCTGACTCTTGAAAAGTGTAATCAAGTTCAAGAACACCACACTCAAGAACGGCCTTCAAAAGTTTCAAGAGAATAACATATCCAGGATTGAGGGCTGAAACTAGATGCTTACCTCACTGCAACAGAATTTAAAAGTGCAGATAGCTGGAACACATGGGGCTCATCAAATGCTTCACAAGCATGTGTTCTCTGAAGATTTTCCTACCAGAAGAGGACAGACACACACTGTCCCTCCTTCTAGAGCACGAAGAGGGTGTCCCTTCCCTACTGAAAGAATTCACCTGCCCATCTCCCAGCAAGTTCTTCACAAGACATTGCCAAGACCATAGCAATGAAGGGGCATGATCTTGAAGAGAGTGTTATTACATTGCAACAGACAGATCATGCCCATCTACAAAGGGTGTCTCATCAGCACTGTCACAGTCCATCTCCCTCTATGTAATGATATAAACCACATCATATTTTGTACAGCCAAGCTGCTGTTAGGGTAAGATTTCATGGTCATTTTACAAAGTACTGCACGTGCAATTTGGTAACCACTACACTAAATAAACCTTTGTTTTGCAGTCTGATTTCTGGACACCTGATCACAGACTTTCTCCTACTTGTAAGTATTTCTATTTAGTTAATCATTTTCAAAAGAGAACATGCCTATCTAACATCAACATCAGAGAAGTAGCGTTCATCATTTAGCAGACGTCAAGCTGAAAGAAACCATGATACTTTGGAACACCTATCTTTGTACTGCAAAACCTCTGGACACCACACCCTTGGACAAGCTTTAAAAGAATGGTCGAAACACTCAAAAGTATCTTTGCAAAGCTCAGAAGGAACACCACCTCCCTCAGAATAGCTGTGCCAGCTCAGGCCTAAGGCCTATCTAGTTCAGTAGCTTGCCTCTGAACGGTAATGACCACTGATGTACGTGCCTGCAAGACAGCACAAAACCTAAGTGCAAACTGTTGTGATATATCTTGTGTAATCATCCAGATCCTACAGATCCAATGCTGAGGGACTGCAAAATTCATAAACAGCATCTCTAATAGTGGCCATGGCACATTTCTATTCTGTTTGTTCAACACTTTGAATCCATGTAAAACTTTTAATGTCTACAACTTAAGATTCACAATTTAATGAAAGGAAAAAAAACACCTGAAACCATTCTTGATGCTTCTGAACCTCCTACTTGCTACTTTCAAAACAAACCATCCGGTAGCTTCCTTAGTGCTGCCTAGCTTACGCAACACCAAACAACTGCTCACTGTGGCCACAACATTGTACGGTATTCACAGATCTCTACCATATTCCATTCAATCACCTCTTTTCCAGTCTGAAGAGGCAGAATCTGTTCAGTCATTTCTCACCAAAGAGCTCTTCAAGAAACCCTCCTCTTGATCACCTCATCTCCCTCTCAATCATTTCTAGCTCTATTATACTTTTTTTTTTTTCCTGTTTACGGAGGAAACTACAACTCTCAATCACAGGTGCTTCCCAGAGTAGCTACCCTACTACCCAGACTACTAATGGCAACTTTATACCATACTGTCTTTACTAGCCCAAATAATTTAGCATTGCCAGCCCATCTCATTAACACTCCATTCAGTTGCAAAAGGAAGTCCTCATCATCTCGCTTCTCCAAATACAGGTTTCTTTAGAAAGCTCCAAAAAGATCTGAAAAGCATTAATTTACTTTGCCAA
This sequence comes from Centrocercus urophasianus, assembly GCF_019232065.1. Classification (NCBI taxonomy): domain Eukaryota; kingdom Metazoa; phylum Chordata; class Aves; order Galliformes; family Phasianidae; genus Centrocercus; species Centrocercus urophasianus. Next base: position 46,006,488 of record NW_024884586.1, read on the forward strand.
AAAGCATTCTTTCCATGTAATTACCTGTACATCCACCTATTTCATCCTTCACTGCTTCTGTCCTTTTGTCCAACTGACGGCATTTTCCCAAACTTCTCCGCAGTAGCTACACAAGATCTCTCAAATCCCAGCACACCACTGCTCTGCTGTTAAAATTCTCCCAACAGAAAGCACAGACTCACAGACCCACACTAGAAAGCACTGGCTGTACCAATCCTCTGTGAAAGGCATCAGCACCGAGGTTGTAGCTTCCTGTGCTAGGCACACCGATATCTAAACTTAACACTGCCTGTGCAAATGTAATGGTGATCCCACACCTTCTAAACCTTCCAGGCCAAAAGAAGGGATTTCCCATACACTGTGCTGAAGCAGCCGGCCTTACAATCAAGGTGTGATGTAGGTAGGTGATTTTGCATTAATATAGAGAAGCACAAGACTCTTCCCTCCCCCAGCAATCAAATGCAAGATTCTGAATACTCAACCTGCAGCTTCACAAAATAAAAGGTTTTGTGAGATGTACCAAAGAGAAGGAACAGTACCTCAGTGCTTTCCATACCCAGCTGTTTTTTTTGTTTGTTTGTTTGTTTTGGAGGAATTAAAAATAAATAATGAATAAAGACATCTACTTGTGTGCTAGTCTATGTAGAATAGCTATAGAATCTCTCACAGAGCACAGAAAGGTTTGGGAATCTCACAAAATTTGCTGAACGACCAGGAAATCCAAACTCCCCAGCCTTTAAGAGCCCCACTCAACTCCCAGCACCTCACCAGAGAACCTGACATTCCTCACACCTTATTAAACATGGGCAATGGTCTTCAAGTCACCCATGCCTCCTAACCAGCTGCCAGGGGCTCAAAACCAGCAGCCTGGCATCTCTGACACCACAACACTGCACAGTAGAGCTGTCTCCCTGGACTGCAGCTTGATGCTCCCAAGTAGATGTAGCCCAAAGCATTTCAAACACAGGGGATTCTTCAGAGCCACAGAGCTAAAAAAAACCTACAAGGATGACAGGAGGTGTTTAAAAACCAGTAACTTTGATAAAAACCTGTTTATGTAATCAGAATAATCACTGAAAGCTACAGCTTACCAGAAATTGTTGCTTTATGACAGAAAATGTGTATTTGAGGCAAAGAAATATACACGCCACTGGATATTACTCCGATGAGGCAACACAGAGAGGGATGAATTCTGTTTCGCTTATACAGGAAAGGAATTTTTCTACCCATTCCCAAGGACTTAAATCAGCATCATACTGACACAACATACAAGCATACCTCACAAAGACACTGTTGGTACAGTTCAAATACATCTTTTCAGATTAGTATGTATTCCTCACTTTAAAATCAGCTGAAAAAAGATTATTCACAGCAGAAGTATCTGTCTTGGAATATAAGAATTTTATTAGTATGTACGACCCTCAGCCAAACTCCCTTACAATATTTACTGCATAAAATAGGGCCCTTCACTTGCATTAACTTTGCCAATCCACAAGCAGCATTGTTCTCAGAGTTGTGTTCTTCACCAAAATGCAATCGTTAACGCACACAGCGACCTGTTATCAACACACAGAGAAGCTCCTGCCATCACCTCTTGTGCCAGCCAGATAAAGCACCATAAGCATGCTAGAATGTGCTTCAGTCAGGTTTCCACTTTTACACACCCACCTATCCTCACAGTGCTCATCTGTCTTCATGGGTACCAAAATTCCTTCAGTGTCATATAATAGATGACTACCTGTACAATACCAAGGAATCACACACTATCTATTCAAAAGGAGCAGCCAGCTACAGCATCCCACAATTTGCACAGAAGGGAAAAAGTCACTTGAAGAAACTATTAGGAAACCATTGTACAATTCAGCCAGGGGAAAGAAAGAGACTCAGTATGGTGCAGATCTCTATTTTCTTCTTGATATTTTTTATAGCTCCCAAAATGAGCTCAAGCTTGCATGCCATCTGTCCTGCATAATTTTGGGTGGGAGGCAAAAAGCAGTACCAGCCCTTAAAATGTAGTCTCCACATCTCTACAGGAAAAAGTGAAGGATGCAAGACTGACTGATAAGTTTAAAAGCGAAATACAGCGTCAGTGCCCTGCGATGGAAGATGGCAACAGCACCAGGCAACATTTAGAGAAACCCTCACCTGCAATCCCTCTGGTTCCAACGTGCTGCCCTTCCCACCACCATTCTCTCCTTCCTCAAACCCATTTCACAGAATCACAGGATGGCCAGGGTTGGAAGGGACCTCAAGGCTCATGAGTCTCCAACCCCCCTGCCACATGCAGGGCCACCAGCCTCCCCATTAAATACCAGACCAGGCTGCCCAGGGCCCCATCCAACCTGGCCTCGAACACCTCCAGGGTTGAGGCACCCAGGGGAAGGTCACATCTAACCAATCTGGTGTCCTTCACATAGCAACATCCCTATGTACCCAGCCCTTCCACACTGCACTTTCTTGGACATTAGAAAAAGGCTGAACATTAAGAAAAACTTCTGCATAAGGCACTGAAGCAGGCTGTCCCAGGAGGCATCCAAGAAACACACGGTTGCGATACTGAGGGACAGGGAGTAGCGGGCAATAGGTAGACAGCTGGGCCAACCTTAACGATTCTACGACTCTCACACAGCTCCGATCCTTGTGCGCTCACACCTGCCACACGCGGAGCATCTCTCCCACCTCTCACATATACCTTTCCTCCATTCATCCCACCGCAAACCACACCTTCCCCCGTGCCGACCCTGCCCACATCACGCTGCGCCCATCTCCCATCTCCGCCGTACCGCCGCTATCCCGTCCTTACCTCCCACACCGACCCCGCACCCCGCCCCACTCCACGCGCAGCCCCTCGCCCCGCCGCTCACCGTCCAACGACACGAACTGCCCCACCGCAGAGGAACCGCCGCCGCTGTTCTCCACGAACTGCACCTCGGACACGATGATGTTGTCTTCCAGCACCGAGCCGCAGCCCGTGCACACCGCATCCCCACGCGCCGCGTCTACCTCGATCTCCGAGCAGCCGCACGCGGCGCACACCCGCCCGCCCGGCATTGCGCCCCGCAGTCCCGGCCGCGGCCCGCCCGCCTCCCAATGCCGCCGCCCGGCACAGCACGGCCCGGCCTCGGCGCAGGCCTCGCTCGCCGGGACCGGCACGGGGAGGAGCGCGGCGGCGGCCGGCCCTAACAGCTCTCGCGAGACTTGGCCGCGCCCTCCCTTTCCGCGCGCCGGTCCTCCCTGATAGCGGGGCGGGCGCTGTGCGTGACGGGTGGAGGCTTCGTTGCTTGCAGCGCAGGGAAAGCGGAGAGCGCTCTGTAGGTGCTTTTAAGGAAACAGCTGTGGGTCCCGCTTACCAAAAAGACCCTTGTAATGTTCTGCCGCTGGGGGCAAACATTTAGAAGCGCAAGGCAGTGCACGTAGCTGTCAGTGCTCTGCAGTCAGCCCCAAGGCAGTCCGCGTGAAGGATGGGGAAGCAGTCAGTCTCATGCTTAAGACAGGCCCTCAGGACTTGCTGAGGCTTCCCTCGTTCTACCACAAGCTTCTTACCTGACCTTATGTAAGCTGTTAATAAATTCGCACTGTGGTTTCTGTACAATAAAACAAGAGCGATGACACCTTTGTACCAATCTCTGTTTGCCCTCCCAGCTGAGGTAGTTTGATTTGGGGGGAAAGGAGTTCATGGCTAAGAAGGGAACTTGCACCCAGTGAGCAGTGTGGCTTTTTTTGATGTGTAATAAAGTCTGTAGTGATGACAGAATCACAGAAATGCACAAGTTGGAAGGAACCTCTGGAGATCTCCCAGCCCAGCCCCTGTTGAAGCAGTTCACAGAGTCACAGAATCGTAAGGGTTGGAAAGGACCTCCAGAGATCATCGAGCCCAACCCCCTGCCAAAGCAGGTTCCCTACAGCAGGTCGCACAGGTAGGCATCCAGGCAGGTCTTGAACATCTCCAGAGAAGGAGACTCCACCACCTCCCTGGGCAGCCTGTTCCAGTGCTCCGTCACCCTCACTGTAAAGAAGTTCTTGTGCAGAACTTCCTATGCTGCAGTTTCTGGCCTTTTCCCCTTGTCCTGTCTCCACACACTGCTGAAAAGAGTCTGGCCTCGCCAGTCTGCCCCCCACACCTTAGATATTTATTATTTATTTAACCCTGGATCAGGTTCACAGGATCAAGACCCAGTTCACTTAGCCTTTCTTCTTAGGGAGATGCTCCAGGCCCTTCACCATATTTATGGCCCAAAGTTGCCGACAGCAGGTTGCACAGGAAATATCTGGGTGGGTTTTGAATATCTGCAGAGAAGGGGACTGCACCACCAGAGCTCTGTAACCTTCATAGTAAAGCAGTTCTTTCTCATGTTCACATGGAACTTCCTGTGTCCCAGTTCGTGCCTACTGCTCCTTGTCCTGTCACTGGTCACCACTAAAAGGAGCCTGGCCCCATCCAACTCGACTCCCATCTTGCAGATATTTATAAACAATGATGAGATCCCCTCTCAGTCTCTCCTGCAGGCTGAACAGTCCCACATCTCTCAGCCTTTCCTCAGAAGGGAGATGCGCCAGGCACTAATCAACCTCTGTAGCCCACTCGTATTTCAAAAGTATGTTTCTGCAATGCTTTACTATTACTAATTCATTATTCACATCCAATTCAATCATTTTATAGTAACAATAAACAGAAACGTTACAGAACATAATTAATCTGTTTCAGTAAAGCCCTTTGAGTTTCGTCTTACTGAGACGCCAAGGTATTAAAGCCTAGTGCATTGTAACTTGTGGCTCTTAATTCTAGAAACAGCTGAACTGTATTTTGATCCAAGAAAATGACTGCTCATTTTAGTACTCAACTGGGGTGGCACTCTGCAGACTGAAGCTGAGCCAAATAGATATACGTAACACTACAATAGAACAATAAAAGCTAGGTGACAAAGTCTCCGGCTACAGTAAATGAGAATGAAACCAAATGCAGCAGCCATGAATACAGAAATGAACAAAAACAACAACAACAAAAAAACAGAAAACAAAAAAAACAAAAAAAAAAACCACTGCTTACCTTTAGAAAGCCTCAGATAGACAGAGATCTCCAGCAAGAGATGCCTTTGCCTCCACTGCCAACATTAAATGAGGTCTGGGAAAAGGTGGATCCTGGCTCCACCCTTTCCAGTCACTCAGGTACACTGCTTCGCTGCTTGCACCTGAGCTCCCCTGGGTTGGCCCTGCCTTCCTCCAGGTGCTCAATCACTGTTTCAAGCTGTGACTTAGCATTGCCACTACAGATATTGCAGTAGGGTACAGACTTTCACTGTTGGCATTTGAATACAGAAGCCCACTAGTGCATAAGCATTTGATCTTCTTACAGACTCACTACTGTCAGTATGTCTTCCCCAAATGGCTCAGATGTAGCCATATATCTACAGGCCATATACAGATCTCTATGAACTGCTCATACACATGGTACAAAATTACTTACAGCAGCACATTTAGACACACAGTATGGCACATACTAAAGCTGTTTGTGCCACCCAGGAAGCTAAGCATCTCTTAGGTGTGAGCTTTTGTCATATGCCTGGAGCTTTGCAGATTCTGGGCTTTAGCAAAAGGAAAACAGCAATATCATCACAGAGACTGTACTGCTATAGACACAGTTTGGCTTTCCTCTTCCTGGACTTATTCTTCCATTCTGAGATCGATTTGTGAAAATAGGAACTTTAGGTTTCTGAAGATTCTTCTTTTGGAGTTTCCTTACTGAAGCTGCTCCTGGCTGTTCGTGATGCCATGACTCCAAGTGTGAGCTCACAAAATTATAGCTCATTTCAGTAATGTCAGAGGAAAATGATATCCCCAATACCAAATATTTTTTTATTGTTTATAGGAGAAGCAAAAAAGAAATAAATATTTTTCTCTCTCAGAAAAGCCTCCAGAATGTCAGAATATTTTAAGTAAAAACTGCTGATTTACATTAGGTCATTTGTCATATAGTGTCTCTGACAAGCATAAACAGAAGAAATCCTGCAACAGTTATGAAATACCTTTCCATCAAAAGGTTCCTTCTTATCTCAGATGGAAGTTAATGTGGCCTTCATTCATTATTTAAATTTTCATCCTCATCCCAAAATTATTGGTGATTTGATTGCTGACGTTATCAGTCTTTTCTGGGAGACCCAGATAAGTTTGGAGTTTTCCATTCTCAATATGAGCAGCAGAGGGCTCTAGTGAGAGCATTGCATAGCTGCAGAGCAAAAAAAAGAAAATCTCATCCCACGTAATACTGAATAAGGACACGAGTTTTAATCTTTGTCTTCTCATAAGGTGAGGTTAGTGCTGGTGAAAGATGATGTGCTCCCAGTCCTGAAAACTAAAATCCCCTGCCTCCTGCTCATGAAAGCTTTCTTATGCAAAAGCACACAACATTCCAAATATTTCTGTCCTGAACCAGTGATTGAGCACCTGGTGGAAGGCAGGGCCAACCCAGGGGAGCTCAGGTGTATGCAGTGTACCTGAGTGACCAGAAGGGCTGGAGCCAGGATGCACCCCTTCCCACACCTCATTTAAGGGTTGGCAGTGGGAGATGAGGGTATCTCTTGCAAGAGTGTTAACTATGCTCTTTTTGTTCAATACATCTTACTCAGTTCATTTAAGCTAATAAATAATAATCTTCCAGTAAATTGTGTGAAGCTTGCGTTAGAGCTGACATAGATTAAAAAATTATGTTGACAGAACCCCATTCCTTTTTTTTTTTTTAATCCTTTAAATTTAGAAAAGAATCTGTCTTCCATTTCACCTGCTTTTGTGTTTTATGCTCTTATTTTCACTCATAAGAGCAAAAAAACACAACCAAGTAGTGATCAGGATGTCTGTTAGCCCAGACTGACCCATTTCCTTCCTGCTGTGTCTTCAGGAACCCCAAATATAACCTGCTCGTGGGTATGCGTGTTTGGCATTCATTTGCTGAGGTTTCAAAGGGAGGAACTCTCTCATTTGCTTTTTCTACTATACAACAGTGGGATGAATGCAAACAGGCTGTACAAAAGCAGGCTGGAGTGCGAGGGAATCCCACCCTGCTCACTAATGTTGAACAACACAGCAGGGAATACGCTAGAGCAAGGTGATGACACATCACTGTGCTTCTGCAAGGAATGGGTGTCCTATAAATATACTGATATGAAGCAGATGCCTAGGATCAGATGGCAGAAAACCCATAGGCTGTGCCTTTTCATCATAGCTGAACCTTCTGTGTGCTGAGCTGCCCAGCACACCCACTTGTGGGAAATATTTTCAGTCCAAGTATGAGCCATGGATGCAATCAGCTGCTGTGAGAATGTAAGCATCCTCAGCTCTCTGGGATCTCAGCTGTGTTCATTTATCTTAAAGGAAGGGCTAAGAGCCTGGCTGAAATCTCGCAAGGAGTTGCTGTGCCTGTAGCAGGGGAGGCAAAGCGCAAGCAGAGGAAAACTTCTTTGGTTCTGGACCAACCTAAAAAAAAAAAAAAAAAAAAAGACATAATTTATGCATTTAAGTTTGTATTTGTACACAGATTCCTTGGAGCTATGGGAATTTGGTGGAGGGGGGAACAAACGATTTCGAAATGGATGAGCCTTATACGGTGATAGTGATAGCAGTTGGAGGCTTCTTTTTCTGCTTGTGCCAGTCCGGATGCTTTTGGCTGTACTAGCGATGGACACGAGAGGGCACCCGAGGAAAATGAAATGGCAGAGGAGCTGTAAGCTTCGCACATGCAAGACTGACTTTCCATCTGGTTTCCTTTTTTGTTGTTGTTTTTGTCCACGCCTCCTCTAATTATTTCCCGACATTGTTTTCTTGATATTCATCAATTAACGGTACATTAAAAAACGTTAAAAAAAAAAAAAAAAAAAAAAAACACAAAAACACAAAAACAAACTTTGGGAAAATCATTTCAAGAAGGGAAGTTTGGGGCATTTGTTAAATCACGTGGCAGAGCGGTTTAGTGAGCAATTGCACTTATCTCTGTGCAATCACATCTCTGCTGTCAGAGGCAGCACTTTGCAGCTGAGCCTTGATTCCTAGGTAAATGGCAGAGAAACCACATGGCTGCCACAGTTCCCTTCCCAGGGTCTCTGCCTTATACAGATCTTAGTAGGCGAGGAGAACCTCAAATATTACAGCTTAGAAAATGCACTGAAAAATTAGCAGAGGGAAAGTCCAAAGGTATTGAGGTCCAGAAGCAACCACCTGCTTGAGAAGTGTCTCCTCAGCAAATTGATGGAAGCTGTGTGCAACAGCTCTGTCTAGCTGTTCTCTGCACAAACACACACATACACACATACTACTCGAAGAGGGACAGCTGATAAGCGAGTGCTTTTGGGAAGGATGCAGACAAAGCAAGGTAAAAAGTTATGTCCTCATAGTTTGTAGTGATCTGCAACTTCATCAGCTGAAGGTTAATAAGCACTAGGAGACATTTTATCTGTTTGTTGAATCAATTTTTTTTAAACGTGTGTGCTTTCAACATCCACAGCATCCGGTGGTTTAGGGGATATCACATCTCAGTTGGGTAGCAAGAGAAAAAAAAGTTTAAAACAGCCCAAACATTTCATCTGATCATGCTTAGTTGTTATGCTCTAACGAGTGGTGAATAATTAATTGCCCCCTTCTCACCTTCCTCATGTCGGTCAGGATTCTATGCTTCTCTTTCATAGCTTCTCTGAATCAGGAGAATTTCACAAGAGCGAGTCTTTCTCCAGACAAGGACAGTGCCAACCAGCAAGAGCCTGAAAAATACCTTTGTGGGGATACTGCTCAATTAGAATTTTTCAGACATACAGTGATAAAATAAAAATCAGTTTGGGGCAGTCATTTAAGAGGAAACCCTTTTAAGGAAAGAACTGATCATACTCTGCACTGCATAACTGGAGGCTGCCATCATCTTGGGTTGCAAGATATTGGATAGGATATTGTTCCTGCAAAAAGTACAACTCCACTTGATGGCAGCTCTTGCATTCTGCAACTTGTGTTCAGATGTTCATGAAGTCATCACTCACCATCAGAGAACGTTGCCTATGTAAGGAGCTTCCTCTGTATCTAGAAATTGAACTGAATGCCTGCCTATAATTGCCATTTTTTTGTGTATGTGCACCATGGGTGCATATTCTGGTGCAAATACATTTTCTACAGAGACTGAAAGCAGGGCTTTCATTCAATGTTATCCCTATGAAAGGGAAAGAAACTGGGACATTACACTAAATGGATCACAAGACCAGAACCAGAGAGTGAGAAACTGTAGAAGCACATCAAAAAATAAAGATGAATTTCCTTTAGTTATGAAGAATAGAAGAAAAGTAGTGACACAGAAGCGGCTGTCTGCTTAGCACTAAGATAAATTCAATGCTGTTAAAAGTGCAGTTTAAAAACCATGCCTGTTAAGTGCCTGAGACAGTGATGATCCTTAATAAATGATAGCTAGAAGTCATAAATAGGATTATAAGAAAAAACAGGGGTCAGCTAGCTATGTTGGAGCTGATGTTAAAATTCCTGCAGACACGGGATGATATTAGTAGTCCAAACTCTATTGGTATTTCATAGGTAGAGGTCTGCTGCAATCTAAATGGCAGTGCTGGCAACGAAGAAGAATATGCCAGTCAGTTGATATTGAAGACCACAAAACATCTGTGTTTCAACAGAGAGTCCAGTGCATGTTTATGTGTGGTAACGTCACAACTGCTTTGGCCATCAGGGACCCCCTACACAGGAAACTTGCAGAGAGAGAGGCCAGGTTGGATGGGGCCCTGGGCAGCCTGGTGCGGTATTATATGGGGAGCTTGTGGCAGGGGGTTGGTGACTCATGGTCTTCGAGGTCCCTTCCAACCCGGGCCGTTCTGTAATTCTGTGAGAGCATTGCTACAGTCACACACAGCCTCTGCTGTTGCCAGGCTGAACTCAGGGCAAAGAACACAGCATCCACTTCCCAACAGCGCGGTGGCACCAGGAAAAGGCATGAGGTAGCAAGCAGCTGGAATAAATGCTCGGTGGCCCGTGGGCATTTCTCTCCTGTTTGTCACAAAAAACAACCAAGAATCCTCCTTTCAGTGAGCTGCATGTCACTGCCTGCTTTTCTAAGCAATTCCCATTACCTCAGATATGCCAGAGTAACCCAGTACCAAAGAAACCCTCCGTCAGTACTGCGGGGTCGCTGCCCGCTGTCTGAAGCTATGAGCGGGCTAAAGAAGCACAGCACTAGTCTTTAAAGAAGCCACTGCATAATCCTTTCCTGTCTCTGGAGAATTTTCAAGAGTTTGGCAGATTTCCCAGTTGGAATTAGCTGAATAAATGAGATGACCTCACTTTTTTTTTATTTTTTTTTTTTTTTTTTTTCCAAAAGGGCAGCACAAAAAAATTGTTTGGACTAAATCAGACTATTTCATACCGATCGTTTGAGTCACCCCCAAAATAAATTAATTAATTAAATGATTTATTTATTTATTTATGTGAAGTTATCAAAAGGGGATATTTACCAAAAAACAAAAAAAAACCCACAAAAAAACCTGCCATAGTTTTCAAAGTGAAGCATTTATCATCATTTTTTGTCTCAATGCATCAATTGTCATTTGATTTAAAAAAAAAATAGGTTGACAGAAAAATTCTGTTGCATTTCCAAGCCAGATCTTTTCATCCTCACTCTCCCCCAAAGGTAGGAAATCTCTTTTGCACCTCCAGAGTCAAAAGAAGATCCTTCCCTAAGCAGGAAATCTTGCCACTTCTTCAGAAAACTGCCCATGGCAATAGTGCAAATGGGGAACACCATAACAGTGGCTGTGTCAATCTCTGCTCTACTCAAAGGATTGGGGTCATTTATCTCTTCTGGATCTTATAGCACATTCTGTCTGATGAGCACTGGCAGCTGTCAGTCTGAGTAGGGGACAAGTCTGGGAACCAGCACCACTGTGGAAGGAATCACTGGTTCATGTCTCTGTTTCCAGGTGCTACCCATTCAGACTACCAGCTGTTGACAGTTTTGAGCTCTTCTTTCTGATCTCATCAGAAAAAGACTGGAGTTTCTTTTCGGTAAATTAAAACTGAGAATCTGGTAGAACAATGCCAGCAAGATCTGGAGCCTTTGGCTTGCCCTTCCATCATGTGTGCTTCTATCAGTCAGCTCACACCGAGATTATAAAAAACCTGACCTTGGAGTTTACAGTCTGGAGCCCAAATTGAACAGACCAGTCAGCAGATGATGTATCCCACTGAACAATGAGGTCTTCAGTCCCTTTTTGAGCCGCTGTTCTTTACATGAATTATATTTGTCCCATATTGCTGAGAATTACACAAAACCATTAGTTTTTAAACAAGCAGACAACAATGTTACCAATAATGCATGTTGTTAGTAAAGCTTGCTTATTAATAACAGCATGAGAAGCATTTCAGTGTGCCTTTTGCATGTTCAATCCCACACCCATGTGCACAAAGCATTTCAGAAAATGTTCACTTTAATTAGTATATGATTTCCCTTGGAAAGGAAAATTCCATACATTTTTCACCCATGATGTGTAGAGCCCCTACTGAAAGGAGTTTCATATATAGTGTGAATAGAAAAGATGTCCAAAATAGAATTAAATTACAGCGCTGGCATTTCTACCATATCCTGTCTTCCCCTTCATAGTCTATGCCATGCTCAACAGCAACAGTAAAACTTTCTTCCTAATAAAGCTTTAGATCTACTTCCATGACTTTTCACCCGTGCTACAGAAATACTATCCGGATGACCAAAGATTTTGTAATCAAACAAGCTGCAACAAACATCCAGCTGAAACAGCAATTCATCAGGCACAGGACAAAAACAAACCATTTTTGTGGCATATAAAATTATGAAGAGCCTTTCCCAATATATACTGTGACTAATAATCATCAGCCCACAGAGCAACGACATTTTAGCCAGTCCTCCTATGGTCACCTTTCATTTGCAACACCATGTCTGCCCAAAAGAGAATGAGAAATAGCAGTTTTAGAGTGAGATATTATCAGCTTTCCCAGACAGAGCCGGGTTGGAAAAGATCAGAAAGAAAAAGAATTCCTCTCATAGTTTAAGGAATAAATGAGCAAGTAATAAACATTCTAATTGAGTAAGTACATGCATCCTGCTACAAATCTTTTTTCTGAGTAATAAAACTGAAAGGTTGTTGTGGTGTCTTGTTTTTGTTTGTCTGTTTGTTTTTCTTCCAAAGAGTAAATCCCACAATTAACTTAGGAGAACAGCAAAAATAAATAAATGAATGAGCAATATCCTCACAAAGAGTTTGAGTTGGGAATCACAACACAGATGAGAGGCCCTTCTTCCTGACTGCTCTCCTGAGCCATGACCATGACCATGACCATGACCATGACCATCATGGGATGACTGCCTCTGCCCTCTGAGGTCTCAGAAAGAAAGCCAGGCTCGGGAGGTACCACAGAATTCCATACAATTCCACGGAGTAGCTGGTTTATAAGTTTCAGCCTGATGTTTGCCACAGGATCGTGGTCCATCAAAGCTTCCACCATCCACAATCCTGCTGTTCTGGTTCTTCACTAGCCCCTAATTCCACCTAGCTGATACTTCTTTTAGGTTTTGTGTTATCTCTGTTCTAGAAAAAGTACCTGAGAGATCCAAATGACAAAAACTAGCCAGTTCTGAAGGCCTGGGAGACCACTGCAGCACTTCTCACCATGTTAGCAGATGTAGCGTCCTCTAACTGTGGAGTCTTGGGCAAATTTCATCAGAATAGGAAACTTAATGTAAACAAATTGCTTCTTCTGGGTCCTTCCAGCCCAGCAGGCCAGAACAAGTAAATATCTACTACCTCAGCATTCCAGCAACTATTAGAAATACCCACAGAGGTTTCAATCATGCTTACTAATTAAAAATAGGGAAGGGAGTTTCAAGTATTTTGCTAATCAAGAGGTGGTAAAAGAATATGACCTTCCTCAGAGGCAAGGTCTGGCATGATAACCAATGTTTTCCATGACACACGCTGGAAAGCACACAAACTCAATCAGCAAAATGATTTCCTTGCTTTAAGATTCAATACTTCAACAAATAATGACTCACTGATATGTGCTTCAGATATTCCTACACTAAAACTCAAGTATAAGTCATATCTATGAAATTGTTGCCCCATAAGCTGTCCATGATAGCTTTTTCCCAAAACTGGAGAATGTCTGGTATGTTTGAACTGATGTAAGAAGTCTGGATTCTATATCCACAGTTCAGATTCGGTAGATAAACGTTATGTGAATGTGCTTGTCTCAGTGTTGATTTCAATAATTAAGGACTACTCAGCAATGAAAAGAACTTTGCTGGTTAATTAGCTGAAGAAGCCAAACCTCCATCTTGCTTCCATCACTTTAGTAAAGAGAATGGATGGTTTTGTCAGACAACATCTGAATACAATGATAACAAGTTCGTGTCAGAAATCATTATATATAAAAGAAAAGTCATTAGTATGTACAAGGAGAAAGCTGTATTGGGTGCTCTAATGCCTAAGACAAGGGTATGGAAGTCAGAAAACAGCTTGTAATTGCAGGTTTGGACACAGACTTTCCTTATGGCCTCGGGCTACCTGACATATATTGCCCAAGTTCTCTAGCTATGAAAGGGAGATAGGAATATTCAAAGTCCCTTATACTTTGGTTGGCATTCATGGATTGTTACACAGAGACATAGACCAAGAGACAGATTTCTTTGACCATGAAGGAAGGAAAGGATAAGGTAGGAGAACCCATTCAAAGATGAATGTGACCGGTACAAGAAGCAAGCAAAACATGGGTTTCATAGAATCATATCACAGAATCATAGATAGGGTTGGAAGGGACTTTACAGGTCACCCAGTTTCAACCTGTCTGCCATGGGCAGGGACACCTCCCACCAGATCAGGCTGCCCAAACCCCTCCCAGCTTGTTCTTGGCCATCTCCAGGGATGGGGCATCCACAGCTTCTCTGGACATCCTGTTTCAGTGCTCCACCACCCTCACACTGAAGATATTCCCTATATCTAATCTAAGTCTACTCCCCTTTAGTTTAAAGCCTTAACATCTTATCACTACACTTGCTAACAGAATCCCTCTCGCAGCTTTTCCTGCAGACCCCCATTAGGCACTGGAAGGTCACAATGATGTCCCCCCAGAGCCATCTCTTCTCCAGTCTGAACAGCCCCAGTTCTCTCAGCCTGTCTTCCCAGTAGAGGTGCTCAAGTCCTCTGACTTGCTCCAATAGGTCCACGGAGGCCCCAGAGCTGAGCACAGTACTGCAGGTGAAGTCTGTCAAGGGCAGAACCCTGTCACTGCCCTCACTCTGCTGGTCACATTACTTTTCATGCAGCCCAGAACACTGCTGGCTTTCTGGGCTGCAAGCACACACTGCCAGCTCATGTTGAGCTTCTCATCACCAACACCTCCAAGACCTTCTCGTCAGGACGGCTCTCAATCCATTCTCCACCCATCCTGTATTTACCCTTGGGATTGCTGTGCCGAGGTGCAGGACCTTGCACTTGGCCTTGCTGAACTTGATGAGGTTCACATGGTCACACTCACAAGCCTGTCAAAGCCCCTCTGGATGGCAGCCCTTTCCCTTCCCTGCAGCATCATGCAGCTTGGTGTCATTGGCAATCTTCCTTACAGTGCACTCAATCCCCCCAATAAGCTTGGGAACTGAAGGAAGGGCTTCAGCCAGGCAGATGGGGTGGTGGTGAGCAGGGGGGACAGGGGTATAAGCTCTGTTTGTGCTGTAAGGGTTTGCAAAAAGATACACTGGCAAAACCACTAAGGACATCACCAAAGCCAAAGTTGTTTTTTCTCATCTCAAATCAGCACTACATCAATTTGCACCCATGAAACAGCTGGCTCAGAAACCAAAATAGCTCATTAGTCAAGAGCATATCCCAAGGCTTGAATCATTTTTAGTAAAGGAAAGGGGCTCAGTGTCAGTGAGTTTGACAGGGGACACAGGAAAGGCTAACTGACCTTTACAGAGAATGCCAGCACAGGGAACCAAGGCTTAATCCTCAAAAAGCTCTGAGCTATCGCTCGTGTCAGTGCCAGGAAACTTGTGTCTCTCTGAACAGGCAGACACTTACCAACAGAGCATGCAGGTTCAGATGCTATGTGTGCCTTGGTTATTGCATAATGTTATCAAATAGGATTTTGCATTTTGCATTTTTTTTCATGCCCTGGGAAAAAAAAAAAAAAAGAAAAAAAAAAGCTTATATTTTTCTCAGGACAGCTCATTCCTTTGATGTAAATATTAACAAATGAACTAATGTTCAATCTGCTATCCCCCCGTATCACCTCTTTCTTGAAGAAAATAAAATGGCAGCTGGGTGCAGTTACTTTCCCTTTTGCCAAACTAGAACACCACCACTGGAGCACAAATTGGGTAAGCTGAGGAATTGCTAAGCATGGGCTACCTCAGGAAGTAACAATATAAAGCACAGCACTAACCTTTACCTTGTAAGGATGAGGAGCTCTTGACATTCACAAATCTCCAGGTTTCCTCTAAACCAACTTGATTCCTTGTAAACAATTTTAATTGTCTTGGCAAAACCACTAAGCCTTTATTGGAATGCCTTTGCCTCTTGGCCTATCAGTTCTGTTTCCCTCTTTCCTTTTCTTTTCCAAGAGTTCTTGGCTGCTCTGACACACTGCCAGCATCGCTGGACAGCCGGCCACTGAGGGGGAGCAGCTTCTGCTTTCTGCTCACTGCTACAAATGCCACTGCATTAAGAATTATGGCCATTACAGAGGGTACTATGGTTGTGTGAGTATAAATAGGCACAGCGCTGGTAAAAGACGCTCAAGGATAAATTTGCTGGATTTTGAAAGACCAAAATAACTCCATGCTGTGCACTGAGACCAACTTCTGCTGCTGTGTACCTGTTGTCACAGCCTTGCCTTCCCCTGAATGGCAAAAAACACGAACAACTTCAAAGCCATGGAGCTCCTTTCTGTCCCTGTGAGGCTGACAAGGTGGGACCTGACAGTAAGTACACTGTGGGTAACAGGATACCAGCACCTGCATCGGTTCCTCTTCTCCATTCCCTGCAGCCACAGAGGCTCAGCAGCTCTCACCCTTGGGAGTTTCAGCTGGGTGCTGTGCTCCAGAGGAGATTCAGAGGAAGTTCAGGTTGGATATTTGGAAAAATTTCTTCTCAGAAAGAGTGGCAAAGCATCCGAACTAGGGAGGAGGTGGAGACCCCGTCCCTGGAGGTGTTGAAAAACCATGGAGATGTGGCACTGAGGGACGTGGTAAGTGGGCACGATGGGATGGGTTGATAGTTGGAGAAGATGATTTTAGAAGTCTTTTCCAATCTTAATGACTCTATGATGTTATGGTTGGTGCAAATGAACTAAAACCTACAAAAGGGTGATCTCACTGAGTAGCAGGAGCATAGCAGAAAGATACAGGCTGAAGCAAGTCGGGTATTTTGCCTGAATGTACCTCAGTGAAGTCCATGGTACCTGGGAAGCGAGGGGACAGAAGGATGAGACAGGTCCAAAACACCCACGTTTTGTTGCAGTAAGTGCACAGAGAGCCAGGAGTTTGTTCTGCAGACTAGGCCAGTTAAATGCCAATTTAATCCTGGACTAATGGGTACTAAAGAGTCACAATCCTGCCATGTGACTCCATTGATATTAATTCATCAGGGACAGGGTTGGCTTGGATGATACCTTGGACCAGAATGTGTGATCACAGAAGAATATTCTATCAAAACATAATACTCACACGTTTCTGGTCTTCAGCAGAACTGATGCAGGCTCCCATCTAGAATTCTCTTCAAAGATAAAGCAATGTTTTTGTATTAATAATGGAGTTTGTAAATGCCCTTAACACTTGGATGTTCTTATACACTACAAAGTTACTATTTCACTGCTTTGTTGTTTTCTTTGCTTGTTCTGTTTTAAATTAGAATATCATGTAGAAATCTAAAATTCAGAGCAAATCTGGCTGTTTGTTCTCATGCAGTACCTCTTACTCTCCTGAGTACAATGTTGTTTACTTCGAAAGGAATACATCAGTGATCTTTGCTAAATATATATATATCTATATCAAGAGACAATTCTTATCCTGTGATAAGAGGTAATATTTAAGATCATTTAAGCAATAGGAGATTCTTGATATTTACACTGAGTTCCTGGATGTTTTACCCAGCTTCCCTGCTTTGCAAGCAAACTTCTGCATTGTGCTGTGTATCAGTTGTCCTATCCCTAAAAAAACCATCTCCTCTGGAGTGTACTTCAGTCACAGCAGTTCTGACCATGGAGAGAAGGACTACAATTCAAAAAAGAGTCACAGAAACATTAAGGTTGAAAAAGAGCACTAAGATCATCCAGTCTAACCAAATACAGTCCCAGTCACAGCAAGCACAAATTAACACAGGAATCAAACCCTGTTGGGAAATCAACTCTCAGAATTGCACCAAAGCCTATTACTTTAACGCAGATATGCTCTCAGCAAGTTTTCTCAGATTTCCATGGTCACACAACTTCTGCTGAAAGACTGAAATTGGGACTTCCTTCAGCCAATAATTCAGATGCAACATCAAGGACTGTTGAAAGAAATGACAGAAAATGTCAATTTAATTACTAATAAGCACAAACAACTCACCCTGTTTAAAGCATAGTTCTTACTGCAGAGTTAAGCTTTGTTCTTTTAAGACTTTACTCCCCAAGATTTCACCATCCACGGAGAGAGGCTCCAGGACATTGTGGCTCCTCCTGGCCAGGCACCAATGGCCGGCGTGTCTCACTTGTAGAGATGCAGGCCAGGAAAAACTGCTTCCAACCAGTAGTCTGCAGAGGATTCAATAGCCCAAAAGGCAGCCCTTCTGAAATAGTGTCAAAATAAAGAATGACAAAAGGTCCAAAACACTGATTAAACCTAAATTACTCTAAATTAAACCTGAACTACTTACAGTAGCTTTCCTGCGGGAGTGAACTTGCTGAACCAGCAGCTGTGTAACACCACCTGAAGCAGGAGCTGCTCGGGGACAAAGCAAAAGCATTGCAAGAAACTGAGGCCTTCGTAGGGTTTCAGGGTGCACTGGAGGTGTGCCCAGAGCTCCCAGGTCTGGTAGCAAGAGCTGTGAAGATGCAGCAGTGTGTGTGCCCCAGCCCACCCCAGCAACAGAGTGTTTGCCCAGGGAGCTTATAGACGGCATGTCTGCTGGTGACTAACCCCCTGGCAAGAGCTTCCCTGCACTCTGTGCTGCTATTGTAAGTGCTGCCAGCTGGGTAACACAAGAACACATCGGCTCCCAGCTGCCACAGTTGCTCAAACGGACGTCAGCACCAAGTCAGAGCTCAGGCTACCCAGGGCTCTTGGACAGAGAGCTGTTAGGGGCTCGTGAGGACTTCAAAGAGTGCGACACCAGTATCTTGAGCACTGGGAGGATCTGGACCACCTATTGCAATACATACAGCACACCTACAGGGTGACAGATTAGAATGGAGCAGCAGAGAGCACTGTTTAAGTGCTACTAATCCTCCTGGCCCATGGTCAGAGACCTTCCCATTGGCTGCATTCCCTGTGCCACCACTATTACCTTCTACTCTATACTTCCATGGCCTATGGGCCCATTCAAAGGCTGGCTGGCATTTAGGCCATACTACATTCAGTGTTGCACATTTTAAGGCATATGCATCTTATTTCCAGGGGACTTTTCAGATTATATTCAGACATCTACTAAGAATCACAGAAAAAAAATAGGTTGGAAATGATTTCTGATAGGCTCTCATGCAATCTCCTGCTCAACGAATAAGCAGGTTTCTCAAGGCCCGATTTAGCTGAGTTTTGAGTTCATCTAAGGGTAGAAAGTGAACACATTTTCTAGGCAACTTGCTCCACTGCTTGAGAACCCTCACTACAAATAATTTTCTTCCTTATGTCAATCTGAACTGCCTCCCATTCGGTCCCATGGATCTGTATATGTCCATTTTATGTAAGTCACCCCAGCATGACCATCTGCAGGTAGTATCTTTATCTTCCAAGCTCTGCCTCCTGACACAGATAGCCAGGAACAGACAGACAGTAAAGACTGAGGCAAACAAAATGCTGAGAACCTCTGAATTTTCCATGCTGTTCATCCAGCTCACCTGCCTTGTTCAGCAGTGGATCCACATCTTGGTTTCCCTATCACTGCTAACACACCCGTAGAAACTCTTCCTGTTGTTTCTCACATCGTTACCAGCAGCACCATGTCAAGACATTGTCCTGACCCACTCAGGAAATGTGAATTGCTTATGCCCTACTGTTTCCTGCCCAGCAGATGTCATGTTGGTTAATATCTCCTGTAAAAGTCAAGACTTGAAACACTGACACTTATTTCATGTTTCTGGAGGCTTCATCTGTTTTGTCTTTTTGACTAGGTGATCTGTAGCAAATGCCTACCACAATGTTACCTGTGTTTGCCTTTCCTCTGATCCTGTCCCATAAGCTTCTGACCAGCCCATCACACAGTGCACAGAACTCCATGCATCTGAGCTGCTCCTCCTTGTACAGAGCACAACCACCTCTTACATCTCGCCCTGCTCTTTCCTAAAATGTATAAATCACAGCACTTCAGGGGTGAGAGCTCTTACATCTTCTGAGTACAAAGGACAAAAGGTAGGTCAATCCCTTGCCTATCCAGGTCTGCAAAACCACGTCTCCAAGTCCAATCAATATAGAGATCTGGGCACTGTCTTAAGACGACCTGCTACAAACACCTAAATTAGATGTTGCTCCTCCTTCTCTTGATGATTACATTGAAAAAATGCTAATGGCAGCCTTTGGGCAAGTCTTAATCCACAATACCTATACAGTACAGTAAAAACATATCATGCATACTATGCCAGGTTCAGTAGAAGGAATAACTATCCTTTATAACATAGTAAAGACAGATGGACAATGGAAGCCCACTCCAGAGATCTAGTTTCCACAGCAGGACTGCAAATTCAGGAACTGCTGTACTTGCCGAGACACCATCATAGCTGCAGTGCTTGTGTTGGCTTGGTACAGAGGGGGAAAAGTAAGGAGCATCACAGGGGGAACTCTTTGGAGTTCAGACCTTGTTGGGACCAGCAGTCTCAGGAATGTGTGTACAGAAACAATTTGTGATTGTTTCTACTGTATTCAAAGAAAAGGAAAAAAGACTATTTATTGTTTTGTAAATAATGACACCAAGAAATACACTGCATTAATATTATTATATCTCTTCCAAATGGATGGGCTGTAACAGATGACAGGATAATTACAGCCTGTTCTTTCAAGCTTTCTCACATGAAGATGAGCCAAAGTAAGAATATCTCCACATTCTGTGAATTGCAGTTTGTTTTATTTTTGTTGCAAACTGTAAAAATCTCACCACAAACATTCTGATGTAGCCTGAGCCACAAGAACCATAACTGGTGCATGATAATTCCAGTGTGGTTTGCTTGCAAGGTGAAGGTTTTAGTCCCATCCAGTGCAGGAACACATGCCACCACCATTTGGAAGCTTTGCTTAAGAAAATCCAGACTGACAGCTTCCTCTCGTAGTGCAAATCATTGCCTGGTCTCCAGTCTCACAGCTGCTCTCTTTCCCCCAGCATACCTGGAGGTAAAAAGGCATCACAAGCACCACGCCCATCCCCTGGTGAGGAGCAGCCAAGGTGATGGTGTCAGCAATCTGTACAAAGGAGCTGCTATTTCTCCTGGGCTGTCTGGTTGGTAGGTGCAGCTTGGCTTTGAGAGGGAGATGAGCAGCAGAACAAACAGGAGCGATGAGAAGCATTTTCAGAGCTCTGTCAAGGATTCCTGAATCTTTTGTTTAACTGAGAGGGCAAAGGAGATGGAGTAAAATGGTGGACCCCAGGCAGAGGAGGGACACTGGCAGGATCATGAAACAAGATGGTGCCTTTCACCACTGCAGCATCTGTTAGGTCCCTACTTGGCTGGAAGCAACAAAAAGCCATATTACCAAAGGCATATGGAAGCGTTATTCTCCTATGCAGCAAATGTAAGTGCACGAATACATGTCTGAATCCACATAAAAATGGACAAAACCTGTTATTAGCTGATAAAGTGCTGCTTTTGACCTATCTTTCTTGCAGAGGAAAACGAGAAGGCTCAGACTGCTTTTCCCTGTATATCAGACACCAGCCTCTAACAGAACAAGATGAACCAACAGGACCACAAAGAACTTGCAAGAGCCCCAGGCCCTGCCATGTGGGCTCAGATTGCTAAGCCCTGCAGCACTGCTGCTGTGAGTGCTGCCTTCATGGGTTACTGCCCTGAACCCCTCCAGAATACAGATAGAATGGATGAAGTCTATACTGCTTCTTTCCATACCACAACTACACACAATGGTCATTCCACGTCTCGGTGGATCTCCCTGCTGCAGTGCCACCTCTCTCCCAAGCGCAAAGCCTGAAACCTCTCCGGGCAGGGTTTCCTTCATTAATCATCAGGCAGACGTTTCTTTTTTTTTTTTCCTCTGTTTCTTTTTCCATCTCCGAGCTGCAAAGTTTCCTGCCAACTTTCTTCTTGGTGTGAATTTCTACAACAGAGCAAAATAACTTCTGAAAATAGACACGTACACTCGAAAGCCTGACACACCCTATATGGAGCCTGTGAGTGGCACAACCATAATCCAAGACATTATCAAGACACAAGGGTATGCTAGCAGCATTTGATTAAAGTTCTGAGCAAGTCAGCCCTAAGAGAAGAAAGTAAATGGGAACTCAGTAAATGCTGCTGCACAGAACCCCTGGCTCTTTTCATCACTCGGAGGCATTTGAATTTGTATTGCTTATGGCAACCCTAGGTTGGGCAGGTTGTTCTGATGCAGCTGGCATGCTCAGAGTCCCTGTAAAAAAAGAAATTCATGGAAATGGCCAATCTGCCGTGACTTCCTGATAATGACACTGCATGCAAAGCCTATGGGAATAAAAGCCAGTAGTCTCATGATACACTTCTGAGCTCTGCCTGTCATTAACAAGGGTGGGTTTTTCAGAGTGAAATTCTCCCGGGCCAAATAACAGGAGACCGATAAATAAAGCTTGTCAACTGCCCTTTCTGACTCACTCTCTCCTGCTGGAAGGATGACTCACTGTCATGTGTGCAAGGCTGCCAGGTCTTGCTTACATGCTTAAACAGGTATGGGGTGTCTGTGTTAGACATCCATTGCCTCAGAAAAAGCAGAGCTCAGCCCTGAGAAGGTAACCCTGGAAAGGACTCTGCTGACTAAAGGACCTGAACTTCAAAGTATTTCTCAATCCTTTCTAGAAAGTTCAAGGCTGTTGTTAGATGGCCCAAAGCCATCACTGAGGACTTGGCTTACTATCATAGTGTCTTAAAAACAGAACTCACTAGGACCATCGGGTTTTACTCAGAATGTGCCATACAGCATGATACAGATGCAGACAAAGATAACTGAGACCAAGCCAAGGCCTCCTAAAGCAGTAACTGAAAGACTTCTCCCAACACCATGAGAAGGAAGCTATGAAGTAGACTCCCTTAGCTCCAGGTATTGGCCAACATCTTGCTGCATCATTCAGTAGAGAAACCATGTTGCTGCAGGGCAGTGATAGCACAATTGCCTCTTGCATGTCCAGCCAGCTATGCACCGTCCAGGAGTAGTTTGTGCCGCTGGGAGAGAGAGTTGCACGTGCTGTTGCCCAACCAGACTCCCAGGAAACCTGCAACCAAAGCAAATTTGAAGGTCTTGCCACCAATTTTATGATCATAAGAGCACTAACCTGTCTGCCCAATGTGAACGCAAATGTAAAACTTGGAAAGTTAATTCTGAGTAAACTTCACATGAAGATTCCTCTTTGCTAACTCTTTTCACAGTGAGTCATAAATTAGGCTACCAAATTAGGCTACAAAATATTAGAACTAAATGAGAGGTGATGGAAATTAAAAAAGGAGTAAACAATATATCAAAGATTCAAGAGTAAGTTCCTTTAAAAGGACAGTTTAAGGAAGTTTAGGCCGTAGTAAGTCATGTCTCCTGGTTACTTTGCTAATCCTTTAAAAAAAGAAGTCTGTCATTAAAATCAATGATCATATTCATCTGCAGGTGTCAAAGCCCTTCCCAAAATAAGTCAGTAAAATAATTTCTCAGAAACAGAGAGAAGGCGGTGTTCAGATGAAAGAGGAATAGTGACAGACCAGGAATTACAGTCCAGGTCTTCAGTCTCCCATGCAGATGCTTGTGTATTAAACTACCCCACCTCTGATAAACGATTTTGGCTTTTTAAGCTGCAATTTCAAAATTATTTACTTAGCAACGTGAAACCATGCCACTCAACTTCAGCTAGTTGTTCTGGTTACGATCACCTTCTGCCGTTTGCTCTTGAGAATACAGCACTCTCTCTACTAAGCCTTTCTGAGGGCTTCACAGAGCTGATAAACTCAGATCTTTTGTCAGGACAAAGGAATGAGTCCTCAATTTTTCTTGTTCTTCTCTTTGTTCTTGTTCTTGTTCTTGTTCTTCTATTGTCCCATCAGACTGGAGCAAAAAGGAATTTAACTCACTACTGTGAGCTCCAATGATGCCCACCCTGTTAGAAAACATGGTGTTAATAAGTTTGACATGACAAAGCAGAGGAAAACAGGAGAAAGGGAGAACAACTTGCAGTGTTTCCCAATAAAAAACAGCAAAGAAAGTTGCCTCCTTTAGCTGGCCTGTGAATAACACAGTCTGCAGAGATTATCTTCTCTGCTCCAGGGACAAAGAACCACATACACACACAGCACCTCACACATTATGTCACGTTTCTGCCTGGAGTGTGCATGCACACAATACAAAATGTGTATGTCCAAGCGAAACTGAGCACTGCCTCAGAAGGTTGGCCCTGTTGCACATCAATTACTGTGCAGAAGTTATAAAAACTCAGCAGGCACCCAGTTTTGAAAGTGCTCACAAAACAATTACACGTGCATCTGTAGCAAGCTTCATTTTTTGGGAAATATTGGATTCACCAGTCTTATGTTGTAGATAGGTCTGAAGATTTTGTGTGTATGGTGCATTTTCTAGGTTGCCAGAAGTCTGAAAGATCCAGAAAATGAAGGCAACAAATGGATGGAGGGAAAAGTAGCATTCCTCCTATATGGCACAATCAGGCTTGAATTTTTTTGTTTTTATCCTAATCATTGGAAAAGGTTCTATTTCTATTGGCTTTTCCAGTAGTACTTCCCAGTTAACAAAGCAGTAGGATGGACAGTAGTTGCCTGTTCCCATAGGCAAATTCCCAGTCATAGAATCACAGAGTTGTCCAATGGTCCCTCTCTCAACGAGGAAGACTTAGCTGTCTGGCAGACTCTCTAATAGCACTGCCAAATCTATTTATGCCAAGAAATATTGCTTACTTGGTAGTGAGCAATTGTGAGAAGTCTGGTAGGATGTCACACGAGCAGGGCTGTGGGTCTCTGCCCCGACAGTAGTGGCTCTGGGCGCGGTACTGAGCGCTCTCCTTTGGTAAGGGCAGCAGTGTGCTGAGCACAGGTGAGTGCTGGTAAACCATGCTGTTTATGGATGGATGCTTGGCACTGACTTGTCTTGAAAGAAAACAGAGATGTTATCTTAGTGTATTCGGACTGGACAGGTTACCTAAGGGCTCATCAGTATGTCAAATGTGTACCTCTGACGTGGTAATCTCACTGCATTTGCATCAGCAGTCTGCAAAGAAACATGGTTCCTGTCTCTTAAGGCGAGATTGAACATGTCAGAGCAAAGCAGCCTGCCGATTTCTTCCCGAATCACTTGGAAGTGCTTCCGCCTGAACACAAGCCAAGTCACGTAGCTGCAGAAGTTGTAGAAGCCCTAAATTGAAAACATGGATCCCATTTTCACTGGGAAAAGGTTCAGAACCCCACTGTGTCCTACAGAGCAGGTTGGCATGACTCCACTAAAAGCCAGCAACAAGTCTGACATCAAACCTCACCAGTGAAGATCTGGAAGTACCATTTTCCTTAAAGGTGCAGAGAGAGATGAGGCTAGAAACACAGCTCAGAGGGATCTCACCTTGCGGAATCTGGTCAATTGAGTTTAGCTTCACTGCTAGGAACTATGAAATGAACTGAGGATCACCACCCAGTTTCCTTCTATAATCAATGGAAAGAGACTGGTGTGATGAGTCATTCTGCAGAGGTTCTTATCACACTCATTTGTCCCAAGAGGCAACAGTTCATCCCTGGCCGAGCTTCTCCTTGTCTGCATGACTGTCAGAGTAGCCTGAGGGCTTAGGATGATGGGACAGCTATTGTTTGGGCAACTGGAATTAGACAAGATGATTCCCACCCCAAATGACAGCATTTTGATCACAGAAAATATTACTAACAAATACGAACTCATTGCATCTTACCTTCATGTATCTGCTTGCTGATTAAATAGGACTGTCTAGGTTATCACACCATGTTAACACTCGTGATTCCTGGCACTCAACACCCAGAAAATCAAACCTCTACTGAGGTTCCTGAAAAGATGGTATCACTGGAACTACAGTGTACCCTTGAAATTCAATCCACAGTCCTCCTGTTTGAAGGAAAGTCTGTACACTTTGAGAAGTATAAAATATGATTTTGGCCCTAGTGTTTTATATTAATTTATCAAAGCCCTGCTACGCAGAGAGGCTCAAATTCCTCATCGGGCTGGATGTAGCAGGCCAGAAGAGCTTATTGCCATCTAAAAATGTTGCCAATTACAATGGAAATGAAAGAAGGCTGTGAAAGAAAAAAAATCATGAGGTCATTGGCAAGAAACCAACAGACCAGGCCTTCCAGGGGGATCTCAGTCTGTGATAGGAACTGCCTTGGCTCTGAGAGTCACAGCAGGACTGAAAACCTGCACTGCAGGGCACAGGGGTGGTATTTTACAGGCACTGCAATCTAAGCCCAAGAAGTTAAATTTTACTGAAGGTACTCTGCTGTGCAAGCAAACCACTGGGAAGACCAAAAGGAATGCAGCAGGCTGTCTGCACCATTTGAACATCCAAGGGAGAGACATGGTCTGGGCTGACACTCAGTCAAAATCTCCATTTTTCTCTCTCTTTCTTACCTCAAAGAAGTTCCGATCTTTCTGCAAAGACGTTTTTCTCCTAAAGCAGTGAAAAAGAGCACAAAATTAATAGCAGCCGTCATCCTTTCAGTCCTCCTAACACAGCACTGAACACGATTCACGAGGCTACTGCCAAGCTGGCATTTCACCACAGCAGTAAGTTGCTGCTGGTGAATCCTCATTACGAGTGTGCAGAGACCTACTGTCTAAGAGAACAACAGGACTTCTGCATTGCGTCAGAAGTGGAAAATGCAAAATACTGTATGGCTCACTTAATTAAATCCAACAAACAAAGCTGGATGTGAACAGCAGGCGAGGCTCCCCACTATGCTATGTAAACTGAACCCTCTGCTTGGGCCTCTCAAAAATGGCCAGGACTGATCTAACCCAGTTCCCATTGAAGCAAACAGAAAACTCTTCCTGACATCGCTGGTAGCAGAGCTACCAAGAGCAGAAAGCCAGGCCAACGTTGAGACAATATACTTCGAAAAACAGAAGGGAAAACCCTGATGCATTTCCTAGAGGAAATGTAAAACATGTACAAAAATGACAAAGTGCACTTTGTTAAAGTGCAGTTTGCCCAGTGGAAGCCTAAGAGATATTCACACCACCCACTTGTGCCTGGGGATTCTCATGGAAAGACAAATGACTGTCCATCACGGAAACAGCCATCAAAGCGGAGGGTGATGCACACATCCCAAAAGCCACTCCATTCTCCTGAAGCTAGCACAGCTCATCCCTGTGTAAGGGAAAGCAAGTTTGCCAGCTTTCAGATCTCCACAGATCTGGCTCCGCTCCGCCAGATACAAGTGAAATCCTGCCTCTGTGCCAACTCACCAACTCCTGAAATGTCCCTTACCTTCCTGATGGCATCAACTGTTCCACACCCCTACAGCACACCCAGCTGCCATCACCCCAGAAACACTGCAGACCATGAAGGTAACACCTTTCAGTCCCGCATCTCTATTTACAATTTCCTAACTTTCACTGATAGGTATATTGATCAGGAGGACCATGCATCTCCCTGCCTAGCTCTCACCAGTCATACCTCTCCTGATGCTTCAGGTGACAACCCAAACCCCCTTGTTGCGCAAGGGAAAAGAAACCTGAGTCTTCAAGCATGGCATGGCCATTGGTTCAAGCAGATCTCCCAGATAACTTCAGTGCTTTTGATTCCTTATGAATTCTGGAGAAGTACAATATTTTGTCTTCAGAATACCCGAGCAGAGGAACATCATGCAACCCCAGCTTCTTAAACCTTAATGTAAAACTCTGCTTTGCCTTTCAGCATTAGATGGCTCATGCGGTGTCTTAGAATCACTTCCCAGTTTAGCAGAGGAACCTATACAGAGGCCAGCAACAGAAACTAACACCAATAATTAAAATCAAATAGGGAGTCTCCACCCTTCTTTCCCCCAATGCTTTATTCCCTCAGACAAGGTATTAGGCTAAGAGACCTGCTTGAAATAAAGCTTCCTAAGATAAGCATTGAACTAGAAGGTATCTCCCATGTCTAGGGCACAGTTGCTAATTACCTAGGGAAATACAGAAAGGGTTAGGAAAACATCAAACTTGCATTGAGATTCAGGACAGGATTTGCAAGAAACATGTGAAGGAGTGAGCAAAGAACATCATGACTTCTAGAAATACAGGAACAGTGCTTTCTTGGAGCTACCAGGGTGACAGAAGGAGCTCATGCATGGAAGACTACATTAGCACGGCTGAGGTAAGCATGGGGTTTGGATGTAAGAAGCTAATGGCTTCAGATATCTACAGGAACTACTGTTCTGTGCACATGGGGTAACGCTTCGTGTGCTTTAGCAGCTCCCTCAACTACAGCTGTGACTCTAAGTTCACGGATCAAGTCAGCTTCAGGGTTTGTAAGGGCTGACTCTGTGCCATTGATGCCTGCTGCTTTGGGAACGCTTTGTATTTTTCCCATTATGACAAATGCCCATAAGGAAGCTGGCACCACAAAAAGGTTGCGCAACCCCCATCAACTTAAAAGGAGAAAGCCAGACACACCTATTCCTTCCTCAGCGTTGGAGGCACAAAAGAACTAATGCTAACACACAAATAACAGGTCTGGAGGGACTCCCTCAAATTCCAGTCTGAGAGGATATCAAACTAAGGTTCTAATGCTGCAGTTTACAATTCATATAGATGGTTACAATGAGGATGTCCTCCATCTGATCTTCTTTTTTTTTAATATTCAGAGAAAGGCTTCACATGGAAGATCAATAATTGCATATGAATACATGGACATTTGGCATATCTGGAAGGGAAAATAGTTTCCCAACATAGCATAACATTTCTGTAATATGTTGCTATGGTGAATTACCAGAAGAAGCAAAAGCTTCAACACCATAGATGGGTTATAACAAAATATCATGAAACTAGGAGTTATAAATTACCAATAGTTTCTCAGCTTTTAAATCAAACATTTTTCAAGTTAAAAAAAAAAAATTATCAAAAGTAACCCTTGCCACAGTTTCCATTTTGACAAAGGACATTTTCTATCCCAAAGTATGTGCACTGAGAAAATTCCTAATCTCCTTTTATAATTGAGAGTCTTAATCAGTTCTGTCCCTTAGCTCTTGTTTTTGGCAGTTCATGCAATGATGATCTGGGAGGCTCCAGATAACATTTAAGGCTAAACTGAGTCAGCTTGGAAAGATTTATATTTATGTAATTGCTGCATGGTATGAGAAGTGCTGTGTGTTGTGACATGCTCAGCATTAGCCTAACTCTGAAGTCCGCTGGAGTCAGCTACCACCACCCTGCTATGAGTAACTCTGGTCTCTCTTCATGCAACACCTTACATTGCAAATGCATTAAGACACAGCCCTTTTCTGGCTCTCTGTGTTTTTACAGCCCAGACATCAGCGTCCCAAGCCACTGCCAGTTTCTAACCCCGACTGTGATGGAAATACTAAAGAAGACAGTTTCCTATTTCAGCTCTCTGCTCTCTGCTCTCATTCCCATGCCGTTGGGTTTGGTTCTCTCTCTTTTGTGTGTGTGTGTGTTTGCCACTAGACCTCTTTTCTCAATCCTGCATATTGCTGTCCACCAGACAATACAATGAGTAAACAGGCAGCAGAGCTAACCAGCTGGGTATGCAGCACAGGCTGTTCTATCCAGCTGCATCCAGTCCTTGGATTCAAGCTGCTTTTTTGCACTCATACTGGGTCTCATAAGTGCAGGCATTAGGGCCACCCAATAGAAACAGTGAATGCTGTCGTGATGTTCCCTGTCCAGCCAACAGGAAGGTTAATGGGATGCTCTACTCAGCAGAAATCTAGAAGCAGCATTTGGTACACAACACCGCTGCCAGGAATACCCTGTGAAATACCAATGTGCCAGGATACAGAAAGAATGTGCTGTTCAATTTCAGGATCCACTGATTTGTGACATGGGAGCACACTAAAATGAAAGCCCTACTGGAACAGCAGTCTCCAGTTCCCCTTTACCTCCACCCTGTACCTTCCCCTCTTGACTAGGAGGAAATCCAGGTTCCTCCAATTGCAGACAACAGTAAGGCTGCCAGAAGCCATGCTGCAGAAAAGCAGGAGAAGGATTGTGACTCCTATGGAGGACTGGCAGCAGTTTCACAGCAACTGATATTGGAAAAACGTGCCTGAAACTGCACTGAGAAGATCTCAAGGGACTGGGGTGCATGGTGGCTACTGCCAAGGAAAAGAAACATTATGTGCATCCATCTCCTATCCTCATATTTTTTAATTCCCACTAAGGCTTCCTGCCCCTCTCAGACCTTTGCTGGGTTTAAGGCACCTAGAGAGTTACTGGTCTCTACCAGTCTAATCTATCTTCCCTACTTCCCTACTCTTCTAACACCCATAGTTCCCAAGCACAACCTTTTCTTGTCTCTAGTCCCTTCACTTGCTGCTCTTCAGGAGCATGTTCTCCTGCACTCACTAACAGTCTTAGGCTCTTGACTTGGTATAAACAGAAACTTACGCAGGTATCAATGGCAACCAGCAACCACACAAGTATTTTCTTTCAAGGTGTAGTCAAAATGGCAGGGGTGAGATGTGTGGTTGGCCTTGCTTTTTGCCCTGCTGACTTTCACACTGAACCCAACAAAGTTTCCTGCTCTGTATATCTAGCAAGGCTTCCGCATACCAGGGCTAGAATTTCACCATCTGGTATCCAGAACGCTGCTACACCTTGTTGTGTCAAATCAGTTGGCAACAGCTCATCAGAAACACTTCTGGAGCTAGTTACTAGCTAGAACCGCAGGGAGATCAGTGCACATCTGTATCTCATAGAATCATAAAGGTTGGAAAGACTACTGAGATCATCCAGTCCAATCATCAGCCCATGCCTGTGACCACTCTAGGCCAAGTCACTCAGTGCAACATTTATCCTTTTCTTGAAAACTTTGAGGAACAGCAACTCCCTTCCTTCCCAGGCAGCCTGTTCCAATACCTCACCAGACCTCATCGTCCTCTCGTAACCCTTAGACTGACAAGAAGCATGGCCTTGAGCCTTCACTGGTATCACTCAAAAGAGGCCTTGGGCTGCTGCGGCCCTTGACTTGTCAAGGAAAATCATTTCTTGGCTTACTTTCCACGAGATGTGTGACTCTTCTCTGCTATGCTTCTCTCAAGAACAAAGTTACTGTAAACTTTGGCAAGGTAAATCTTGGCCACTGCTAACTTCACCAACACATCATCCATTGCTTTATTTTCCAGAAAAATCACAGACCTGTTTAAAAGAAAAACAAAAAAGAAAAAAAAAAATAAAATTAGGGAAGGGATGCTAGAAAGAATGACAGCTCCTGAGAAGTAATCATGTCTTTCGGGAACACAAGCCAACACACCACATGACAACACCTTCACGTTGGATCAAGGCCAAGCTCAGGAGCTCCCAGCACAGCTCCGCAGCACTGCAGGGACCGCCAGGCCTGGTGCTTGGACTCAGACAGCCTCTTTTGCCCTACAGAACTTGCAGGCCCCACGCCTGCAGCTTTTTAGGTTGCTGTCTTTGATCTCACATAGCTTATGAACCCTTTTCACAGCCTACATGAAAGCCCTAGAGGTGCACAGGGATGTCTCCAGGCACAGACTCTGCAATTGAGCAGCCTGGAGCAGAGGGGTTGGCTCATTCAGAGACACCACTTACTCCTCTTCAGAAAGGCACACAAAGCACTTTTGGGATGGCCTCTAAATAGGAACGGCTGACCCTACAAGCCTGTATTTTAAACCACTTCAGATCAAACGCTAAGGAAATGCCAAACCAAAGAGCTTTCTATTTCCCCTGTAATCCACCCAGCTGTCTCCCAGTACTGGGAGCGCTGCAGGCCTAAAAGTTGCCAGCCTCCTTCCACTCTGGGGAAAGCTGTTTTATCTGTCCCTGATGGCCTCCAGCTGTAAAGCTTCCCACACAACCCACCTTTAATAATTAGGACAATTACTCCAGGCTTCTCAAGGATAATTGCTGATAAAATTCAGCAGATTCTCCTTAAAAGACATGAAAGAAAGTAAGGGGGGAAAAAATGCAGGACAGATATAATAGTCTGTGTTCCATTCATGTTTCATTCACCACTGTTTAGCTTTTGTTCTTAGTTGCATATTTCAGAGGTGAATACTCTCAGGCTGTCTCCAGCAGGGCAGTGCTTCACGCCTGCTGCTTTGGAAAACTGGTTGGTTGCTTTTGAAGTTGGTTACAAGATCTTCCTGAACCTAAAATAAGCCAGGCAAACCTCAAGCTTAGATTTACAAAGAATCGGCGTAGCATCAAGAGAAGATAAGGTCACAAGAAGTTTCAGACATCCAGATTCATACTGGTTTACTCCTACAGGAACTCCTTCTGACGTAAGAAAATACAATGTGCGAAAGCAATGCCTTCTTAAGGATGGTCTTAGACAAGGATGGTCTTCTGCTTTGGGAGGTTAGCACACACAAGGTCTGTAAGAGCAGCTCAAGAACTACACAGACATTGGATGTGTCTGCTGTGTGGGAACATCAGGCTGCTAAAGGAGTAGGCAGGTCATCAAGCCCAGTCTTCAAGTAACCTGTCTGTCAGTTTAACTCTGAGCAAATTATAGGTGTCACAAACCAGACACATGGAGGGGTACCAGCATGTCCTGCCTCCAGTCTGTCTCTGCCTGTGGCATATAGCCAGTACTACACAGGAAAGCAAAAAGCCTCTGAAATTAAATTACATCAAGAAGGAAGGGGAGGGGTTTTCCTTCATGAACAGACAACTTGGAACAGCCCTGAGCATGGGATTTATGTGGGATGGGTACAGGAAAGCAAATGGCTGTGCAGTTTTCCTTCACATCCTCTCAAATACATAAGCATATCACATACCAAAGGATTCTTATCAGAAGTGTAATTTTCTGTTATTATGATTCTATTATATGGTTATAAAACCCCTTTCATGAGCTCACAGAGATCCATCTTCAGAAAAAAAAGTAGTTTTCTCCCTTGTCCCCACTACTTCCTACTAGAAGACTACTCCAGAACTTTACTGCACAGAAGGAAGAAGGCAGTGCTTCTTACTTTTTATTTGAAATACAACATATACTAAGTTCAGAATTAGACCAGGTAGATAAGGGAGGAAATAGGAAGTCTTGGACACAGCGAAGCTGCAGTGTCAGAAAGTTCTTCATGCCTGCTACTCCATGTCAGCTTAGGTGCAAGAACAATTAAGGATAAACTTCAACATTAAGGAAGATCTAAATATGCCTTTTGTAATTTTATTTTCCTTCTTTGTATTTATGCTTTGATAGATCAATATCCTGACTTTTGCATGGTAAATGTCTCTTCTTTGACCTTCTCTGATGTTACACTACACGCAAGCAATCCTGGCAAGGAAGCCACTTCCCTTCAGGGGAGGAAATGAATCTCAACAAAGCAGTATTGCAAATATCCCTTTGGGAAGCTCAGAGCTCCTATACGCTTCCCACAGAAAGACAGCAGTCACTCTCGGAGCACTGCACGCCACAACACAGCAACAAGTGTCTTCTGGCAGAGATTATCCAGTGCTTACAGCTGGTAGCTACTAGTCACAGTCCCCCCGACCCAAGAAATAGAAACCCATGTTACAATAGGTCCAAACTCCTCTTTGTTTGAGTCTGCTTCTGTATTTTCCATACCAGCTGATGACATGAGCCATGCTGAGAAGTCATGACCAATGCAGTCTTCTTCATCCTCGTGGACCTAAGACTTTTGTGTATGAAATTATGTTGATGATTTTCCTTATGTATGAATTATTCTTTGCACAATGAGAGAAACACCCGGCAATCTATGGAAATGGAACAAATTGCTCAAGACCAGCAATCCTCCAATAGTCTCTTCCAGTTCAGATAAATCAGCCCCTCTTTATATAAGCCTTCATTACTTGTGAAGTAAACAATGTTGAGTGTTTTAATGAATTAATCAATCAATTCTCCAAGATTATCAAAGAGTCCAGCAAATCATTAAAGTTTATTATAATTATGGTTTGTAGCTCTGTAACACTCCCACCCAAGGCACATAACCCTATAACACAGCAGCTCCTCAACTGTTCCTCTGACATCCCCACTTCCAACTTTGCAAGGTAGCAAATGTGGTCACACACCCTTACTTGGGAACTGCTTGCCTAGCAGATATTTCTCATGTTGTAACACGTTTGTAGCAGTGAAGAGGCATCTGAACCTGCTTTGCATAGTTAGAAATGAATTCAATGTGACCCAAGGCACAAATTAACACCCAGCAAACTCAGCTGTGCTTTGTGGGTGCTTCTGCAAGCAGAAAGGGCTGGATGCTAATGCTGCTACTGGGAAATGTGATCTGGGGGATGGTGATTCGATCCAGGGCACACAAAGGTTTGGGTCATAGTAATGACTAGTTCAGATGTCCTGGGAAAGCACAGAAGCCAAAGGTGTAAGAGGTGTAACTGAGAGGTTTTTCTCCTTATATTTCCATATAGCAACCAGGCCAACATGCAGTTTGTGCTCAAGCAATAGTCCTTGCTCACATGCAGAATCCCACTGAGCCCACTGTAAAAACTTTCCTACAAGTTTGGATTTATTAGGGCAAATTCTGGGTACTTACACCCCTGACGTCCTATACTCACAAAATCAAGGATTGGGTTTTCTTTTCCAAGGCAATTTTTTCCAGGTAAAAAGACATGTAGAAAAGCAGGGCCATGAGGAACTCATCCAGTTTCTTATTCCTAAATAAAAGGTAGAAATGTCACTGGTAAGTCTGCAGCACCAGATTATTACCAAAAACAGCAAAGTCTCTGCTCAAGGGCCTGCACTATATTGAGCAACCCCCATGCGGTTGAGAGCCATTCGGAACGAGCACTCCATCCCACAGTAAGACTTCAGAGGCCAAGAAGCACACTGAGCCATGGACTGAATTAGATATTACCACATTTACATCCTCCAAGTATGTTTTGTGCACTAAGCATGCTGAAAGAGCGGCATTCTCATTCAAAGAAAACGGGGGTAACTAAGATTCCCCTCCCCTTCCCAAAGGACAGTATGGCTGAGACTCAAAATATACAGGTACATTCTTCAAACAAAGGCAGTGCAGGCACTGCCTAGCCCTGGTGATCTCAGGGGTACACCCTTAAGACAGTGCTCTGCCAACTGCCTCCTTGCTTTTAGCATACAGGGAAGTAATGCTGATAAATACAGCAGCAACCAATGAGCTCTGCATTCTGGCTGGAACAGCAGCAGCACAAGCAGGCAGCCTGGATGCCCTGTTGTGTGAGGCCCTCCTGGTGCAGGCAGTGTGACGGATGCTTTGCCAAACACTGAATTTAACTTAGGCTAAGATGAATAACGGTGTTTGGATTTTTAGGCCCAAGGCCTTGGCTTCCTTTAGCTAATGGAGTAGAATGCTTTCAAGCAAATGGTAGGATTATTTTTCTGCACATCAAGGAGAAAATGTATTTGCTTCCCACTAACCACCAGAGAAGAGATTTGAAACTTCTCACAGGATAGTCCCTCTGTCTCCTGATACACACATGATTCTCAAAACAGATTCTAAATGACATACCCCATAACTGCTGCAAATGGTAGCATGCGATGTGACTCATTTTCTTCTCTCAAAAGGAAAGCAAGATCTGAAAACAGAGCAAAAAAAAATAATAGCTTCTCCAAGAATTGCTCAACGGCAGTAGAAATACTTCTATGGGCAATGCCTTGCTGATGCAGTAGACCAACAATTACTCACATTTGACATCATCCAGTGTGACATATTCATGTTTTATCCACTTTGACAGCTTATGAATTTTTTCCTCGTTGTCAGCAAGCCTTTTTTCAGGGAGCGTTGCACTGCATTCATCTTGGAAAATGCTAGTAGTTGACCAATATGTAGTATTTAAAGACATTGTTCATTCCAGTCACAGAACAGTCACGTTATCTACCTGGTATGTACAGCCCTTATTGCATGCAGTTTCACAAAGCTGGGCAGTTAAGTGTGTTTGGCAGATACCCCAAAATAACTTTCAACTATTATAACCACAAAGCAGGCCGGGAATGTTGGGAGAAATAGGACATGTCACCTCCAAGGTTGCTTCTGAGTTTGCCCTTTTAGTTGCTAATATAATAAATTGCGACTATATTATTTAGATCAAAGATGTTTTAAGTAATGGATGAAAGTCAGCCACACCACGTTGTGAATTTATAAAATTAATAATAATACTTTAATCTTTGAAGTGCCTCACAAAGGTGAATTAATTACCTCACAATACTCTTTAGAGTAGATGAGAATTCTTACCTCATTCTGAGAGACCTGAACGCCTTTACCAAACTCACAGCAGGCTACTGCCTGAGCTGGCATTCAGCACGGGGCATGTCTGGCCCTGCTTCTCTGCTCAGACCACTTACCCGCCCTGCTGAAATGACAGGTGGCTCCTGCTTCACCTGTTGTGTTCAGACACGATCCTCCTACAACTGATGAAATATTCCCACCCTAATAATCGCGTTCCTTCTTGAGCTAGCTCAGTGGAGTTGAAATACCTCTTTAATGTCTTGACACATATTTCCTGAAACTGAGCGTTTTCTCCTTCGTTAAGGCTTTCCTCAGCTGCTGGACTGGAGCTGGAGTGTGAGAATGCAGTAGTATGAATTTACACTTCTAACAGCAGGGCAAAGAGGTCAACTCGCCACGATACAAAAACATGTATTTCATCTTCTAATTGACACAAAGAAAATAACTGGGTTGTAGTGAGGGCCACATGAGACACTGATTTCAAGAATGCAGAAGCACAGAACAAGCAAAGGTTCTTCTGCTGTCTCTTACATCACAGAAACCCTTCAAATCATCTGTATCTCAAGTGGCTTTGCCATCTTGATCCTAACAACATCAATGAATAGGAATTTTCTTTTAATTTCCATCTTAACCATATTATGTTAATGTACATATATGCACCTGACTTTCAGGTCCACTAATACTTTGTGTAGGAAAATAGAAGAGGGTTTTGTCTCTGGAATGATGTATTTTAAATGCAAAATGTAAAGATTTTCTTTGGGACTACAAATGGCAGAGGCAGCAAACATGGCTGGGGAATTTATTCCTGCCACAGAGAGCATCATGCAGAGCCAGCCGCATTCTGAAAACCATGAGACAAGTTGGCTGGAGCTGCTGAGCCTCAGACCATGAAAGGCACCTGCATCAGCCTGTGGTCAAGCAACAAGTGAGTAGCCCAGCTCTACTATGACCAAGGCGTGGGAGCTGCCAGTATGGCAGCAGGAACCACCCTGCCTGCCCTGAGCTTGGGAAGGGAAGAGGGGAGGATGTAGCTTTTCCCCAGTCGTTAAATGTATGGAAATATTTCAGCCAGGTAAAGTCTTGCTCCTCAGCTGCCACAGAAATGCAAAGCGCAGGTACATGCAATTTCTCTCCTGCAGAACTCTGGTTTCCCAAAAGGTTTGCAGTCCTGCAGTGCTCACTGCCATGCATCAGCCTGTGGACCTCCATCCCTTGATGCCAGGGAAGCAACTTGGCCCTTGCTGTCAGCACTGCTGCTCCAGCACATGGTTTCAGGCACACGGCAGGACTTGCACACACTTTCAGCAACTGAAGTAGATTCATCTTGAGAGCAGTACAGAGTAAATGCATATTTCTGTTTTTCTCCATTAATGGGATAAATGTAATAGAATCATAGAATCGTGGAGGTTGGAAAAGACCACTAAAATCGTCTCATCCAACCATCAACCCATCACCACCATGCCCACTACACCATGTCCTTCTGCTGCATCTTCCCTTTTCTTGAAAACCTCCAGGGATGGTGACTCAGTGTCACAGAGTAACAATTACAAGCTCCAGTCTCAAAGAAAAACATCTACAGAATCATAGGATCACCAAGATTGGAAAAGACCTCTAAGATCATTCAGTCAAACCATAATATATATATGTTTAAACATATAGATTTGTCCTGCAGTTCAGGCAAATCATTACATTCTGATTTTACCTTACATGGAGCTGCTGAACCTTAAGCCTGTGTAATTTGAAAGTGAACATCATTCTTTTACCTTGCAAATTCAAGTGTGTTAGTGTCATCTTTCCAGTACCACACGCCTGAAGTTAGTTTTATCGTCTGCAAGAAAACGCATGCAGGTTACGTGTCATAAGCACTGTGCCCTTTTTCTCAGCCCCAGCTCAGCAAAATATTTATAAGACAAGCACTGTGCATACTGTCCATTGTATATCTTTCTTAAGTCTGCTTTTTACTCAGATGTTGACTGTGAATTAGGTAAACAGAAGATCTCTCAGATTAAAGGTTGCCAGCATAAGACAGAAAAAACAGGCATCTGTCTTCTTTTATGTCTTTCAGATTGTGAATAAATCACCAAAAGTTGGCTAAAGAACATCAGTTCTTTGGTTGCTAGCGAATTAATAAAGGCTGAGAGATCAAATGTAGTTATGGATTAAACAAACCATCAGTTTTATTTGTTTTTGATATTATTTATGTAATTGCAATGACTAAGCAGCAGCAGAAAGGAAGCCTTTGTTTAAAAATGGGATGGGCTATGCACTTTGCTGATCTTCTGAGAACTTTAAATAAACACCAGAGAGGATCTTCAGGGAACGCTGAAGCAAACTGCCAGAGACAGGATTTTACAGTATCCATACAAAACCAAACCCCCCCATGGATTAGTCCCCTTCTTAACTAACAAGAAAGGCTTGCAAATCCTTAGCTGGTACTTGCAGGTCGCCTTTCAAGTAAAATGCATCCTGTTGCTGAAGTCCTTCTGCCTACAGAAGGGTGAATCAGGTGAAACACGAAGGCTTTCAGTGACTTTTTGCCTGGTGCCATTCCGACAGCGACAAGAGTCCCCGATTCTTGCTCAATTTAATTTGGTAGTAGAAAACCAAAGTAAGTTCATGTCAGCAGCCAACAGTGCAGTGGTTAGACTGTGGAGATGAATATTAGGAAACAGTGGCTCTAATCCTTTGACAAAGAGCAGTTACTTAAACTTGTCGGTCCTAGTCTTCAGCTCCAGCTTTCTAATACTGGCTTACAATTTTCAGATGAAAATGACCATGCAAATGCAATACCTTTGTGTTACACACAAGGGAATATGAACTCGTGGAGGAAAAATGGAAAGCAGGGTGGCTTGGCAGAGCAACACCTACCACAGCCACACAGGCAGGAGGGAACACCAGGCCTGTATCTTTAAAACACAGCTCAGTGCTCACTGATTTGGCTGAAGGTTGGTGCCATGGCTGCCCCACAACCCATGGAGTTCACTGCAGCTCCCAGACCTGCTACAGAGCCAGACACAGGCAGCAGCAACGTGGAGCCAGCAAAGGGACTCACCGAGGTCATGGAGCCTGTCTGCAGCATGGCTGGGCGCTCGGGTGGCCCTGTTTACAGCAGTGTCCTGGAAACAGCCAGCTGTCCCCTAGGAGCTGCGGAACCCAGCACGCAAAGTCTCCTCCAGCTTGGGGACTTGTGGCCCATGCACTCTGCTCCTTCCCACCTCTGCCCAACAGCCTCCCTGGGAATCTTCTTTGCTGAAACAAGGTAAATAAGTGTTTTCTGTGCAGTAAATAACTCAGTGTCACTCATTTGGGCCTTGCTCTCATTTCCCTCTGAGGGTAGGGAGCTGCAGAGGTGCTCCTAGTCACTGACACAAGATGAGAAGCAGTTCACCCCCCATACGGACACTGTTGTCTGTACAACACTCTCTGTGTTAAACACATTTTAGCTTGAGATTTTTGAGATATCAGAGTGTATCTACAAAGTCACAAATCTCCTGTGACATGTCCCAAATCTCTGTGCAAACAGTCAGCTCATGGTTTGTGAGTTCCCCTGGAGATAATTCCCATAGGCTCAGGCAGGTGGGTTTGAGGGAGGATTTATGATGTTTGGGATGCTTCGAAGCATTGCTGTGCAAGCAGAAAATCTCTCATGTAGGTAATTCACAGTGGAACAGCATCATTGTGCACACCTGGTACTGCTTGGATTGCACCCCAAACCAGTACAGCTTTTGTTGAACAAAAGCACTCCCTGCCAGTAGAAGTCAAGTCAAGAGAAGGATGAGATTTGGTGTTACACCTAAGCCAGCCTAATAGCTAATTGTTGATGGAAGAGGCATTCTTCCTCTCATCCAGCTTTTACCACCATTTATCTCTGTTGATTCTTTATCTTCTCCGTCCCCATAGCAAGGCAGTTCCTTAAACTGTCAAAACAGTAACCCAGCAAAAATAAATGCGATGCCTTCTGCTGAGTTAGCGCTCCATATCAGTTCAGTGGTGGGTCAGAGAGGGGCCAAAAGCAATGCAGATAAAGATGAAGCAATGGGGAGAGGATCACACCTTTCAGCAGATCCCTTCAGCTAAAAGGTGAAAAACAGCCACAGTTTAGAAAAATGCACTTTGAAGCTATGAAAATACCTCATCTAAGACTTTTAGACAAGTCAGCTCAGAAAGGCAGAAAGAATATTGCCTGCTTTCAGCTCTTATAGATGTCCTCATTCATTTTTGCAGTATATCCTAATGATGGAAAATACTCCTGAAAGCAGCACTGCAATGTTTATGAGCACACGGAAGAGTACAGGGACAATCCAATGTAGGGAAATAAAATGTCCATGAAACAATCTGCTTGCTGTCCCTAACTTCCCCCCTATTTCCATAGCTGTCCAGATAATGCATCTGTTCTCCAGTAGGTATTCTTTAAAGGTTTACCCATGCTAATGAACTTAATCCAAGATAAACAAGAACCTCATATCACCCTGAAAATTCAGCTTTGACTTTGCTCTCTGCAGCTTCCTGCTATTCGTTGTTTTTTTTTTTAACACACAATTGTGTATGTTTTGTTTCCAGTTGCTATTGCAGGCTGCCAAGTACATACCTACGACTTGGCAGCCAAGTTATATATCTAAGAGGATGAGAGAAGCAGGTCTGAGAGTGACCTCAGATCTCCCCCTGGCAGCCAGGCAGCACTACAGGAAGAGGGGACAGTGGGAGGTATAGAACTAATGGCTCACCAGTTGCCTGCTTGGTAGAGCAGGGCTGTCATCAGCCTCAGGAGACCATCAGCCCATCCTGGAGCCAGTAGGAGTCATGCCAAAAGAGATGCCACAAGTAAAGGACAAGCTGGAGATTCCTGGGGTCTCCCGTGTTAGCATTCAAAGTGCAGGGGGGACAAACCTTCAGCTGTGCTGGGGGCGGAAGCAAATTGACACAAAAACCTCAGAGGAAAGATGGGAAAAACTACCTACAGGGAGAACAAGTGGGCCTGATTCAGGCACCAGGCTGTACTCTCCTTAATGAGCACTTGCTGGAGATTAGTTTGCCATGGCTATATAATGATCTAAGGATGCAGAGCTGAGCACCAAACATCCCACCCAGGCTGATGATCCAACTGGATATCAGTCTGAGAGAAAAATAAGAAGCCTGGCTTTGAGTTACAACGGAGTGCCTGCTGGATTCCTGCTCCTACTGCTGTAGAACTTGGGAGCTACAAAATGAGCGAGCCAGAAGATTACAGGAAGAGAAATTATGGTGTGATGTTGAAGCCATTGAAGTTGATATAGGAAACTCATTTCCATATGGGCTTCAGTCACAAAATTCCAGGCAAATCACTTCAGCCTGCATTTTAGCCTAATGACCATTATTTGCATGATCTTTTCTTTCAGAACAAAGGGCCTTGGCTTCATGGAAGTATGAAATGCAGGACTAAGTACGTACAGCTGTGGTCAAAGTCAATGGGAACTATACCTGAATGCATAATCCCAAGCAGTCTGATAAAACAGTTGCTTGGCATTAACAGTGGAAGACCTCATAACAGGCAGATGGTGTTTGGCTTTTGCTGTTTTATCACCTGTGTCACATCTCAGAGGTGAGAGCTAAATGGATGATGTTGAGAAACATTCACATGGTGGTGATGAGCTGCACAGGGTGCTCCTTCAGCTGGAGCAGGACAGCACACAGTAAAAAAGGCAAGGCAAGCATTGGATTGGCACATATTACTCTCTTAGAGAGCACATCCTACGCACTGACCAAGCCAGGTGCCCTATAGGAAAAAGTAAATAAATCTGTTACCATGTAATTAAAAACTGGGTTACGGTGCATAAGCACAAAGGAAGCAAGAAATAGGATTGCTCACTTGGTCATAATTTCAGCACTTGCTACTTTCCAGTCTGACTTTGCAGCCTTAATGGGCTTTTTTAATATTGTTTCTTGTGATGTTTGTGTCCTTGTGTCTCAGTAGCTGAGAACATTTAACAGTACACATATATATCCAGCCCTTGGGTCTGTCTAATGTTTAATTCAGATATCACACCTAGAAAATAAACACATGCATAAACTCAGCAAAAGATCACTGGCTCACTCGTCAGTCATTCACTTTTCTGCCTCCTTTTTTTTCTTGCTGTGCCAAGCCTGTCTTCCATAGCCCCTGTACTGATTTCCCCCTCTATTCCCAGGGCAGGTTAATGTCAGCCCGGGTTTCCTGGTAATGTTAGACTCTGCCGTGTGTGCTTTAGACACAAAAATACAGAATTCAATTCCACAGTAGGTAATACTTATTCCATGACTATGCCATTTACCTGCCAACTACTTTTACCTGCTCATTAAAAGCATGATTCTGTGTATGAATGGAATGATGTCCTTAGGCGTAACAGCATTAGCACTGGTGTGATTTTTCACGTCAGATTTGTGCAAAATTGAAGCTCCTGGTTTTTTTGTTTTCAGCAATTTGCATTGCTATCTATCCTATCAACCCTGTAGCCTTCACTCTCATTCGTCAGATATCCAAAGCAAAACATGGTGAGAGTGCTTGTGTCTGCCACATGTCCTACAACACCAACACCAGTCTTATCCCAGGCTCAGAGCCCTGTGGCCCAGCTGCCTGCCATGTCCAGCGACATCCATGGACACAGCCCTGCCAAAGGAGTTTGATAGTCAAAGGCAGAACCAGCTGCCAAAGCCAGAATGAAGTTCGAAGGGAAATCAGAGCACGATGAGTGCCCAGCACAGCCTATGGGAATACAGTCTGCACTTGGAATGCCAGAAAAACCAGCTGCACATTCCTCTAATGAAATCCTCATGCAATTACTCCCTCCACACAGTTTATCAGATGAGATTACTGAACATTAGCACTTGTCAGCTGTTTTCACGCAACTATACGTTTGCCTCGTGCTCCTAACAATCTACCTTTTGTTATTAACACGCCTCTTACAGAAAGGAAGAAGTATATAAATGTGCCTCATATTCAAAAGGCATTTCCAAAAATTTCATTTTGACTCAGTATTCTGAGGTGCTCAGAAATCTATAAGAGTTTAACAAAGATGTCAACAGCCCAGGTTCTACTTCTTATTCAGGGATTAATAACCAACTTCCTATTACAGAATGAGGAAAACAGAATAGTGAAAATATTCAATATTCTATTCAATATTGCGAGCTTTGAAAATAATTATCATGGAGAACTTGATTTTCAGTTTTAGTTTATTGCTGAGAATTTTTATCTCATTTAGGATTTTTTAGCTTATCTACTATCTGTAGTGCCAGAGACAGGACTAAGGACTCGCTAGCATCAGTTATCTTGAAACATGCTGTCTTAGAACATTTGCAAACATGCTGTGAATGGGGTCTGAAGGAAAACAAGAAGTTTGCCAAATCAGGAATAAACATGGTTTTGTAAGAAATGTATTTATGGCTTTAGATACAAAGATAGCAAAAAAAAAAAAAGTGACTTTCAGCTATGATTGCTAGACTGCCAGTTCTACTGTGCAACACAGCTTACAAGAATTGATATTTCATGATGGAAGGTGATCAAGACCACTAAATCCATGTGTATTTTTTTTTTTTAAATAGATTCTAGCCTGTGATACATAGCATTAGCACTTCTGGAAGTGGCTTTGTTCCCTTAATTCTATTTAAAACAGATGTTTAACTACTGGCCTGCAATCATTTGGATCAGTGGCATTTAGACCTGTTCCAACAAATAGGGTACAGAGACAGTACTGCTGACTGCTGCCTTAGCACGAGCAAGAATGACTTCATGCCTTTTTGCCCAAGATGCCACAGAGATCTGTCAGCTTTTGTACAGGCCAGCACACAGAAAGTAATTCCTGAATGATGGGAGCAATATAAGAGGAACAAAAAAATTCTATACTGCTTCTGAATTTACTCAAGAAAAAAAAAAAAAGACAAGCAAAGAAACAGCAACAACAACAACAAAAGAAGACTTCAAAAGTGGACTGACTGCCATCTCTAAAATGCCAGACTGGTGCTGTTATTGGGATGACAGGAGGAACGAGCCTGTCCATGTCTCCACCCTACTGATGCAGGAGAGAGTAAAGACAAATGGGTCATGCAAGGGCGGATCAGGAGTTTTAAATACTGCTGTTTCATATGTGGAAGTGAAGTATGTTGTTGCATCTGGAAATGCTGGCCTGCCCAACTATATAATCATTACTCTGCTGCAAGTAAAATTTACACCAGAGGCGGGCTGCATAAGTATGTGGATGAGAGTGGTGGAGAGATGTGATACCTGACCCACATAGGTGTGCTGGAGAAGC
This sequence comes from Centrocercus urophasianus, assembly GCF_019232065.1. Lineage (NCBI taxonomy): Eukaryota > Metazoa > Chordata > Aves > Galliformes > Phasianidae > Centrocercus > Centrocercus urophasianus. Next base: position 46,050,500 of record NW_024884586.1, read on the forward strand.
TTTACGAGCATAACTTGTTTTACTGTGGGGTAGGGAGGGGTGGTAACTTTCCTGTGATGAGTAACTACAGAACATAATTTTGCTGCTGCAAGATCATCCACGTGGTTTACTGGTTTAATATCAGAGGTTTCCCTCGCACCAAACTACAGTGTCCCAAATGGGGGCAGAGAACACACCACCATGTGTTTTCTTTAGGGGAAGCTCAAGCCAGGCACAGGGCTGGGTAAAGAAGAAATTTGAAATACCTTGTAAATAATTAGAGCCTGAAATGCTATTACATTGCAATGCAAGACATAAAAAGACACTTTAAAAATGAGTGTGCAGACAGGGGTTGAGTGCGTGCCTTTTATGTAACGCCTCGCACATACTCTGAAAAAAAAGCTGGGACTGGAAATGTGAATTCCCTGAGCACATCTGCCTTCACCCCTCCCTCCTGTGCATCCATGGCAGTGGCTGGCAATGAGAACGAGATTCACAGTGCAACCCTGTGCTGCCACATCTCAGAGCTGTCATCCCTTGGGTGCAACCCACAGCGCTACAGAGCTTGGAGGAGAGCCTCCTGAAGTGCCCCAGAGCTTCCAGGAGAGCCTCTCAAATAAAGAACAGGCATTTCCAGGAGACAAGCTGCCCAGCCCGCGGGGCTCTCTGCAGTGTCTCCCCAGAGATAAAAGCAGGCTGCTGGGGTTATACTGGTTCCTGCCTTTGAGATGGTATCACAAGGACGAGCAGGGCCGTGGCCTGTCTGCTAGGCCTCGCTGCAGGACTTCAAACAGACGCTGTGGAGGCAGCTGACTCACCAGGCCGGCCGGCCGCAGCCAGCTCCAGCACGTCCCAGCTTCCCTGCTCCCCTCTCTCAGAAGCGTTTTAGTAATTTGTTCATTAATTTTTTTTTTGCTTTGGCTTTTGGGGCTCTTTTTTCTCCACCACAAAGGTGGTGGTGAGCATGGGGAGCGCAGGACTCGCTGGCACTGCACTGCTACATGCCTGCTGCACAGGGAGCAAGGCGCTAAGGTGCTGACAGGATTTAATCATTAATTTGGGTGATTAAATTTTCTGGGATTAATGCTAGGGGTGTTCCTCTATATAAAATAATGCTGCTTATATAAACCTCACCGGCAAATACAAGAAGCCATCAAAAGTTAACTCCAAAGTGACAAGGGTGCTGTAAGTTAAAGCCACTTTATAACCTTCTTATGGGCTTGGCCGTTCGCACAGCCCCATCTGAGGATAAGCAACTTTTGGAAACGCAAGCCTGTGGCTCTGGCGAAAGGAGGTGACTTTCCCTGCGAGTCAGGGCAGCACAAAGGATGAGGCATGCTGAGTGTGGAAGCAATGAAACTGCAGATTTTAGACTAGATTGTTTTCCCAGCATTGCCAAACTCGTTTCATACGTGCAAGTACTGCACAGAGCTGTAAGCACACACCAAATGCTCTTACTTGCAAATGAGGAGCAGCATTTTCCCCTCTGACATCTACTTTAGTTATTTAAGAAACAAAGGGGAAAAACTTACAGACACTGGAGTGGGGAAGTCACCACTAACTCCAGCAGGATCCCTTTCACACAGCAGTAAGCTCAGTGCACTGAAACAAACTCAGAGTTATTGTGCTTTATAAACTAAGGAGACCAACGGGAGGAACCCAGCTCTGAGCTCTTCGTGCTTTCTGCCTCTTGCATTTTGGGGGAGGGTGTTCACGTATGTGAAAGGCTCCTTTGTGCCTTGAGGCTTCAAGTCTTTTTCCAGTCGTGCAAGAAGGCAGACGTTTCTCATCCTTTACACGTTGCACATAGTCTAGGTGTGTCCAGACTAAAAACTATCACTTTTTTAAGGCCAAATATAAAAATAATCATAATAAAACAACAACCCGCAGTGACTCCAGCATTAGCCTGTTCACAACCTCAGCCCCTGTGGTTCTTTAACGTCAGCATCTGTACAGAGCTTCATTCCTGGGGGCTCTGCCCCACTGCTGAAGTGCAGGCACAGACCGAGGTGAGGGAAAGGACAGGTGACAGAGCCCGCGTAGGACAAGCAGCCTGCTGCCTGCATTTAGCTAAATTAGTCCTGCAATGCATTTAAATAGACGCTTGGGAAAAACAGCAAGAAATTGTATTTAATAACTGGGAAGCGACACTGAAGAATGCACACCAAGACCTGAAGAGTAAAGGAAACTATGTGGCAAGGGCAATTACAAGTCAGTCAATAGAAAAAGTCGTTAAGTCTAATTTACAACGACTACGGGGACTGCCCAGTCCTTACCGACGCCCCAAAGCAGTGGGGCTTTAGCCTAGGAAGAACACATCTGCTGCAGTATCACCGTTTGCAGTAGCATCTGATCACTTGTCAGTTACAGATGATGTATTGCTATCATTATTTATCCAGTAGCCCCTAGGAAAAAATAATCAAACAGCCACGGTGTCTCCTACATTCTCGGGGTCCCATATATGCTACTGTCTGGAAACCAAGAGGTGGATTGCCAGCAAAACGCCGCGTATATAAACGTCAAAAACACACGGGCTGATTATAGCCTTTTGAGACTTCACTTAAGTACTCAGCAGGTGCTTAAGTTGCGGTAATTGACTGCTGGAGTGGTACTGTGATTGTCCTGCCATTTACATATGAACCGTTCAATAAACTTTAAGTGGTTTCGAGTAATTTGAGACAACAGCTGATCAAACAAGCTTTTAACAAGCTTCGCGTTCCAGTAGCGACTGCAACCCCTCACCGTAGCCACGCGAAACAGAAAGCCGCAGCCAGCGCTCGGCAAACCCACCCCATCAACCGGACTTTTACATCCAATAAACGCTGCACAAGCTTATTTTAGCCTGGCTCTTATAACAAAACGATCTATAGGGCTGCTTCCTGTATCACCAGCCTGCCTCAGGGATCGAAGCACCCTGGCAAGCTCTCCCCTGACCAAGAGTCACCGGACCAAAACACACTCGTTTCCTGCAGCTGCTCCGCTCGCTCCTCCGAGCTGTTTTTTTTTTTCCCCTTAAAGGACAAGGCAGCTCAAAAAGTGCGTATCAGCGGGCTCTTCCAGCACAGCTCGTTAGTTCCAGGCTCCTCTGCCTTCAAACACTGCGGTTTTCCTTTCCATAACGCATCAAGAGCTCTGGAGACAGTTTGTAGGAAAACTAGACAGGCTGAACTACCACTAAATTTGCCTATGCTACCGACTTCGTCATCCGAGCTCGCTCCCTATTCAGCGTTAACAGCACAAGAAATCCTTGGCAGCTTTACTTTCGATCATCTTCAGCAAGGGAAAAACACTCAGGAAAGTAACAACAGCTCTGCTTGCGCGCGAGCAACCCGAAAATAACTCGGTAACGCACTGGACACGGCTGCACCGAGCCCCGCTGCCAGCGAGCAGGGATCCCTTCGCTGCCCTTGCTTTTGGAGGCACAAACATAGCGAGCCGCCCTGGGCCCCACGTTGGCCTCCCTGCCAGCCCGGCTCTGAGGCAGCACAGGGAAACCTCTCCGCCAGCCCTTCCAGGAGCCTCCTATCCCCCCATAACAAAACCCCACTGCCTCAACCCCGCTCGGGGTCTCCCTCACCACCACCCCAGCCCCAGCCCCGTTAGAGAAAGGAGAAAGATAGGTTTCTGCTTTAAATAAGTTTTATTTATTACCAAAATCTCCAGAAGCTGCACTTGGCATTTCTCATCTTTCATAAAGTTTTTTTTTCCATGCATAACTTGAAACTTGTCAACTGCAACAGTCGAGTGGTTACTTTAGAAGAGACATTTAAAACAGAGACAAACATCCAGAATACAAATCAGCTGTATCTGAATTAACAAAACTTCTCTATTACTAACCTTATAAAGCAGGACGTGCCTTCCCTTTTATCAAAACCAAGCTGATAGATCTGCCTTTATACACACCCAACAGAATAAACTCTGTTATTGGCAATGACGTTTTTCTTAAACGTTAGAAAAAAAAAAAATATAAAGCAAAGAATGGAGTGACTGTCCATAAACCAGTCTCTAGTTGAGTCCTTTTAATCTACTTCTTCAATGGTTGGGCCACCAGAGCCACCTGCCCCGGCTCCTCCAGCTCCCTGGTACAGTTTTGTGACAATCGGGTTGCAGAGTTTCTCCAGCTCTTTCTGCTTGTGCTCGTACTCTTCCTTCTCTGCCATCTGGTTTCGGTCAAGCCAACTGATCACCTCCCGGCACTTGTCGAGCACTTTCTGCTTGTCCTGGTCGCTGATCTTTCCCTTCAGTTTATCATCCTCCACCGTCTGCTTCATGTTGTAAGTATACGACTCAAGGGAGTTCTTGGCTCCCACCCTATCTCTGTTGGCTTCATCCTCTGCTTTGTATTTCTCTGCCTCTTGCACCATACGGTCAATATCATCTTTGCTAAGGCGACCCTTGTCATTGGTGATGGTTATCTTGTTCTCTTTCCCTGTACTCTTGTCCACAGCACTGACATTCAGGATACCATTAGCATCTATGTCGAAAGTTACCTCGATCTGAGGGACTCCACGGGGTGCTGGGGGGATGCCCGTTAGGTCAAACTTGCCCAGCAAGTTGTTGTCCTTTGTCATAGCCCTCTCACCTTCATACACCTGGACTAAGACACTGCTCTGGTTGTCTGAGTAGGTGGTGAAGGTCTGCGTTTGTTTGGTGGGAATGGTGGTGTTACGCTTGATGAGAGCAGTCATCACTCCACCAGCTGTCTCGATGCCCAGGGACAGGGGGGTGACATCCAACAGGAGCAGATCTTGCACATTTTCAGACTTGTCTCCCATGAGGATAGCTGCTTGCACAGCCGCACCATAGGCAACAGCTTCATCTGGATTGATGCTCTTGTTGAGCTCTTTGCCATTGAAGAAGTCCTGCAGCAACTTCTGGATCTTAGGAATACGAGTGGAGCCCCCCACGAGCACAATCTCCTGGATCTGGCCTTTATCAAGCTTGGCATCACGCAGGGCCTTCTCCACCGGCTCCAGGGTACCACGGAAAAGATCAGCATTGAGCTCCTCAAAGCGGGCACGAGTGATGGAGGTGTAGAAGTCAATGCCCTCGAAGAGGGAGTCAATCTCAATGCTGGCTTGCGTGGAAGAGCTCAGAGTACGCTTTGCCCTCTCACAAGCTGTACGCAGCCGCCTCACTGCTCGCTTATTGCCAGCGATGTCACGCTTGTGCTTACGCTTGAACTCTTCTACAAAATGGTTCACCATACGGTTGTCAAAGTCCTCCCCACCCAGATGGGTGTCCCCAGCTGTGGACTTCACCTCAAAGATGCCATCCTCAATGGTAAGGATGGACACATCAAAAGTGCCCCCTCCCAAATCAAAGATGAGCACATTCTTCTCTCCAGCCCGAGTACCTTTCTTGTCCAAGCCGTAGGCAATAGCAGCTGCTGTGGGCTCGTTGATAATACGCATCACGTTGAGGCCAGTGATGGTACCAGCATCTTTGGTGGCCTGGCGCTGGGAGTCATTGAAGTAAGCGGGCACTGTGATAACAGCATTCTGTACCTTCTTCCCCAGATAAGCCTCAGCAATCTCCTTCATCTTGGTGAGCACCATGGAGCTGATCTCCTCTGGGAAAAAGGTCTTCATCTCGCCCTTGTACTCCACTTGCACCTTGGGCTTGCCGCTCTCGTTCACCACACGGAAGGGCCAGTGCTTCATGTCTGACTGCACCGTGGGGTCATCGTACTTGCGGCCGATGAGACGCTTGGCATCGAAGATGGTGTTGGTGGGGTTCATCGCCACTTGGTTCTTGGCAGCATCCCCGATGAGGCGCTCTGTATCAGTGAAGGCCACATAGCTGGGTGTGGTGCGGTTCCCCTGGTCGTTGGCGATGATCTCCACTTTGCCATGCTGGAAGACACCCACGCAGGAATACGTGGTGCCCAGATCGATGCCGATGGCCGGCCCTTTGCCAGACATGATGACGGATTCCTCTGGGATGTCACTTGCTCGCTCACCCGCAGTCACGTCTCTCCCCCCGCTCCCGCTGCTGTCTGCGGCGCGATGTGCCGTTGTGGCGCCGCTCGCGCCCTCTTTATAGCCCGCTCAGCCTTCTTCTGGAACCTGCCAGAATGCTGAGGACCAATCCAGACTCCCGACTGCCGCAGTTGACCAATCACCTCCGGGACTGGCCGAAGAGCGCCCACCCCCTGCCTCCTGTCCAATCAGAAGCGTGGCGCCCACTCGCCAGCCCAACCCTCTCCCGCATATTGCAGCCAGATCGGAGTTCTTCCTGTTTTTTCTCGATCCGTCTCGCTTTCTAGGGTGCGCCACTCCCCTCGGCCAATCACAACGCGCGCTCCTCATTCGCCCCGCCCCCGCCCCGTAATTCTGCTAGAAAGTTCTAGTGGACGTTAGACGTAATGCGAATGATTGACATGAGCGTTATCCAATGGAGGCCGGGCGACGCTGTGAGGGCTGTGGCGGGTGGGCTCTGCCTTTCGGGGGCTCGGCCCGGCCCGGCCCGCGCTCGGTGCTCGTAGTGTTTGTAATTCCTGAAAGTTCACTCAAACATGTCACGTCCCAGCCAGCCGCCAGCTGGTGGGGAATTTACCCATATTTGGTCGCGACTCACACAACTTCTCCCCCCTCCCGTCCGCGGATCGCGCTCTGCTGCCCGCCTGCCCCTTTCCTTCAGGGTGCGGGGTCGCGAGTCACCCCACCCCCCCGCCTTCCCCCGCGGCGACCCTTGTGAGGAAGCAAGAAGCTTCTGCTCCCTCTGGCAGAGGGCAGTGGGGTGACACTGCCGCAGCGGGTGGGGCTGAAGCGACGTTTAGCCTTATGTCGGCTTAACTTGGCAGGCTGACAGCTGCAGCCCCCACCGGCTCCTCAGCCCGTCGCCCTCGGCACCCCCCGAGTTTCCGTTCGTGGGCTCCCAGGTGGGAGAGAGGAAGGCACCTCGCTTTCCCCTCTGGAAGAAGCGGAGCCGTTGGGAGCCCTATTGCTGCCTATGGCTGCGTGGTGACCATTCTTGAAATGTCTCCAAATTTTTGTCTGTTGTGCTAATGTAAGATGTCGTCACGCCTACATTTAGCAAAAGCGATGAGGATATTAACTTGGAGCTAGGCAAGGGCTTTGAAGAAAAACGTGAAAATCTGCCGTGGTTCCTCCATGTTATTCCTCCTAACTTGGAGACTAACACTTCAAAACGTTCCAGTTACAGCAAACAGCAAAACAGCACGCTGAGATCCCTCTTCCCCTCGTGGATAGCCACGTTAGAAGTGCAGCTACAAGTCTGCTAGCCACAGACTTTTTGTGTTATGTGAAAGGATTAAATGCACCGTTCAAGTCATCTTTGGTTAATTTTGTCCCCGGCCTTTAGCATTTTGTTGTAGCAGCCCTCATAGAAAATGTCACAGTTCTTACCAGGATGATTTATGCCCTTGTAGTTATTACATACTTTCAAAAAGAGCCTTGCTTCAATTAGTGTGTTTTCCAAAGCTTTTTTATCTGACGTGAAGTTTCCACTTCTTTTACGTAGCATGTGTGTGTGTAGTTTGGGGACAGAAAGGCTTCAATTTCTGAAGCTAAATAACGAACGTACTTAGATAACTATTATTCTTCCATGGGTCCCAGTCCTTTTTAGTACAGAGGTTTTGACCTTGGAGAAATCCAGAAGAAATCGATGGAAAATGGAAGCTGTCAGTCTCCATACCTCCAGCAGGAGCTTCTCTGTACATCCCATACGCATATTTCTTGGATGGGAAGGGTGTCGATTTCTCTTGTAGTCAAACCAGTGACTGATTCATCACTAAAATATCTCTTCCTGTAATTCCCTACTACTTCATTCAGTTGATTGTATCTTAGGGAGCAGAGAAAAGTGCTGGAGCAATACAAAGAGAGTTGGCTGATAAACTCAGCTTCAGGTGAAAAATAGATGTCATTTTTTATTGGTACCCTTCTGAGGGTTATCCTCAGGAGCACTGGTGATGCATGAGAATCCTGTTTTGGTAAATGCAGTACAACTCAGACACTCTTATTTCAGAGCAAAAAGAGGATTCTTGCCTCAAAAACGTATGTATAAAAAGAAATGGAGAGAACAAATGAACCAGGAAATAACGCAAAAATATTGATTCGCATGATTAGCAGGCTTTGTATTAAAATTAATTTGATATCTTATTTAAATATATTTGCAATCAAACTGATTCAGAAATGAGATTTCTTGAATTTGACCAAAAGCTTTTAATCATATTTTATCAGCCCAGGCACAACAGCTCCAGACAAAACCTGTTTGGGGTAATGGTTCCCTTTGTCCGATTACTAATATGTCCCAGGTGTAGTTGTGCAGATACCCAGATGCGCTGATAACCCACTAAAAAGCTGCTCATAGTCATTGAATTACTGCTTACCTTATTATCACCTATGTATTTTAAGATTGTAATTGGAGTTTCACTGTAGTAAATGTCAGGGAAACGTCTTGGAGGAGTGCATTTTAATGTTAATAGTGCAAATCATGGGCAATCATGGACAATATCAGGAAAAATCAAAAGATCTGTGGACTCAGGCTACCAAATACTTAATTTAGCCCCCTGCAGAAGCATTTCTTTTTCAGCTGAGCACACGGCTGCTGTTTTCTTCTTGTGTAACAACACAAGCAGGTCTAAGCTGCTTTTTAAACTTTTGTTTCCAACCAAAAATTGATGTGATTTTGTCATCATTGCTCATCTCTTACAGATGTCCTTAGAGAAAGTCCAGTCTTAACTAGAGAGAACAGCCTCCAGAACCTCATTAGACTTATTCTCTCTTCTCAGCAGAGCTATTACAAGCCTGCTTTTTGTCAGCACTTCTCTTAAGACTTGCAGCACAATTTGTGCACCAACTCATCTCTACAGTCATCTTCTTATATGGGAAGAGCCAGAGGATTTTCTTTTATGTTGCTTCATATGCAGTCATGTTACAGGTGAGCCAAACAGACTGGTTCAGAAATTAGAGAGTGAGTTTTATGCTGAGGACACAAGTCTGATTTTCCTTTTAAAGAAACTTCTGCTGGATTCCCCGTCCTGAATCTGTAAGCCGTATTTCCCAGAACATCCAGACAGTACTCTGGAAGTATGCAGGCCCCTTTCTGATGCACTTACTTGTGTTCAGGATTGACCATACACCCGTGTCTCCTGCTTGGCAGTTATGCAATATGCTGTAGGCTATTCTCCATTGCATCACCCAGACGGAGCTGGAGCTGATATTTAGACTTCTGTGAAGCAAGAGCTCAGTATCTGGAACGGAACTGAGCGCTCAGCCCATATCCTTATCTTGATAACAGGAAGATTTTTTTCCCATATATTTCATAAGGCAATATAGTATAAAAATAGGATTGAACACAAGTTACTGTTTAATCAGACATCAGCTTCTTGGTCCATAAAGATAATAAAGTTAAAATTTGATGGCCTGCCATATACAGGAGCTAAGGTCTGATGATCAGAACATCTTAGATCTTAAATTCTGGAGGTTATTAGCCATTTGCAAAACTGTTCAGAAAATAGCATAAATCAGATTGTACTGGCGAGCAGAAGTGAAGTATTTTACAATGTATCACCCAGCACAGAAAAATCTAAGCAACAACTGTTTTTTTCCAAGAACAAGTAATACTTGATCACACTGCCCTTTCATCACTGCAACTTTTTCATCTCGTTTCTATTTTTGAATCTACGGAGGTAACTGGAATGCAGACAAGAACCACCAGTGTTTGAAATGACAACAGATTTTTCTGACGAGGTGCTGTTGTGTTAAAAACAGTACTCCATGTGGGGGGAGCCATGTAACTTCATGAGTTATTTTGTATTTGGATACTTTCACTTTTTGCATGTAGATGCTTTTTATTTGAAAGACAACCACATTTCATTTTTCTCTTAAATACATTTTTTTTTTCCCATGAAAAATAAAATCTGCAAGTCGGTGTAACTTGTTTTCTGCAAATTATACAAATGTGGGAGCAGTCATTTGGAAATATTTAGAACAGCAGTATATAGGGCACAGTAATGCAGTACTGCCAAACCAGAAGTTCCAAAATCCCAAGTCCAAAATTAGAAATCAGGTTTAAAATTATGAGCTTAAAAAACACGTGACTTTATTCACCTTTGGGCTGTTTAATCTTTGGCACGTTTTCAGATGCCACTTTTAGGATTGCCCGTGTAATTTTAGAGGTTTGCTTTTTTTCTTTTTTCCCCCGATTTAAGAACTAAAGAAGCTGATCGCACCATGTCACAGCTGGAACAGGGCTGATCAGATTGATGAGACTCAACAAAACCAAGAAAATTTGTAACGCTGATTAAACCAGCCCTTGGTGTTTCAAGGAATAATTATTTCATAATTAAGTGGTTTCAAGGCACTCTCCCATTTCCTTCTGAAAGTTTGCTGAGGAATGATGACAAGCTGAGGGTGGTATCACTAATGCTGACTACATCAACTGGTGCGTTGTGCAATTCAGGCATTCCGTTCCACACTACTTTTTATATGCAGCCACCTTTCCTAACAGACAGTGCTCCCTAACTGGCAATAATAAAGGACTGTAAAGCAGCTAGCGTGCGAGTAATCGTAGGATCAGATCAGAAAAGGACTCAACAGGTTACTTAGTCGGCCTTTCTGTGTCTGAAGTCTCTTTTCTCGCAATTTAAACCAATCATTTCTATTCCTATTGATTGTGGATATGAGAGAGAACACTATTCTATTTTTTCTTTGCCCACTGCTTTTACAGATATGAAAATTATTTTGCTTCCCCTTCAACATCTCTTCTGTAAGATGGCCTAAAATCGTTCAACCTACCCTCAAAGGCACTGTTTTCTTCACATGCCCATTGCTTTCTCCTGGGTTCCCTGCATGCAACTTGTATCTTCATTTTCAAGGGCCGTAATCAAAAGAGGAGACATCACTCACTCATGCCTTAGCAGTTCTGCAGGAGCACATTGTACTCCTGTTTTGACATCGTAATTTGCATCTTTATTTGTAACGGTACGATCTTGCAGTTGTTTTCAGAACTTGATCCAAAATAAGACATATATTCTTTCCAGTGGAAATCAAGCAGCTGTTCCTTTACTTACTGGTAATTCCAAATTCCACTTGCTCCTACTAAATTGCATCATATGTTTTCACACGTATCTGCACCTTGCTAAGCTTATTCCAATTTCTAATATCTTCTAGTATACTTAAAGACCAACTCCACTTTGTCTTGTTTGAATATATAAAAAGGACATGGGTATGGTATGGTGCTTGGTGAATGAAAACAAAGAATTTTGGCTGGAAGAGCTGTGAAAGGCATTTATCAGACTGTAACTATTGGCAGTAGCTGTAAAGCTGGGAAATGATGTGAAGTCTTACGCAAGGAAACCGGCATAACGAAAGCACAGTAGTTCATACTCACAGGTCGACATAATTTGATACATCTTTCTGATTCAGTTAGATGCTTAGTGTGAAGACTTTTGAAGATAACTGATACAGCAGTGCTGTGAATTTCTCTTGTGTTATGTGATTTTTACTCATCTCAGTTTTCGATACTGTCATTCTTACTAGCTGAATGGGAAAAATGCAGGAGCACATGAAGCTGATGGTAACTGGAACTTCACCCTGTTGCTGGAACTGTTATTAATTCAGCTGTACGATGGAATTAAATAAAAATAATAAGCAGACTCATAATAACATTTTATTAAAGATACTGTATCGAGGCATAGATTAAGCTTTAAAGATGATGAAAATTAACCTGGCATGTCTTCACTAATACTCTACACAGACTACAAATAATTGCTAAGTTACAGAACGGTCAGGGCCTGTTCTAGACGTCCTCTGCTTAAAAAATAAAAAGAAGTTAAATAGTTCAAGGCCTATCTTTAGGTGATACTAGAAATGTATTTCCCTTCTCTGCTTTGCAGTAGTCCTGCTGTGAGGGTGCTTCCTGGTCTCTGTGGAAAGGACATCACATTTTCTATTACATTTCCCACCTATAACGAGCCTTCTCCCTCAGGAGTCCCCAGTGGTATCTTGCATTTTCTGGACATTCTCTGTGCTCCCCATTGCTCTAGCACTGCCACTGGGGCAGCAGAGTCAGCATTCCACTCCTGTACTGTAGACTTCAAATCCTGTATTTATTTTTGAGATGTTTTGTGTTAATACCGCTGACTTCTTAAATACCTGAAGGCTGAAAGGTCTGGGGCTCTGCAATCAGATTAAGGAACAACATTCAAAGATACCTGAACATCTTTTCTTCCATTTGTATAGCAACTTTATAAACTCAAAAAGAGTAAAGCAAGCACAGACACATGTCCTGTTCAAGCTGCGATACAGACAATGTTTTACATACTTTGTAACAACAGTAATGATAATAATGCCAATTATAAATAAAAATGCAGACAGATTCTTACTGAGATAACAGTTATACTAAACAATAAAACATCCTCTTATAGTCATAAGTAGAATTAGTAAGATGCATAACTATAGCAGAATATAGATCAGCATGTTTAGTCTGCTTACATGAATCAATCTGCTCCAGTTGTCTGGAGAAGCAAAAGAAATCACTATTTTTTAAGCCATGTTGGCCCTATTTTTGAACATTTACTGCATCGTTTTGTTTTCTTTGCTTGTTTGCTTCCCATTAATTTAGGTGGAAAATTTTGGGTTGCTAAATTACTCAAATCTGAACATGAATGCCTGATTCTCTTCTTCAAACCACCTTTTCAAGGTACAGATCCAGAACATGGTGCACACTGTGCCCTGTGAAGATTATTGCATGTTTACTCATCTCCTTGTTGGTCACAATTTTTCACATCCACAGCACCATTTCTTTACTCTCCACACATAAGCACTGAGCTCCAGGGAAGGTCCTCTTCAGCTTGCATATGATGATCATGGCAGCAAAGGGAGTCAGGTCAGCTGGATCTTTCTCACCATCCTTTCCTTCCTCAGAGACCCTTTGTGCTCAGTTTTAAAGGTTTTTTTTTCACTTTGTACTCCAGACTAAAACATTTTTCCCCTCTTCTAACGCTCATTAGCTTAGCATTGTAACTGTCTGAAAAAAGCATGAATTTTAGTTCATAAGTACATACTTTTAACTTTAAAGCTAAAAAGTCTAAACAGTTTTTGACAGAAACTCTAGTAAGCCTCTTTTCATAAAAGCAGCACGGCAGCATATGAACAGCAGATCCTGCAAGCTCATTTCAGCGCAGCCCTTAACGCCTGGCATCTGCCTCTTTTGGCTGTCTGCTCCATGAAAGAGACTTCAAATTTGTTTTTGACAGGTGTAAATAATAGTCACAAGGAAGTAAGTTTTGTAACACAGAGAAGAGTCCAAAACAATTACTGAGTGTTCTAATATGACTGCTTTGGTGTCTTTTGCGACTGCTGCAGTATGTCAAAAAAGCAAAGGTGGTGCCAATTCAGATCTGGCACACGTGGTTCTGAGTTTTTATGAAATCTTTTGCCGACAGTTCTTCCTCATGTCTTCTTCAAACCTGGTTCTCTCAGTTGTTCAGAAGCTTAGAAGTCCCTATTTCACTACTGCCATGCAGAAAAGAAATGCAAGAAAAATATTAAAAGTCAGAAGCCCACACTCTAGTACTATATTTGCTAGCAAGATGTGGTCCCTCCCACCTCACCGTGGTGTGGTTTCGCTCTAAATGCTATCCCCTCCAGTTATATTGAGGACACCCACCACAGAAGAGAACTCTTTAAAAGCTCTATGGTTCCTGTCCTTCAACCTCTACCCCAGCAAAACACAACCTTAAACAATGTTCTGGTCTTGTTTCAGAAACTTTTCATTTGTTTCTTCCTCCTTTACCTTTCATTTTCAAAGCAGCTAAAGTCTTGTTGAAGAAAGCCTTCAGTTCTGTAGCCTCCGAGGTTATTTTTGCTACTGTATGTGTAACTTTCCAGCAGTGGTTTACGGCTTGGCTTAGCGGATGTTCAAGAATTACGTAAGTATTATTTCCCTTCAGCCCGAACTTCTCCTAGCTTGGAACACCCACCACTCTGGAATACTTCTCACTGCTTCGTATTTGCCCCTTCACTCGTTTCTGTTGATTTTACTTGCCAAATTCAGAGGTGATTATTATATATTTACTCTACCTCCCCTGGAATTATTGTTTTTGGTATAATGCAGCTAAATGATATAAACATTTGCGATTCACGTCTCTTTGGACCACACTAACATGACAAATATGAGCAGCTTTGTATCCATTAGGAACAGTTAAGACATTGGAAACACATGGATGCAACTTCTAAAGACAATCCTCTGAGACTTTTTTTCATGGTACACTGCCTTCTTTCTCTGGCTATGGAAATCACATTGCACAAATATACGACTGTCCCACTTTCACATCACTGCTGGCTAATTTACACTTGATATTTCTACATGCACTGTAGCAGCATTGGACCAAATGGTTGCATCTGCACTGCAGAGCAGGAAGGGCTTTCAGGCTGCAAGTGAAGCCAGGTTTATCAGCCCCATACACGTGCTGGAGCATCCTGAAGGCCAGCGCAGGGCTGAACTTCCTGGCACACCTTTGGGCAAACTGCTAGCTTCAAAGAACTGTCAGTGCAGTCACCTAATACACTCTCTGAATCCTGGAGGGGAATATATTGGACTGATGCTATTACCTCAAAGTAGCTCTTACCTGACTAGCTCTAAGGTCACAAAACGCATCTTTTTGGTTATAAATTAACAAAGGATTTTCCCCCAGGCAATATCAATCTTTAATTAATATCAATGTTTAATATCAGTATTTATTTAGATGCTACCCTGCATTTTACAGTCAAATATTTCTGCTACTTGTAGATCATACACAGCTCACGTGGCATGACTGAGATTCTTCACACTGCTTCCCTCAAATGCAGCAACTATGCTGTGTGGTACCACCTCTAACCGTGGAAAGGTAAGCTGCCCATGAATATTAAGTCACATTTTTTTCTGATGGAAACTGCAAAAATACGGTAAATTAGTGCCAACTGTGGTTGTGTGGTTTACATACAGAGCTGTGAATACCAAAGTGCTGTTGGCACTGGTAATAGCTTGCAGCCCACAGCGAGCTAGATTAGAGGTAAAATGTTGTGCCCTCCTTCCAGACTCTAAAAAATTCTGGCTACCCTAAAATTAGAAGCAGTTTTAGGAATGCACAGAGGATCTGCTTCTATGCTCTTCACACAATAAACTCAGCTGAACTGCAGAAATGATCCATCTTCAATAGAAATGTGCATGTTTTAAGTTAGCCGCAAGATGGAGCTCATCCCTCCCAACCACGAACATCTGCAAAGCTAAAACACTTCATAGATGTTACAAAGGAGGCCGTTTCTTCCACTTCATAAAAGTCAGAGGAAGTCTGTGATTAGCTAGATGTTTACAAATAAAGGGGAATCTGGAGACAGATCAAAGGTAACTCTCCAGATTTGGCACGATACCAAGTTCCTGTACTGCTCGCATCTGCATGGGTTTGACTGTCAGATTAAGTGGTTGGACTTGGCCTATCTCATCATGAACTAGCAGTGCTTCTTTGATGCTTAGCATACATATTAGAAATCTGAAGATTCAGCCAGCTAAGGACATGGAAGAAAAAAAAACAAACAAGAAAAGAGAAGCATTCACAGCATTCTTCCTCACCCTACTTTCTCGAATCTAGAAGGAAAGTCAAGCTTTACTGTAAAATCCAAAGCATGCAGCACTGTAAGTTTAGTAAATAGGAGCAGTAGCTCTCAAAGTCTGTTCTCTAATAGTCTAAGCTGGATGGTCCATTCGTACCATATTTGCTTTTTGCTGAGTAGTCTGTAATTCATCCAGGATCTCAGGGATTTTGGCACAGCTCTAACAGCTAGGGAGAAAAGCAGATCTGAGATAAAAGCTTGTGGTGTATGAAAGACACTGAGTTAATGTGTATGTGTTTTAAGGGACATCTTTGTTTTGACTCTGTGTAACAAACCAACATAGTTTGTGAGGTCTAGAAGGCCACAGACTATTTCTACTTTTATAGTAGTGCTCTGTTTGAAATTAGTATTTTTATTTGGAGTCTAAGCCACACTGAACTCAATCAAATAAACATGCTCCAAAGAAAACTGCCTTTGAACTATTTAACTATTCATTTGCACGGCAAAAGAAAGCAGAAAGAACAGTAATGATTACTGAGATATTTATTATGTCTTAATTGACATCTTTTTCAGTTTTTAAGTTACAGTTCACCAGGAGCTCTGTCTCTGTAGCAAAATTGACCTTGTCTGCAAAAACTGGCTGAATTTAAGTGAAACACAACCCTGCCTGAAAGCAGGTTACGCGGGGCTTATCCTCATACTGCCAGGCACTCAGACTGCGGCTGCTGCTTGTGCTTCACAGCAGCATAGATACATGTACAAAAATGAGGTTTAATCTGCCTGATAGCAATGCATCTCAGAGATCTGAGCTCCCTCCTGGGCTGTGGGAGGATACTAAGACAACTTCTTCATCAGTTCCCAGGGATCCTATCCTGTATTCCCTCCTACAGCGCCACTGTATCTTTCCTTCTCCCAAAGGAGAGATCTTCTAGATTTCATCTCTAAATGCTTCCACTTTGTATAAACAGAAAATCCAAAAGGATGACTTTTTAAAATAGCAACCCTGTGACGGGGGGAAAAGGGGACAGCAATGAAGAAAGACTGATTCTAGCATTTTTCATGTTGGCAATAGTTCTGCTGCCTCACAGACAGGCTAGGAAAACACAGATTTGCACAGCCCTGGATTCCCCAGTATAGTTCCTACTGTCCACACAACTTGCAGGACTTTGAGGCCTTTGAGGCCTTTGAGGCCTTCTCATTCCCTGTCAGGATTCTTGGGATGTCAGGAGATCCACAAGGCATACTTATCCTTGGGTGTCTCATTTCCAAAATATACACCTCCCCAAAATCTCACCGATACAAATCACGGAATGAGTGAACATGATACCAGCATCAGCAGTTAGTTGTTGAGAGGAAAATTCTTGAACAGCTCTAGAAGGGCTAAATATTTTCTCACACAGGAAATGCTAGAAGCAGCATTGTTTCTGTGGTTATAGCTGAGGAAAATTTACAACAGTTTTAGCAGGCCAGAAGGCGCAGGAAAAGATTAAATCTGTTTGTTTTCTCTGAATGGTGGAAGTTAAACTTGTATCCATCATGAGACAGATACATATTTTAGAACAAGATCATTAACATGGGGCACTGCACAACAGAGCTATCTTCTGACTTGCAAGAGAATCAAAGACACTGAGCCCTTCTGAAATTCGAGGTTCTGGAAATGAGGGGCAGCATGCCAGCTACACAAAAAAGGAAGAAAAAAGAGCAGTCAAACCCTGGCCTCTGACCGTTTGCTCATCATAGAATTTAAGTATGTTCCTCTGCCTACATTAAGAAACTTCAAGTATACATACTCAACTATGTATAGGGAAAGCAACTAGAAACAGTGTCTATAAAACTATGAAGCACAATATTGTTTACCAAAGACGTTAATTTAAAAAAAAAAAAAAAAAGATATTTGAGGGCAAAAATGGCCCAAGAATGATCTGACAGCATCTCTCCTGTAAAGCTAGCTGTGGTCATTTTAGTGTACAAAAAGGAACATGGGCTCTGTTTGTCTTGAGGCTGAACATTTATAGTCATGGCAAGCTGACTCCTGAGTCATGTGCTCTGCTGCCCTGTTGTTACAAATTAGGATTTGTCTTCATGAAAAAATAAAATCACAATGAATTCCAGAATCCTAGAAGCAACTCTGTAAAACAGTGGTAGAAAGCACAATTAAGATGTCCTGTTTTTTTGGCATCTTGTCCTTCAAAACCTCAACCTACAAACATTTCTTAAGAACGCAATGCAAGAATAGTTCAGGAGTTTTTTCCAAATTGGACAAAAATGCAGAAAACTGGTTTATAGCTACTGAGAACTACAAAAATGTCCACTTTTAAAAACATGTCCCCAACTTCTAGCTTTCAGGAGACTTTTATAAAGTCACATCAGTCATGCTTCAGCTTGTAGGTCTGTGACAAGCTTCAAACCAATAGAGAATTAGGGAGGTCAGAATACTCGATTTTTAACTCTTTCAGATTAGGAAGCATCTGTAACTCAGACTGCCACTATCCCCTCAACTTTCCTTTGCTCCTGAGCTTTCAGCGTTACCACAAAATACAAGAGTGCACAGTGGGAGAAGGGAGAGCAAGAGGGCAGTGTGAGCTGTGCCCAGCTGCGGGCAGCACATGTGGAGCTGCAGGGCACAGGGAGCACAGGGAGGTGGGAGCAGGTCCCGGCGCTCGGCCGGCCGAGGGGCCCAGCTCATTGCTGGCCTTGGGCCAACCGCAGGAACCCAGCACACAGCGCTGCGGCGTCTATTTCAAGAGAGACCAAGAAAGCTCCAGAGCATATTTGCGGGGTGAGTTGAACGCAGGAAGGTTTCCAATTCTCATAAAGAGGGCAGATAGCATAGATGTGTCTCATCTGTATGCGAGAGGCCGGGTTGCCTTTTTTCCTTATCGGGAAATAGGGGAGGAATTGGGAATACAGCTTTCACAAAGATGCTGGAGGGAGACAGAGACTTAGTTAAGCAGCTCAGAATCAGAGAATGGCTTGGAAGGGACCTCAAGGACCATCAAGCTGAGCTGCAGGCCATGCTTTGAGTTCGGACATAGCTCATGTAGGCAAATGAGCCCCCCCCCCTCAGACACCCATTTCTCCCCTCGTGCCACCACTTCTATTGAGATAGAGAGGGAACTGCAATGGGGAACCGATCCAGACAAAAAATAACCCCCCAGAGAAACAAAAAGTTTGTCGTTTGACCCTGTACATTGTTAACCCACTCGTGCCTTTTGACAAGGGAGAAGGCACACACAAAGAGCTGCAACAACGTGGCAGGGAGAAAGGAACCCACAGAGCTCAAGGTGACACCATCAGGAACAAACTTACATCCCCAGCAATAGCTGAGATACACCTGATGTTTTGGTAGTAGTGTGTTCAAATACAGTAGTATAGGCAAAGTAGTCACTTTTATAATCATATCTTTTTAATATATTCTCCAGGACAGCAGACTTTCAATCTTCAGGCTTTCAATTAAAAAATATATGCTGAATTCTATTTTCTCCATGAACTGAATATATTAAATAGCATAGTCCCCCAGTAAAAGTACAAATTCATAGAATTCTGTGATATTCTATTCAAATCAAGTTTCCTTCATGGACCTGGCAGCAACAAATACACAAATGTAAATATTCTTTGAATTAGCAAGTTGCCAATAAGTATTTACAAGTATACACACACACACTTAAACACTTGGATATCTCCTTTGATACTGAAGAAGCTTGACAGCTTTTGTTATATTTTAAAGCTCATTTCAGGTCTTTGTGAAGTCTCTCTTTTCAAATTGCAATAATCCTGAAAGCTAATATCTAGGTTAGCTACTAACAATTCTCAGGGCTGCCACTGACACCACTGCCAAAATGAGGAAAAAAGCAGAACAGAGAGAGATCCTCTAAAAATAAAAATAGCAAAACACTTTTAAAATAGTGTCACTGTTTCTTTCTGGCTATGCTTTGTCCAATGCAATGCATATGCATGTCCAACCATAAAGATCCTTAAGTTTTTCAAGGGTCTTATATACTAAATCTCCAAACAGTGCAGGAAAGGAATAGAAAGGAACTACGTTAACATGACCAAGAAGTACAAATCTCTTAAAGGAAACAGAATTCTGACTTAAGTGTTTTTGCTTCCCCTTCGTTATCTTTCAAGTAACAGTAAGACTTCTAGGATATCATAACTGCAATTGTTTTTTTTGTCAGATGTGCTTTTGTTCTGTTTCCGCAGAGAACACTTTTTCTCACAGAAGGAGGGCTGAACCACCACCACTTCACATCCCCACCGACATTGCCCTGTTCTGTCCTCAAGAGCTTGGCACCCACCCCTTCTTCTCTGCATACTTTCACATTACCATAAACATTCTCTACTGCATCTATTTGCAAGCAAGGCATCTTGTTTTTGCTTTCGTAACTTTGATTTGTTCTCCTGCGCTCCCCAATCACCTGTTGGGCTATTTAAGTCATTCTGTTTTTCTCTGATTAAATACAAGTAGATCCACTCTAAGCTTTCCTCAAGTGCAGTCCATGCACTTTCTGAGCCTTATTCTAGATATGCAAACCTGCGAACAACAAGGCACTGCTTTTGTTCTGTAAGAGTGGGAAAAAGAATTCATTCAAGTTCAGTAGGAACAAGCAGCTTTCCTTGAACGGATACTACAATACAGCCTATAATTGAAAAACAAAGGGATTACAGAGTGTTTGTAAAGTTAGATAGTTCACATAAATACCACCATTCACAATTCCTAAATTTAACTTTTGTAGTTGACAGGTCTACTCATGCTAGGAAGTTATTTTGGTTGTTCTTTTGGTGAATCACTTTTGGGTCAAGTTCACACCAAGACACCTTAGAGAATGGCTCTTGACCAGAAGCATTTCTAAATTACTGTTAGACTTTCCCTGTATTCCAGAATGCTCTTTTACTTCGCACAAGTCACCTCCTTCTTTTCAACAAGATCTTTAACTATTCATTGCTGTGCCATGCTCCCCTAGTGCAAGAACACCATCTGCACTATTAATTTGTGGCACAGTGAGCTAATCACAGGGGTTGAGAGCTCAAGCTAAGTCACTCTGGTCTCACAGGCATCTACAGGACTTGATCCACTCCTCCAGGCTCCCCCTCTGTGCTACCTTTAGGATGTTTTCCCCTCTGCTTCCCTTTGCACAGCTCTGATTCTGTCTCTCCGCCAGACCCTTCCAACCTTTGCCCTCCCCCTTCTGCCACCAAGCCTTTCCACTCCTCCAGCTCACCCTGTACCATCAGGCTCTTCAGTCAACTCCCCAGCACCCTCTAGCTCTCCCTCACTTCTCTTGGCTGCTTTTCCCAGTTCAGTCATAGCTGATATCTTAAGTGAGAACCTGAAAGTCAGAGAAATTGTGTGCAGTGTGTTAGCCCCCAGTCCTTCTACCACAGCAAGTGCTTAACTACTTCACTGCTGCAGGTGGTCAAATCCTTTACGGATCCTTCTAATCACCTTCTACCACTGAATCCAGCACTGAGAGTGCTACAAAAGCCATCCTGGTTATTCTTTGAACTCTTACACAGTGAGCTTCAGTCCAGCTTGGGATAGGAAGTATGTAACAAAATTCTAGTAATAGAGAAGCTTGGAATTAACTCAAGAGCTGGAGTGCATTAACATCAGCAGTACTTTTAATTCCAGTGCTGTTAGGGACCCAGCTGACTTCAGCACCTTCAAGAAAACTTAAGACTGAGCAGTTCCAGCAAAATGCTGCAGGCCCACGCTGCAACTGAAGCAGCATCTGAGAGCCAGCAGCGAGCTCAGGCCTGCAGCCCCGTGGCTGGGGCCTTCCCCACTCCCTTGTCTTAGAGGAAATGCATGTTGAACCGACAAGAGAAATTCTGATTCACATTTAAAACTGAATCAAAACAAGACTACTGGTACTCAGTTTGATATAGATAGATATAAAGGAGATTCTGAACTGTTTTAATTTATCTAAACAGTCTTTTGAAGATCAACACTCTGTTAATTCCTGAGAAACAAGGGATCAGTTCCTGGCTCCTGCTCTCAGCCCCACCACTGACACACAAGCTGGTTGAAATCACTTCCTTCTCCATGGCTCAGTAGAAGGCCACATAACTACCGTGGTTGGTAAAGTGAGATCTGCTGGGAGAAAGTACAACTAGCTTTTATTTTGTAATAGTTCCTCCTACCATTTCATATTAGGATCCTACTGCCCCCCATTAAAAACCATACACTTAACATTTAGACAGCTGGTGCCTATGAGTCAAAGCCAGTTGTTGTCTCCAAGGCCAAACTGCCCCACTGAATTGATGTCAGGTGGTACTTAGCAGTATTTTTAAATAGAGTTAAATTAAGAGACAAGCTACACAGATTAGGGCTATACTAGAATCAGAAAGAAATCGTTAAAGGCATTAAATGTCTTTACATTTATTAAACAAACTCTGCAGTCTTTTCTTGTTATATTCTTGTTGAAAAACAGAACATTCAGAAAGTATCATGAAAACAAGAAACAAAAAAATCTAAGGTTGACATGAGCCACACTCCCCTTCCCCTCCCACCCAAGCAATGGGACTATCTACACACCCATCCCACTTTTGACTTCCCAACAAAAGCAACAAGGCACCCATTTACAGCTAAGCTGAGAAATGAAGTCTTCAATGCACACTGTCATTCTGCACTCCTAGCAGCCCACCACAGCAAGTCCTTCCTTGTGTATTACGATAAGCAGGTTATTCAGACCCACATGGATAAGGACTGCCAGCAAAAGGCCAGTGTCAGTCGCAGGGCAGAAGCACCCATTACAGTTCTGCTAAAATTTCAAGTCTGGACAACGACCGCTCTGCTGGAAACTCCCCAGTCACCATGACAGTCAGTAACTCCCTCTCCCTTTGCGCACACCAGTCCAATTCTGCAAGGTTTCACTGAGCCTATGTGCTCTGACCACTGGGATGCAAATTTCAACAAAGCCAAGAAGCTGAGCATCGGGACAGCTGGTTCTGCCCTTACAGCAGTCAGACAGCAAAGGATTATTTATTGGCATTGCTTTTTTTCCTTTTGAAAATTAATTTTGGGATTATGAACAATTATGCTCTTGCGTATTAATTGCTGTGATCTAAAATTTTCACATGAAGAAACAACACGTGGAAATATTAAAGCACTCATCTTACGGACGTGGATCCGAGAACTGTTTAATAGCAGTCAGTGAAGGGGTAACATTGTGCTTTTAATCTACAGTTTAAAAATAATGATTTGTATATCTACTTAGTAAAACAATAAAATTAAGAACAGAAACTGATATTAGGAAACAGTGAAAATGTAATAATTAAA
Organism: Centrocercus urophasianus; assembly: GCF_019232065.1. NCBI lineage: Eukaryota > Metazoa > Chordata > Aves > Galliformes > Phasianidae > Centrocercus > Centrocercus urophasianus. The sequence continues at coordinate 46,073,321 of NW_024884586.1, forward strand.
CACATGAAGCTTTTCAAAGCTATATACTTAATGAGCCTAGACACCTATGATTAAGAGGGTCTTAAAAAAAATAATAAAAAAGACTTGTTTTCAATTTTTTTTCTTTTTAATTTTTGTCTACTATACTGTATGCCTTTGGTGTTCTCTCTGCTGCCAACTTAATGCTTTAACAGTATGATTATGCTTATGTTCTTTTCAAATGCTTGGCATTATAATGAGATCTCATATCTTTTCTCAAATTAAATTTTGCTCCACATACTCCACATGTATACAGATGAACATCCATGTGCTGCTCCAGTTGCTCATTATTTGGGAATATCTGAAAGCAGACCTGGCATATAGTCTCTCCAGCTGATAAGTGAGATATCATATGCCGTACATGGTCATGTTTTCTGAAGTTTCCTTGATCACAAATGGAACAGACATACCTGGCCATTCCTTTGTGCATATCATTGTGGAGCCGCAACTGGCGCTCTCTTAAGAACTGCTTCCCACATGTCTGACAAACAAACTGTTTTTCCTTGGTATGAACAGTATAGTGTTCCCTCAAGTGACAACGCTGATAAAATCCTTTCCCACAAAGATTGCAGAAATGCTTACGTCTGTGATCTCTTTCATTCTCTTCCATCATGGAATTCTTGAACAGATCTTGCTCCAGGCAGTTGGACATATGTTCAACCACTAGGTTTTCAGTTTCAAAACGCTGCCCGCAATTAGGACATCGGAAAGGACAGGCAGAATGCTTATATAACTGTTTTTTTTGAAGGCTGTTCATTTGGAAATGACTGTCCCTGAAGTCTTCCAGCATGTCTGCAAACATCATGTCCCTTATTTCCGACTGCTCCTCGGGGTTTTCTTCCAAGTCCATTTTTTCCTCGGAATTCCTGATACCATTCATGGTCAGGTCCTGGGGTTCTCCACAGGTCTGTGCATGATCCTGTAACTGCTTGCCCTTGACCAGTATTTGACCACACTTGCCACAGGCACATATATTTTCTATGTGTTTGGATAAATAATGAGAGGACAAATCCTCCTCGGTGATTGTTAGCCCACAAAGTTCACAGGGAGCGTTCTCCACATCTTCCTGGATGGAGGGAGCTTTCCTGTTAAGGTGCCGCGGACTCTTTAAACACCTCCTTTCATCCTCATCCATGGATAAACGGGGTTTTAAAGTCTTCCGAGCATTTCTCTTCTCTCTCATCTCTTCCTCAACATAGTACCTGTAAAGTGGCTCTTCCTGCTCGTCATCTAGGTCATCGTTATCAGAAGACTCATTGCAGTCCTTATCTGTCACCTTGATAATATTATAATCTTTCAGCTCGTCTGCAGGACTGTCCTCCGGTTCCATCTTGATGACAATCCTCTTCCTCTCAGAGGCTCGACTTCCTTCTTCACCTGATGTTTCGGATGCCACCGTGCTGCTTTTCCTGCTTGTAATGTTGGACACGGGAGAAGACGACTCATCGACAACTTGGCTGGAATCCCCTTTGTATTTTTCTGTTTGCGTAGAGATTATTTTAGAAGCAGAGTCCTTTTCATTAAAGTCTATTTTTTCGGCACCGTAGTATCTGGCACTTTGGTACGAATGCCTGTTGGTGCACGATAACACGTGCTCATCCAGTAACTTTTCACAGCTAAAACTGAACCCGCAGCTGTCGCAGGTGAAGCTTCTTCCGAAGCGGCGTGAGTGAGACACACGCTCTTTTGTGTGAGAGTATTTGGACGTGGTGCTTTTTTTGCAGACATCAAACAGTTGTTCGGGGAAACTGCTGAGCTGCAAAGCTTCTTCATCGGGCTCTTTGTTATGGGATGTATTTACTGTCGAACTTGGCGGCTCCATGCCCCACCTGTTTGTTTCGCTGCCATTTCGAGCAAGCGTGTCTTCGTACATTCGCACACCAAATATCATTTTACTGTTCTGGGTGCTGGAAGCAGAAGAAGAGCATTTTAAACTAGATGAGTCTGTATCCTGTATATCTTCCAGACACTCAGGTACGTTATAGAGCTGTAAATAGTTCATGGCCACTTTAAATTGCTCAAAATTGGCAGGGGCGGTCATAATTTTTCCTAAATACATGAACTGTAAAATAAGATCAAAGCATTCAGCGCTAATCTTCATGTTGCTTAGATTCAGCTGGGCTGTAGTGTGTTGATGGTTCATAAAAAACATTCTAAAATAGGAGCTGCATGCAGCAAGGACTGCTTTATGTGCTTGGAAATAAATATCATCGATAGCAATGCAGCAGTCACACAAAAAGCCCCACTCTCTTTGGTTGTTTAGCTGCTGAAGGACGTAGTTGCTGTGGCTGGTTCTTGCCATCTTGTACTTCAATTACAGCCCTGCAAAAAGCAGATGACATCTGTTAGAACTGTAAGCACAGAAAGTGGAATACATTTAAGTGCAGAGAGGAACCGCCGTCTTTTTCCTCTCTAGATCTCTTCCTATTCTCACACTGTTTGTGGTACGATTTCCCGTCTGGACATCTTTGCTGGCAACTACTGTTGATGCCAGTGAAAACATCCATAATCCCATGTTCTCACCACTAGACTTACAAGACCAGTAAACTAATAAACATAGCAACCACAACATCAGTTACAGCAACACTGCTCGAATATAAATTAGCAAATATATCTCAAAGTCCTACAGCCAAGATTTTCCAGATAGGAATTCTGGATGCAGAACTTCAAAAGCTTCACAGGGCAAACTTCTGCAAGACAGCCCCGGGACAGCAGCTCTACAAGGTAAGCTGACTGTAAGAAACCACCACTGAGTTTCAGCTTGCCTTTTTCACCTGCCAGACCAAAGGACCTATGATGCAACAAATTACTGGCAACAAGGCCAGGCTCAAACTGGTCTTTCCCTCCCCACTAAAGGAAATTCAGAAGAGACATCGGTGAAGTATCCACACAGGCTATACCTACACGCTGTTTGCTCTTTAGGGCACTCGGGGAATCTTCTCAAGCTTATCTGCAAGACACCTGGCAAACCAGGAGCTGTGGAACTCAGGTGCATTCTCAGAAGCACGGGGCACAGCGTGTCCCACACAAGCCTGCTGCAGACGGTCACCAGGCTCGCTGTGCATCACGGGCAGCACAGAAGCAGGAAGTGTTGCACACCATGCCTCCAGCTCCTCTTAAAACCACTCTTTCATTTAAGAAAAGCAAAACACTTAGATTGGAGACTGGACCAGAAAAGAAAAACTAATGAAGAACTAAAGGCCAGCACGTCAAAGATGGCAGCATTGAGAGAAGAAGCCTCGGTGAAGAACTGCAAACACCTGAAGCAAAGTGCTGGAAGGTGTTACACATGAAAGGACTAACTTGTGCTGAACAGGAAGGAGGAAGAAAATGTGCTACTTTCTGTTAAGAAAAACATCCAGAAAAAATACACTGTATACAGGAGGCGTCCATTCAATTTACAGAAGATAAATTGCAACCAAGTAAAGCTATTCTGCTCGCTTTGGAAAACCTTTATTGACACACAATGTGTGCTAAATAAACAGGAAGCAGGACAGAGTGGTTTGAGAAAACAAACGAAACAAAAAAAGGGTAAAGAATGCCCAAACTGAAAAGAAAGACCTAAAGCAGTAAGGAGCATCCTTCACACTTTGAAAGGTTACTGCAAGCAATAGGAACAACAGTAAGAGATTTGTACACATAAAATACAGGCTAGCAAACAGCATGTATAAACTGCATTTTATGTCTCCATGAAATGCACGGGTTGATTTGTCACTGTTCTTTCAACTGGCCAAAATTTAAACAAAATATACACAAAAATGCTTCACCTCCCTGCCAGCTCACACCTAGCTCCTAGAGACTGGAAAACGAGAAATCGTATTCCACAATAAGCACTGAATTCACAAATCAGAGGTGTTGCCTGGGCTGTTAAGTAGCAGACCTAACATTAGTCACTGTTCTCCTTCATTCCACAAATGACTGTCATGGAAAAAAATGCATTCAAGCCCTTTAGATGAGGAAATGCTCATCATCACCCAGCAATATTCCCTACTGCCAACACTACAGCCATTCATAAGGACCACTATCAACAGAAGACCTTATGTGGCAATGTGGATCTTGAGATTTGGATTTATATTGATGATTACCACCTGGGTGACAGCCGTACACCTGTTCCTCTCCACCCAACTTTTTTCTACAGCCCCAGAACTCCAGGTAAGCACATCACAATTCTCTGTCCAGTTTTGCTCAGGGATGTCCATTGCAGAAATGCAGCTTGTTACATAACATCTACTCAATGGCTTTCTCACTAACTCACAAAAGGGTGACTATAAAAACAGAAGAATCTCTGAAACAGCTTCATGTGTTTTCTACAGAAATTTGACAACTATCCTAATTTCTGGGTAACTTCAGATGTTTCTTAGAAAAATAACAAACTTTTCAACATCAAGTAATACCTAAAGGGCACTTCATATTCTTCCAAGTGCTAAGGTGCTTTGTATTTCAGGTAATTAATCAGATACTTGAATGCAATTCAGTATAGTTCATCAAGAATTAAGACCAGCAACTGCATAATTACAAAGAACTGATTTCAACCTCCACTCAAAGACTGAAAATCAACAAGAAACGGGAGAAGACTCAGTCTAAGATACCATTGGCTTCTCAGTGTGAACTTCCATCAGGACAAGAAAAGGCTTAGGACTGCTAGAGGAAAAAATCAGGACAGCTTATGTTAACCTTCTTGTCCTCACAAAGCAACAAGCTTACACTTTCATTTTTATTTTCTGCATACTGAAAGTATTCTATCATGCCTTCCAACGCAAAACAGCAACGCAAGGTCACAAATATCTGCACACACCTGCAAAGGGGCATTCCAAAATTGTGGGAAAGATCTGGCAGTCACTGCAGTGAGGTGCACAAACACACTTTCTCTAAGTTTCCTTCTTCTTTGAAAAAAGTGAAACTTATTTCCTCTTATGACAGAACTCTTTCAGCACTTGAGCCCTGATATGCAAAAATAACCCACCTTTCTCCTACTGCTCTTTGTAAAGAACCAGCCCGAGCATGAGTGAGCTTGGTCAGGCCAGCAAGGTGTTCAGATGTGTACACAGCCTCCATCGCAGTAGTACTACAAGCAGGTATTAAAATAGAGAGCGTTTGAAGTTATCTATGTTAATGAAAGTTCTGGCAGCCTTCCTCTGTATGCTGTATTAACCTGCCATGTGTAACCATATATTTACAGCTGCCAACACTTCCCACTACAAGCGCCTGCGTTGGTCTATTTAAAACACTGACAAACTTCAACCAGCAAAGGCAAAAGTTTCCTTGTGAATTACGTGCTTCAGACTTGCTTTTTTTTTTTCCAGAAAAAAAGATCAGTTAAAGCAGTTTCAAAAATGAGGTGAAGAAAAAGCTTTTGTACAGCTAAATTACTGTTCTTTCTTTAAAATTCAAAGAACTTTCTCTTGCAAAATCTTTGGAGAGACGCATCACGGAATCACAGGGGTTGGAAGAAAGCTCAAGAGATCAATGAGTCCAACCCTGCTGCTAAAGCAGGTACCCGACAGTAGGTCACACAATAGGTGTCCAGCCATGTCTTGAATATCTCCATAGGAGACTCCACAACCTCTCTGGGCAACCTATTCCAGTGCTCTGTCACCTTCTTACTGTAAAGCTCTCCCACACATTAGAACAGAACTTTCTACATTCAAGTTTTGGGAAATTACTCCTTGCCCTGCCCTTGCACCACCAAGAAGAGCCTGGCCTCACCCACTTGCCTCCCACCTCCCTTGATGTATAAACATTAATCAGATATAAATGTTAATCAGATTTCATATGGGAGAAAGAGGCATGTGTTAGAGATGTTCTTGGTCACCACACAAAAAGCTGCCTGAATTTGGCCAAGCTTAAACAGAAGGAGGGGAAGAAGGTAGAAATTATAGATGTGTTTACACTTCAGACTGCTGTGTGTTACTAAAGTCTCAGATCATAGCCTTGCTGAGAATAAATTCACCCTCATGCAGCTCCTTTGTGTACAGGGGCCCGTCCAAGCCATCCCATCCAGCATGAAAACCCTTTTGGCTGCTGCATGCCATCTCCACTCACAGACAGGGCTCACTGCAACAGGATGTGCTGCTGCGTTCCAGCATCCCTGGCGGCCAGGAAGGAGCAACACTTGGCTCTGACTGACTCCCAGCAAGGAGTGGGCTTAGTGAAACTGAGTGCAGATTAGAAAGCGTAAGAGGAAGGTGAGAGAAGAGTTCAGGGAGTGCAAGGAGGGACAGGGTGAGCTGAGAGGAAGGCTCTGGGATCAGGAACAGCCGTGGGCAGACAAGATGGTGCAGTTAGGATCTACACGGGGGAGGGAAACCACCTGAGCAAGGGACTGGGAAGAACCAAAGTGCTAGGGCAGAAGGGAAGAATATTTTATACACACATACGAATAAGCACAGATACACACACATGCTTTTGCTGAGCAACAGGTAGAAAACTACCACAGCACGCACCCACTCAGAGCTGGAACTGAACTTTGAATTCTGCCGTTCTTTGCTATTAGCAAATATCACAGATTTGTTGAAAAATGTCCTCCCATCAGGAGCGAGCTCTCAGAAAATGTTCCTTTACCATTATTTTGTTATTTTTAATTGCTAAAATGTCAGAGATTTACATTTGTCACCCATGTGGGTGGTTCAACATTGCAAACTATTTTTGAGATCTTCTTTGGAAAGAAAACAGTCATTATAACAAAAATGCCCTTTTCAAAAGAAACCAAAGGTTTCAAAGTTAAGCGCATACACAAGACATTAATTAAGCTAAATTCCAGTGCAGCAGTCATTCAACAGCTTTTCATGTACACACCGTAACCTTCCAGCCCTCCTCTTACCAAAGGCTCCTTTCTTTACTGGGCTCACCTTGTGGATCTGTCCAAGGGGTGGATCCATGCAGCAGTGCTCTTCATGCACAACATGAGATCTCTGCTCATTTGGCACAGGGTTTGGAGGAGGTGAGGTGGGTAAGGCAAGGAGAAGAGGGGGAAAATCTCACAAGAAAGAGCACTGCTTGGAAAACAGCACCCCACCACTCTCAGTACCAGGACAAGTCATGTTAACCTTTGAGTTTTTTTGGCTTGTACTTTTTCACGTGTCCAGCATCTTCATGCAGGGAAGCCATCAGCAGTACCTCATACAAACGGGTGCTACTCACTGTGTGTATTAAGCATTGGTCTTCTTGGAAAATTCAAGCTCTACACATGAATTTGTCCACCCAAATGTGTATTTGATTCTCTCTAACTCAGCTTCCTATTTCAGAAAGAGAAGAAATGTGACCACTCGCCTGACTAGCACACTGCATTTATGAAGCACACAGTCATCACAAGGAGGTCCACCAGGCACCTACATCACCCCGTCCTCAGCAGCAACCAATTAGTGCAGTGAGCACAGCAATGGGCCATGCTGTGAACAGCACTGAATGATGCAGAGGTGGTCTGAAAAAGAAAGCACTAGAAAAGCATCTGATACGAAACAGAGGAGTGTAGATGCTTTAGTCAGGTAATTTCAGTCTGTTCCTCAAACTCTAAGCAGCACAGAATGTACGTGGAGGCTACGTGTTTATTTTTACGTGGCAAAGCTTGGATTCAAGCTGCCTACACGCCACTGTGTTTTTCTTTTGAATCAGCACTCAGGTACAATTACTACTCAGATATTATCACCAAGCTAAGCTACGCTACTACACAAACCAAGCGTGTTGTTTAGAAGCCAAGGACCAGAAAGAAAAGGCTCTTACTATAACTCAATACTTTTCTTTTTTCCCTTCAGATTTCTAGTTTTCAAACATTTCAGAAAATTTTAGAAGTCTTCAAGCTTTCCCCTGTTAAACCTTTAAGAGACTGCTGAAATTCTTTTACTAACTTCTCTGTCTTTAAAAAAGAAGTACCACAAGGTTCAAGATTCAGGAGCCTCTCGGCTCCTAAAATTAGTAGGTGGTTTTCAAAACCCAGCATTTCCACTGCTGAGCAGGCAAAAACAGACTGCTTACACGCTTAGTTGCTGGCTGCTTTTCTTCAGAAACCAAGAGCAAGCTGGACAAAAGTATTATAAATGAGTGGAGAATTTGGTGTTAATAGAAAATGAGATGGAAAAACCTCAAGGAACCAACGCCCAGTTATCCAAAGAAATGGGCTGCTTGGGCAGCAGAAAGCAAATTCCCCATCCTATTCTCACACCACATCTCAGGCTGATGCAGGCTCCCAAGAGCTCTCCTCCCTAAAGAATTACTTTGCCTTCATAGGACCAGATTCTACACCAGATAATCTGGATTCCTAAATGACAGCATAAAGATGCTCATGAAAAAAATCCCACATCACACATCCAAGCTCTGCATGCTGCCTGAGAAATCTGGGCGTTCAGCTGGTATGCTGACTACAGAGTTGCTGACAGGCAACAAGTTTTATCTAGACATTAACAGGAAGAAGCCACTGAGATTGCCATAGTACTGCACAGTCCAAGAAGGCACTCAATTTACACAAACTTTGTAAAAAAAGGCAAAAAAACGAGGACAGGTGAGCACCGTTCATTGCAACAGCAGGTATGGGTAAGATGCAGCTTGCATTGCAAGTGCAAGATCCACAATCATGAATTAAAAGTGAGGAGAATTCCATGTACTGCCAGGGAAAGTCTAATTAGGCTCCATTACTTGGATGAGGAAGGACCGGCTATAATTTATCCTCCTCCCAGAGTCCTTCCATTAGCTGCCTTCAGGCAAACGAGCTGTGAATCTGCCTGCCATGATGCAGATATTCATCAGCATACACATTCTGATAGCTGAATCAACTGATGTTAAATGCCTTGTTGCCAATGTACAAAAACAAGCTTCAGCTGCTACCTGGGCTAGGTCTGAACCAGGGAAAGGCAAGGAGCAATTCACTCCCACATCAGTTCACAGAGCTCCCCACGGACACAGCACCTGAGTTCACAAATAAGAAACAGCCTTCACACTTTAACAGGTTTCCACTGACAGACACTGATAACTAGTTAAAAGGCATCACACAGTCTTAGTAAGCACTCACCTCAAAAGATGAATAAGAAGACAGGAAAGCATGAGCAGCTAAGTTAGGAAAACAGTTTGAACTGAAGCCCTAGAAGTTATCATCTCAACCAACTTCACCTACTCCATAGGTAATGCCTATGGAGTACCAAGTATTGCAGAGAGCTGTATGCAGTGTTTTAAGTAACTTGCTATCCACCAGGGACTGTTCTATAAAGTCACAGACACTGTTTATCTGACACTTTACAGCTGTAAAAGGTGGTGAAGCAACACGGTAATGATACGTCTGAAAGACTGGTAGAAGAACATTCTGACACCAGATTTAAGCCTCACTGCTGGCTGATGAGCCTTCACCTGGACTCTGACTTGCCCAGTTAGCTTCAGGAGGCATCTTGGTGTTCGCCCTCTCCCAAGACCCTCAGATAACCATAAGTGCCTTCCAGACAAGCACCCCTGGCTGATTCAGGCTGCGTGCCGGCACAACCAGGCATTGGAGACACACGAATGAAATGCCTTGTGACACACGGGTCAGACTACATGTTGACACTTTCTGGTCCCCAAAGGCTTTGAAATTCACTTGTGGCACATAAAAAAGCCCAAACTGCTAAGGTCTTCTTCAAATGAAGTGGGTTTCATACAGAAAATGCAACTGCTGGTTAACTCTACAGAGCTTTGCTATGACCCAAGGCAAACAAAAACAGAATTACCAGACCAGTTTGAAGCTATAAATGGTCTTCATGCAAATCGTGTCAGCTGTGTCTGCAGCAGAGCTCGGTGCGTGGTGCTCACTGTGCCCAGACAGCAGCAGGGCAGAGAAAGCAACTGTGGGGCAACCACAGGGCAAAGTTTCTTGAGAAACACGCAGCGGGTTCTGCAGTGGAGGTCTGAGAGAGGTGCAGAGAGGGCCACCTGCAGCCTCTGCAGGAATGGGGCACTATGGTTTCTACCAAGAAACTTTCATCATTTCAGATTCGAGCAGCTTTTTTCTCACGCAGCAGATAAGTACCTTCAAAGGATCCTGGACTTTTTCAGTGCTTCTGCTAGCAATGGACATATGTGAATAAAGCACTTAACCTCATGCACTCAAGTAAGAAAGCGCCTAAAAGCCCAGAGGAAGCTGTGGAGAGTATGCCATGCTATGCATGCGCTATGAGTACGCTATGCATACTCTTATCGTAATTACTGCCAACTCCTGTGCCCGTGACAAAACTGAGCACGTGTGCCAGCAGAGCTAAAACATCTGCTCAGCTCACAGTCCTGCCCCACACAGCCCAATCCTGGGAAAAGGGGCTTTCCAGCACCCTGCCAAGCTTCCCATGCAGCACCAAACCACAGCTCCACTCCCCAACCCCTGCTGCAGCCCCATCCATACAAACACCAAGCAAGTCACCAGCAGCGTGCAACCAAGGCGACGTGCTGCTCAGGCCCCACGTGTGCCACAGCCACGGCTCACTGCTCCGCACCCATACGGCCTTGGCTTTGCTCTGGGAGAGCTTCGGTTTCTAATTTGGTGAAATCAGCCCAGCTCGCGAGGGCCGTGCGGGTTTTTCCAAGAGCTGCAGCGAGGAATGTTAAACAAACACCTTTAATTAAAGGAATGTTTGTTTAATGTAATTAAATGCCTACGGAACACGGCGCTGCTCCAGCCCCGGGTGGCTCTGCAGTCTGCGCCGTGCCGCGCGATGCCGTAGCGCGGGGAAATCACGCAGCGGCAGAAGCCGGCATTCAGCCCAGGGCCGTGCCGCCACCGCCGACGTGTCGAGGATCGGAGTTACACCAACTCCCACAGCACAGCGGCACAGGAACGCGGGCCCAACCCCGCAGCACCGCTTCCTCTCCTCTGTTCGCCTCCTCTCCGTGCGGGGCGCGCTGAGGAAGGAGCCCTTCGGCACCGCTGCCTTTCGCGCTCTGCCGACCCCCGAGCGCATCGCGGGCCGCTACCGGCGAGGTGGGATGGGGCGGGATGGGGCGGCGCGTTCCCAGCGGACTGCGGCTCCGCTCTGCGTGAAACTGCCGCAACTCAACTTTTCACTTAAAAAAAAAAAAGAAAGAAAAAAAAAAGGAACAAAAAAATCCCAGCAGAACACGGAGCGCCGGAGAGAGCTGCGAGCACGGCGCTTTAACGTAACGCCAAGCGCAGAAGTACGGCCGCCGTGCCCTTCTCGCCCCCGCACCCCCCGCCCCGCGTAGCATCCGCCGCCCTGCGCCGCTTCCGCAGGGCCCCTCCGCGCTGCGCCGCGCTGCCCCACAGGTGGAGCTCGGCGCCTCGCGGCTCGGCTCGGCCCGGCCCGATTCGGCTTGGCTCGGCTCGCCTCGGCCCGTCCCCTCCTGCCGGGCGCAAGGTCACGGCGGCGGCCGAGGGCCGGCCGAGAGCCCCTACCTGGCAGCGCCACTATGGCGGGCCGGGCCGGGTCGGGCCACGCCGCGGCCGGAGCCGCTCGGCACTTCCCACCTCCCGCCGGCGGCGGAGCTGCCGCCCGCTCCCCCCGCGCCGCGCCGCGCTGGACCCCTCCGGCGGAGGGCCGCACGGCCCCACTTACCGCGGAGCGAGGCGAGGCGAGGGGGAGAGCTGCCCGCGCCGCTCCCGCCGCTGCGCCGCTGCCGCTGCAACAAAGGACTTCCGCCCCGCCGCGCCTGCTGCTGCCGCAGCGCCGGCTCCGCCGCGACCGCACGGAGCCGGACCCCTCCCCTCGGCGGCCGGCGGCTCCCGGCCCCGCCGCTGCCAGCGCTGCTGCGCCGCGCCAATGCCGGGCCCGGCGGGCGGCTCCCTGCCGCGCTCCCCTCTCCTCCCATCGCGCCGCGGAGGCGGCGGCGCCGGGGCAGGGGCGGCCCGCGCCCCCTCCCTACGCGCCTCGGGCCCGGCCCTCCGTCCTCCCCCTCGCTCCTTCGGGAAACCCCCGGCGCGGAGCGGAGCCTCCTGCGGGGGTGGGGGCTGCAGCCGGGGCTGCCCGTGCGCGGCTTCGCGGCCCCCCGGTGTGACGGCTGCCTTGCGCGCCGCGAGGGACCGTAAATAACGAACCCCCTGCCGCGTCGCGTGATACGCTATTTCTTTTTAGTCGAAATTCCACTCGCTGACGCCTTTCCTCCTTGCAGCTTCACGCTGATGCAGGGAACGTCGCGCGTCCACCACCACTTTTAATCACGAAGCATAGAACACTTACGAACACTAACTGTAGAACACTAACGCTTAGGGTTTGGTTTTATTTTCGTGGGTTTTTTTTCCCTCTCAGAGTTTTCCCAGGCCCTTTCCCCACCCTCCTCGAGCCTCTCCAAGTCCTCTTGAGCTGAGCAATGGCATTTCCTGGAGCTTCTGCTACCTGCAGGGCTACTGGACACATTCACGGGGCTCTGTGGCAGGCATTTGGCTTTTCCACCCAAAGGGCCATCTGCCGCTCTTGCGGGAGCCTCAACCCACAGAGTGCCATCAATTGGAGGCCATTTCCAGAGGTGCCATCACTTCTGTGTTCACCCAAGGAATCATCAAATCATTACAGTTGGAACAAACCATGAAGATCATCTTGTCCAAGGAGCTCAGCTCCTGATGGGCAACAGCAGCAAAAGACTTGATTACAGATTTGAAAATGCCACAAGCTACAAATGTAGCAATCAAATGTACGTATGCATATAAATAACCCTCCCTAACATCCACTTTATTGACATTCACCCCTGTTCTGATAGCCATGATGACGCCATCATAACAGTTATGACATCACAATAGCCATGGTGACATCACAATAGCTGCAATGACATCACAATAGCTATGATGACATCCTGGTGTGGGCCATGGCACTTTGTACCCCTGGAGCCCCATTGACTGTTTTTTATAGTAAAATCTCATTCCTCATCATTGCTCCCATGGTTTTGGCTCCGGTTTCTCTGGAGCTCCTCAAAGCCATCTTTGGGCCAGGGTCAACCTAGATAACATGTAAATAATTAATCATTTAAATAAATAACCTGCTGTCTGCAAACAGCCCCTCACTCGGTACACAGGTTAATAAATATGTCACATAACACAGGAGTGGAGCACAGAACCTTGAGCTTCCACTGCTAACCTGAGGGAAGAAAAGCAGCGAGTAGTACTGACAGGGGCAGTGGGATTGGAGCACCATTAAACTGCAGTCTGGCTACAGATGTGGGAAGATGGCCCCAAGCCCAGTGAGCTTTGTGTGTAAGTAAGAGAAATAAGGCATGGAATGCTGGAAAAAGGAATATTTGTGGGCACAGTGGGACGAGCAGAGAGCACTGCATGGAGCACTCGCCGTCCCACAGGCACCTCTGGAAGCAGTCCTGTATCTGTTGCTACTGGGGCAGTATTTGCCCTAAAGGCTTCAGATTTGGCCCAATTAAAAATCACCATTCCAACGAGCAACAAAATATCAAGGGGAAACCAGATATGATCTGAAAAACGTGACACCATGGAGGGAAGTGCAACAAATGTGTGAAGCTGCATGAAACCCCCTACGAAGGAAGCACAGCAGCGGTGATTCCCACTGTCATTTTCAGTAATAAATATATGAAGCTCAATCCCTCAGACACCAAATCAACCCGGGGCAGCGGCCCCTCCATCACACGCGACGAGAGGGAGAAGTTTTGCGCGGTATTTGCGCCATCGCCGCGTGGACGGAGGCTCAGCGCCGCGCCGCGCAGCGACCGCGCAACCTTCGCGCAGCCGCCTCCCTCAGTTTTTCCACGCGTGGGCTGCCCGGCACGGCTCGGCACGGCACGGCTCGGCCCAGCCCGGCGGCAGGAAGCGCGGGGGGAGCTGCGCCCACCCCATCCGCCGCGCAGGGAGCGGGCGGAGCCGCGCAGGGTCGGGGCAGCGCTTCCGCGGGGGTAAGCGGTGCGGAGCGGCTGCGCGGGGGGTGCGGCGAGCGGCTCCTCCCGGCCCTCGTGCCCCGGCTGCGATATTCGGGGGGGGGGAACAATAGCGCGTATCGGCGTGTATTTGCAGAAGGGGCCGGCGGGCGCGGGGCGGCTGGGCGCAGCACAGTGAGGGCTTTGTGGGGCGGCACAGGCTGCCCTCTGTGCGCTTCCCCGCGCCGGGTGCGGTCTGCGCTGAGCGACGGCGCTTTGACGCGTTGTTAAAGTTGGCACCTGCGCGGCTCTCGGCGCTGTGGTCTTCGCTGTGCGTAAGAGAGGGAGGGGGTGGTGGGGAAATTACTGAAGCTGGGCGCAGCGGGAGGAGGCTCTGGGGTTGTGCTGTGCGCTTGACGGGACTTGGTGCTGGGACAAACCTCCTGCCCTCCTCACAGACGCGCCATGGACATGGCCGGCCACAGCTTGCTCCTGCTCCAGCAGCTGAACATGCAGCGGGAGTTCGGCTTCCTGTGCGACTGCACAGTTGCCATTGGAGATGTTTACTTCAAAGCCCACAGAGCGGTGCTCGCTGCTTTCTCAAACTATTTTAAGATGATATTTATCCATCAGACAAGGTAAGGATGCGCAGATCTCTTCCTATCTCCTTACTGCTCTCCTCGGCTTTCTGCTTTTTCCTCTTTCTAAAGGAGTTGCAATCTAAAAGAGCCCAAGTGGGGATGTTATGTGGCCTGAGATTGTTTCCTAACCTGGCCCGCATCTCAGTTCCTGCACAGCCTTTCCAGCATCAGCGCTGCCATGGCCTCAGGAATTGCCCCAGCCAAGGAGAAAGCTGATCCTGTGGGGCTCAGGCAGTTTTCTGGCTCAGCTGGGTTCCTCCTGACAGGATCTGTGGGCTCAAGGCAGTCAAGGAGCCGTGGCCTTATCTCTTTGCTGCACTTCAGAAGTCAGCAGATAAGGGCCAGCACTGTGAGCATCCACTTATTCCAATCTCCTGTCTGGATGTTTCACTCGACTGAGCCCAGGGTGGTTCTGCAGGTATAGGGATGTTGGCTCTGAGCCCTAACCTCTGGACTGCAGTGATGGATTAATCCTTTCTCTGTTCTCCCTCCTGCCCATGGCAGTGAGCTCCTGGCCTCCAGCACCTGCCCAGGAAAATCATCAGAGAATCACCAGGGTTGGAAGGGATCTCTGGATCTTCCCCCAGCCCAGCCCCCTGCTAAAGCAGTTCCTGATTGTAGGTTGCACAAGAAAGCATCCAGGTGGTTTTGAATACCTGCAGAGAAGGTGACTGCACCACCTCCCTGGGCAGCCTGTTCCAGCGCTCTGCCACCCTCACAGTAAATAAATTTTTCCTCATGTTCAAATGGAACTTCCAGTTCGTGCCCATTGCCCTTGTCCTGTCACTGGACACCACCAAAAAAAAGCCTGGCCCCATCCACTTGACTCCTGCCCTTTAGGTATTTATAAGCCTTGATAAGATCCCCTCTCAGTCTCCTCTCCTGCAGGCTGAACAGCCCCAGGGCTCTTAGCTTTTCCCATAGGGGCAATGCTGCAGGCCCTGAGCCTTGGCCATCCACACACAGCCATTGCTTGGAAGTGAGACGACAAGCGAACTTCTGTAGCAGTAGGTGTTGTTTGCTGACACTTAGGTGCAAAGCTCGTAAAGATTACATGGCAGTGGCGGCTGGATTTATTACCTGAGCACACAAACACTCTGTGCCTCCTTAGGGTGGCGCACATGGCTGGAGCCGTCATAGGTGGGGCAGACAGAGGCCAGCTGTGCTCACAGTTCTTCACCGCAGCTCTGTGTGCTGTCGTTGCAATCACCCAGATACACAGAATCATAGAATCCTTTGAGTCGAAAGAAACCCTTAAAAGCCAGCTGGTCCAACTCCCCTGCAACAAACAGGATACCTACAGCACCATGAGGTGCTCAGAGCCCCGTCTGTACACAAACACGTGTGAGCACTGCTGTGCATACCACGCTCCTTCAGGCCTTGGCAAGGAGCACTGGCCGTCATGGACCTGCAGCCAGGCAGCAGCTCCGGCATTCTGCAAGCCAATGACGGTGCAGATGAATGGGCAGATAATGGGTCAGGGCTGTAATTTGGAGTCAACGATGTGCTTAATCACCTGTCTTGTTTCAGTGAGTGCATAAAGATTCAGCCTGCAGACATCCAACCGGACATTTTCAGCTACCTCCTGCACATCATGTACACTGGAAAGGGCCCAAAGCAAGCGGTCAGCCAGAGCCGGCTGGAGGAGGGCATCCGCTTCCTGCACGCCGACCACCTTTCCCACCTCGCTGTCGAGATGAACCAGGCCTTCCCCTCAGAGGCCGTGCAGTCCTCAAACCTCTACGGAATCCAGATCTCCACTGCACACAAAGCAGCAAAGGAGCGACCAGGCGCCAAGGAGACGCTGGGCAGTGTGGGGGGCCGGCCTTCTGCCCCAGCTGAGCACCCGCAGCTGCAGCTCTCCCTCGCCATCGGCCTGGACGACAGCAGCCATGAGCAGCCAGGCCCGCATCCCACAGCCCAGCCCGCAGCGCTGGCCAGGCCAGCAGAGGAGGTGCCCAAGCTTTCTGTCTCCATCAAGCAGGAGAAATGTGAGACTGAGCCTGTGGTGTCCCAGAGCTGCAGCCCTCCTTCCCCGGACAGAGCAAACCCCATCCTTGCCAAGGCCAGCCTCAGGGTGCACCTGTGTCACTACTGCGGGGAGCGCTTTGACTCACGGACCGGGCTGCGGGAGCACCTGCACACCCATGTTTCAGGCTCGCTGCCGTTCGGTGTGCCAGCCTCCATCCTGGAGAGTGGCGGGCTCGGCGAGGTGCAGCCCCTGACGGAGGGCAGGGAGAGCGGGCAGCACCTCGGAGCCTTCCTCCTCAGGGAGGATGAGAACCCGCTGGAACATGCGGGCTGTGGTGAGCTTGAGCCCCTGCAGATCGGGCAGCTCTCCCTCATCTCCAAGGACCACGAGCCGGTGGAGCTGAACTGTAACTTTTCCTTCTCGAGAAAGAGAAAACTGGGCTGCACTGTCTGCGGCCGCACGTTTTTCCGGAAGAGCCAGCTGCTGGAGCACATGTACGCACACCGGGGGAAGCAGCTCAAGCACGGCCGCAGCCCACGGCTGGAGAGTCCCCTCACCCCAAGGTTCCGGCCCTACAGTGACAGTGATGGCGTGGGGAAGAGTTCCAGCTTGTCCCAAGATCACTTGGATGAGTGTTTACTGGAGTCTGATCTCATCCAGGAAAGCGTGGATACGATCCTGGTAGAGTAGTTCTCCCTGTGCAGCCTTTGGACACTGATCAGGGGCATTTTCTGTGCACTGAGCTGCCAGATCTGACTGTTGTCCTCAGCCAGAGTTGCCCTCTCACTGAGCTAGCTGTGAAGAATGGTGTGTTTGGTTTGTGTGTTTACTTTTTTACCTCTCTAACTTTTAAACTCAAGCTAATTCAGCTCTAAGTCCTTGAAGCCTCCATGTGACTCAGTTACATTTTCATAGATGTGAACTTGTTCTTGCCCTGCTTTACTGGAGTTCGTATCGTGTTGCTGGGTGTGAGGTTTACACATCCCCTAATACACGGAGTGGTGTCAAGGGCTGTTTGTAGCCCATAAAGTTGTTCTTCTGGTTCTAGATTGAGGGAAATGTAGAGGGAAATATATACATTGTTCTTCCCCAATAGTTTGGTTTCAATTAAAATAAATGAGGAGATAAGTCCCAAAGTTTGTGTTTATAACTGCAGTTAATAAATCTCTGCATAAATGCACGTGGGAGCCATAAGGCTCATCTTTTCAAGGGAATTGGTGGCAACCTTGACTTCAACAGGCCCTAGAGTCCTCATCAAATGAATTGCTAACATTTATTTGCATATTGTTTGCATGACTAGGAGTTGGACTTGACGATCCTTTTGGGTCCCTTCTGACTTGGGATATTCTGTGATTCTACTCTGAGATGTGCTTAAGGGCTTCACATGGGTTTTTTCCTGTTCCTCCCTCCTCAACTGCTGCTGCATGAACAAGACATGCATTGATGCCTCTGTGTGGTCAGCTCCCATTACTGGGCCTTCTGAGTTCTGAGGGATGGGAGCTGTGAGGGAACATCCACTCACGGAGCTTCTCAGTAACACGTCCTGACCAAAGTCTTAACAGGCCTAACCAGCTCACAAGGCTTTGCTAGGAGATAGTCATAGAATCATTCAGGTTGGAAAAGACCACTGAAATCATTTAGTCCAACCATCAACCCGTATCAACCCACCCATACCATGCCCATGAGCCACGTCCCTCAGTGCCAAATGTCTATGGTCCTTAAACAAATACATACCATGCTGTTCTCTGCTTGTGGAGCCCTTACCTAATTCCTTACCTAAGATGGTAAGATGTAGACTTTGCCTTTCATTACTCAATTTCTGAAGCCCAAGAGGGGGTTTAAAATTGTACACGTTCCTCTGGTGTTTTATCCCTCTGTAGTTTTCCACCAGAGGTACCCGTGCTTCCCACCAGCTGGGCTCCAATCCATCCCATCTCAACATTGCTGTACTTAAGGCACTGAGATTCCTCCTGCAGCGAGAAGCTGGGGCCTGGTGAGCTGCTCCAGTAACCCCAAACCCCATTACTCATTACACATCCCCCAGCCCCTGCGGAATTGAGTCATTGTATAGGAAAGGAGGTTTTGAACAATGGTGAGAACTGTTTGCTGTCAACGTGCCCGGTCCACATCTCTTTGTAGCCAGGACCCTCGAGCTGTCATCTCATTCTGGAGTAGGATCTGGAATGAAACCACTGCTGCATTTAGAGCCCGTGAAGGCCATTGTGAGGGTGGCTGCTGGGCAGGGGAGCTGAGCTCTGCAGGGGATGGAGCGGCCGCCAAGTTGTGTTTTAAGACAAAGGAGAAAAACAAGCAGGCCCTGAGCTTGCATGGATACTGAGTTGCTCTGCCCACTGTGTGCCTGTCGGGTGTTCCTCTTGCTCTGGTGGGGCTGCAGCTGGGCTGGGTGGAAAAAGAGGTTTTGTTGAGCAAACAACAAAACCCTCCCAACAAGCAGACTTGCAGGGTCAGCTGCTTGCATACTGGGTCCCTGAAGTTCAGTGGGATGGCTAAAAAAATGGAGTGCTGTGACAATTCCTTATTCAGGTTCGTGTGTTTGCTTCCAGGAGCACAAAGGGGAATCTGCTGGGTAGAGAGAGAGCTGTGGGAAGGAAGTTGGAGCTGCAGAAGTGAGCTGAAAGTGACAGTTTTTAGACAGTTGAGCAGTCCATGGGCACTTGGTGACCTCAGCGAGATCTCTAACTCATCTGAACTCATTTGTGTTGAGAGTCGGTGGCCCTTGATGTATTTGCAAGTCCTGCCGAGATCAGCAGGACAGATAAACCCATGGTGGGGATGCTTTGAACACAGTGTAGTCAACAAAGGGCTCAGTATCGGGGACAACAGGAAATGTTGGTTTGGTTTTGGCCATTAAAGGCAGCTTCAATGAAGGCGGTGAGCTGGGCCAGACACGATGTCCATCCGTGCCTCAGCTGTGGTTTGTGCACACCTATTGCAGGAGCACCTCTGTGTAACACTACAGCTCCATCTCAGACAGCACTGTGCTCAGCACATCTCTGATATTCCTTACCATTCCTCCCCCTTTTAGTGTGTGCTTTGGTTCATCTTTGTGGCACTGAACATCTGTGACATCAAACGTCGGTGAAAGGCATTTTCTCATCATTTGCAATAGAAGAAGAAATGTATTTTCAGCATTTTTCTTCTGAGTGTTAAAGCGCTGTTATGATTAAAGCAGCAGAAGCTGGAGAGACAGAACTGCACACTGCAACCTCCCCTTGCAGGCATCGCTTGCTCTCAGCCTTAGAAAATCATAGAAAATCATTTTGGAAGGCAGCTCCATCTTCTAAGCAAGAACAGTAGCTGCTCCTGGGCACATAGGAAGAGGTTTTACCCTTGTATGTAGAACACACTTGGGTTATTGTATACTCAACTCTGAGGCAGGGCATGCTGGAAAAATCTGCCTGATATGTACAGCCAGGAAAAATGAAAGCTTTGTCCCTGCATGCAGGATAATGATCCTGGTAATTCCTTTCAGTTGCCTGTGATTGATCAATCAGTGCACATGGGCTTAGGTAAACAAAGGCTGAACATGTTGCCCAGAGAAGTGGTGGGTGCTCTGTCCCTGCAGACACCCAAGGTCAGGCTGGACGGGGCTCTGGGCACCTAATGGAGCTGTGGAGCTCTGTTCTTTGCAGGGGAGGTTGGACCAGATGGCCTTTAAGAGCTCCTTCAACTTGAACGGTTATATCATTCTGTGACTCTAAAGACCTGGAGTGATGCTTGGAGGCTTGTAAAAGCTCTGTGGGTGCCAAAGCTTTGATGAAGCAGGAGCATGAGAGGTCTTCGGCTATGGCCAATGAAAGGGCATTGTCTATGGCCTCATGCACTGCAGGTGAGTGCTCGGCCCAGTCCCAAAGCATTAGTGCAGAGTGCTCCTTCAGTGCCCATTAGCCCTGGGGATGCCATCAAGTGCTGCAGTGAGACATCATTTCCGTAGGTAATTGAATGCTGTTGACCAGCGCGTGCTGCACAACTTCCACATCATGGAATCGTTTGAGTTGGAAGGGACCCTTAGAGGTCTGGTCTGACCCCCCTTCAATGAACACCTAGAGTCAGGGGGGGGGATGCTGGCTGCCAGGAGGTGACGCAGGCTCTCTCTGCTCCTTTATTCCAAGCAGAACAACAACAATAACCTCCAGCCTTCAGCTCGGTGGGCTGCCCACACAGTGCCTTGCAGCAGGGCCACAGGGCACTGGGACACAGCCCCCGCACTGGGAGTGCTGACAGCAGGAAGCACATTGTAAACTCGGAGCACTGAACGTGAGAATGGAAATAAACCGTGAAACGCCGCTCTCATGAGCTTGCTGGAAAGAGCATTAATGCTGGTAATGAATAGTTCTTAAATATGTTGGAGGTGGAAGGCGTAAATTGAGTGCAGGGAAAGCTTTCAGAACTGTAGTGAAAACCATCAGCACATGCAATTCAATCTTACTTCCCATTTCATTTCCATGTTCCATAAGCAGGCGCAGGCTTCGGGCCATTGGCTCCCAGTGGCCCAGGAGGAGCTTCATCCTCAGCTCATCACGTCCCTCCCACAGGCAGCAGCCAGCAGCACGATGTGACACACCACCGAGCTCAGCTCCAGCTTTGCTGCTGGGTAAGGAGCTGACAGGCTTCTCTTCTCTGCTCCTGCCAAAAAGAAGCTCTCTGTGTGGGCGTCCTGGCGGTCCAGCACTAGGAGAAGCTATTCTGAGCAAAGAAAACTGGGGAGGAAAAGACGAATGAAGCCCTAAATGTCACGCCAGTTAGGTATTTACAGTTGGAGCAATGTCAGGACTGAATTCCTTGAAATGCAATCACAGCACATGTGGGATTTGCATGTTTCATTAAGAAACAGTAATGACGCAGCTTCAAAGGCAGCCTAATAGCGGAAACTCTTCCATGAAATATTCTGACCCAGACACCTCCACCCTCAAAACAAAGGTGCAGCACAGCACAGCACCTCGGTGCCTCAGTTCCAGCCGAGCTAAATTGTCCTGGTGAAGCCATGCAGCTGCTGCCGAGGTCAAACTTATGGGGTGATGGGGGCTGTACCCAGCTCTAGTGGGGGATGACGCCTTCATCTCACTCATTTGAGTTACAAAAGGGTTTTTCTTGGTGTCTCTCCCTTTCGTATCCAGCGTGTTTGTCAATTTGTATGTTATAACGGCAGTTTGTAAATGGTGGTTGGGGGGTATTTTTCACTGAGATCCACTTCCAAGCTGAATGGACTTTGAGTTTGTTGCAGAACAGCCACACTTAGCAAAGAACTGTGTTTTCCACAGCGAGCTGCAAAAAGAAATGTGACAATGGTGCCTCCTAAAAATGCTGATCTATACTGTTCCTTAAATAACCATACAAGCAATAACATCCTCTGATTAGTTAAACAAAAACACATTTAATGTAAAGATTTTATCTGGCTGCAAATTAAATACTTCATTATTGTAATACCACCCAACAAGAGCTAACAAGAACCGTTTCTCTGGGAAACGAAACTGCAGATGTAAAAGAACATTAAAGAAATTATTTAAATCAATCTGTTCCCTTGGAGCGTTTCATTATTTTGAGTTACAGATGTGGAAGTCCTCTATGTGGAGGATGAGCGATAGGAGGGCTTTGCTGGTCCACCAGCAGGGTCCCACTTCCACCCATCACTTCCAAGCACAGAATTCCCATGTACTACACGAGCTTGCCCAGTTTATTTTGGGCACCTATGACAAAACTCTTGAATTTTCATGTGACGTAAGCACACATATGAAAACATCCATCATTTGTGCAGGGAAAGCATCAATTCCAGTGCTGGGTGCCCACTTGCTGTAGTCCCTCCAGCAGCAGATCGGGCCTCACTGCACACTGCAGTGCCCCCTGGGCAAAGCAGAGGCAGGGGACTTGTTGAACAGCAAGCTGAGCGATAGCTGCCAAAAGGAGTGCAGGAAACAGCTGGGAAAGAAAGCAGCAGTGCAGACTGCGGGGTGAGCAGGAGAACAAATTAATTAATTGCGATGCAGCTACAAAGCAACACTTCCATATCCGAGTGGGGCAGCAGAGCGACGAGGAGGCAGATGGCCCATAGGCAATCCCAACCAGCCAGAGCAGGCCCAGACTATGCACTGTGCCCATTTCTTACAGTCGTGAGCAGGAAACAGTCCTGAACCCTCTCTGGTGCTCTTGTGCAGCCAAGCAGCCTTGTGCTTCTCAGAATGGTTCTGCTCCAAAAGTGTACGGGTCCTGTGATTCATTAATGTCCAATTCTCTCATCATAATGGGGGAGCAGAGAAACTTAATGAAATCATTAACAGGCATTAGAAGTCTGTGTTTTGTTCTGCAAACCTGAAAGAATAATCAGTATTAATACTATTTAAAATGTACATTTTTTTCAACTTTTTAACATGCTGTAAAGTGCCTCAAGTCCTTAGGAGCCCCACACACTGGGAGCTTGGGCTCTGCAGTCTGTTCCACTGGCAAAGCAGCTCATCCAGTGGGGGGATTCAATTGCTGGGCTGCTCTTCTGAGCCAGATGAGATCTGCAGTCCTTCACAAATACCTGCTGGAGTCTGTGGGCTTTCAGGAATCTGTGAGTGGAAAAGACAGGGCAGCAACCAGAAGGAAACCTTATTTAAGAAAAAAACATGCAGGAAGAATGAGTCTTAAAACATTTCAGGTCTGTTAACGTGAAGGCTTCTACTCACCAGATGGCCATCTGGAAATGCTGCATATTACTGGATGGCACAGTGGGTTATCAGCTCAGGTACAAAATCTCTATGCCCAGTTAATCAAGAAGTCAAGAAAACAAGAGGTACACTCAACTTTAATGAACTAATTGCAAGTTACATGTATGAGTGGAACAGAGGGAAAACAGCTATGAAAAGGATGCAAACACAGCCCTGGGTACAGAGCAGCTGTCAGTCCTGCAGGCTCTGGGCTGGACCCACACAATGCTGCTCTTCTCTCCCCATTGCAAGGAGTGCCTCCTCCTGCAATGTACTGTTTTGTTTTGATGTAGCATTAAATCCTCCCCAAACTGCTCAGCACGTGGAGACAAGAGCCTGGCCATGCCCAGGGGTTTTGGCATCTCCTGCTGAGAACCCAGAGGTGCCCCTGCAGCCAAGGCATGGAGATGCTGCAACCATTCCATCGGCACCAACCCATCCCAGTGCCCACACAGCCCAGGGCACAGCTCCAGCACAAGCACAGCTCTTCCCAGGTGCTGCACAGCTCCAAAGCTATGCACGGTCCTTAAAAAGCCCCTTTCAAAATGATGGCAAAATGCCTGAAAGGAACAATAGGAAGTGCAAAGCCATTAATATACACGCTGAATTATTGATCACAGTAAATAAATTCACAGGAAAAAAAAAGTCTGATTTTTTCCAAATTTAACGTGCACAGAAAGACACCATGGCACTCACTGCTGGTGCTTCTCTCGCAGCAGCACAGATCCTTTCTCAAAGTTCAAAACACGGTTGTGCACTGGGTTCTTGGAGTATTGTCAGCCCTGGTGTTCTTACAGCGCCGAGCAGAAAACCTCTGTGTCGCCACTGTGGTCACTGAGCAGTTGCCAGGGGAGGCGGCTATTTCTGTACAGGCTGAGAATGGGGCAGGAGAACTTTCTCAGCAGAAAAGGCAGACTTTCACGCAGCAGTGTGTAAATCCCAACCGCGCAGCTGCAATCCTAAATTATCAAAAGGCCCCTTTCTTCCAGAGGGCTGGCAGTGAGAGGTGATGTGGACCCGCATGCACCACGTGTGTGCACACGCTGCGTGCACACCTCCTTAACAGAGCAGTTTGTATTTTTCTGACAGCAGTTGGCCTGTCTGGGTGTTCTATGGCAGTGTCCCCAGCCCTCGTGTCTGGGTTTTCCCTGAGGACTTTGGTGAGATGGCTCCGGTGTTCAGGGTGCGTTTTGGACTGGCCACCACGGAGCCAGCTGGGATTTCTGCAGGGGGTCTCTGCGAAGTGAAGGGATGGATGGACACATGGACACACTCAGCGCCCAAATCCCCTCCCAACATGGAGCAATTCCATGGCCTGCAGCACATCCTTGCTACCACGCTATTTCAACACCGAGGCAAGAGTTGACTGCATGCAGCACACTGCTATTTACATTACATGCCATACATTAATAACAAAAGAAAACAAAAACATCATATCCAAGGGAAGTTTCACTGTGGCAGACAAAAGAAGGCAAGGCCAGGGGCTCCCTGTGGCCAGCATGCTCCAGCCTGGCCCTCATCACTACACCATAGGGAGACCTGTGCTTAGCAGTGCAGTGGGCCCCAGCAGACAAAGCGAGGGCATGCTCTTGGTGTTTGTGCAGCCTGAAGTCAGCAAGGAGAGCTGATGCTGTACTGCAGTGGGATGGATGATACACAGGCTGCTTCTGACAAGGGAATAGGCCGGAGGAGTAGGCTGGGGCCTTAGGCTGGCCAAACTGTGCTGCTCACTGCATTCACTCAGTTCTACTAATGGGACTTCAGACCACGGTTTCCTATACCTCCGAATGCAGTGCTAACTGCTTGGCATCGATGCCACTGACTGCACATCTCAGCCCCTTCTCCCTCCCTTGTACCCACTGAGCAAACCTCCAGCTGTGCTCAACGCTCACTGAACCGAACCCAGTGGCAGGAGGTTTCTCGCTGCCTGCGGAGCCTCTTCCTAAAAGCACATTAACGTTTAAACCACGAACAGCAGGGAAGTCTGGAATGGAAGACAGCAGAAACACGGCCTCAACATAAAGATGCTAGTAAATGAAAACACCGCAACACTTGCACTTTCCTGCAGCCAGGCCTACTGCACTCGCTGTGCTCAGCACGGCCCGTCCCATGCCCCAGCACCAGCTTCATACACGTGAACACACACACAACTTCACAGGCATGCAGAGTTAACTAAGCAGTGGCCTCCAGAGTCCTCTTGCTCCTCTCCTCAGGCCAAAGTAGCTTGGAATCACCCTAATCTGGGGGCATCATCACCCTCACAGAAAACTGTTGTGTTTATTCTGTTCCAGAGCCATCTCGTTGACCAGCTGCTCTATGGATGATTGGATGGCCGCCTTCACAAGGGAAGACGCCGTTTCTATGAGGAGCAACTCATACTGATCTGAAGTCCTGTGCTCCTGCTCGCCCAGACCTTTCTCTTCCACCACAGCATCACTGCCAGCCCCAGGGCCTTCTTTTTGACCAAAATCAAAGCTCCCACTGGATTTTTTATTCCCTTTTTGCTTCTTGTGGTGTAAAACCGGGGATGGCTCATAGGCCTGGTCAGAATCGGTGTCATCAGAGTCCACGGCTTCAGTGATGGTGATGACGATACCAACGCCGGTGCCCACGTTGACTTCAGGTTTCTCCTGATGGTTGGAGCTGCTCTGCACACTCATTGCATCATCCTTAGACACCGATGGACTGAAATCCATCGTGGTCTCCTCAGATTTGCACTCCTTGGGGAGATCAGTGTTCCTCTCTGACTCATCCTTTTCAGGAAGCTCCTTGCAGATCATGGCTATTTCCTGCACCTCGGTGATTTCAGGGGTGCCATTGGGTTGATCTGTGGAAACCGGCGCTTCAGGAGTGACTTCCCTCTCTTCCACTTGGGCGGCAGATTGACTCCCCTCAGGCAGCTTTTCCTGCACAGGTTCATTGACAAGCTCCAAACTGGTTATTTCTGACTGAGTGATGCACTCTGCGTGTTCATCCACTTCTGGTCTGGCCTCTCCCGAGGGCTCACTCCTCCCATTGGCATCGGCACCTTCTGCTGATATGCCCTGGTCCTCTGCAGGCAGCGGGCTTAGGGCTTCAGCCTTGTCACAGGGCTCTGCTGCGGCCATGTCCTCTGCAGGCTGCAGGCTTAGGGCTACAGCACTGCCACAGGGCTCTGCTGGGGCCACATCTTCTGCAGAGAGTGGGCTGAGGGACTCAGCCTTGTCACTGGGCTCTGCTGTGGCCGAGTTTTGTGCAGGGAGCAGGCTAAGGGATTTGGCCTTGTCACAGGGCTCTGCTGGGGCCATGTCCTCTGCAGAGAGTGGGCTGAGGGACTCAGCTTTGTCACAGGGCTCTGCTGGGGCTGAATTTTGTGCAGGGAGCAGGCTATGGGATTTGGCCTTGTTGCAGGGCTCTGCTGGGGCCATGTCCTCTGCAGGGAGCGGACTGAGGGACTCAGCCTTGTTGCAGGGCTCTGCTGGAGCCATGTCCTCTGCAGGGAGCGGACTGAGGGACTCAGCCTTGTTGCAGGGCTCTGCTGGAGCCATGTCCTCTGCAGGGAGCAGACTGAGGGACTCAGCCTTGTTGCAGGGCTCTGCTGGGGCCATGTCCTCCAGCTCTTCAATGGCTTTATTCAAAATGCCCATCACTTCGTTTGCTTGAACGCTGTCCTCCGACTCCTCCACCACCTCTGAGGGGCTGGGCTTTTTCTTGCCTCTCAAGAAGCGCACACAGGGCATCTTCACCCCTGTGCTGGCCTTTTTCCTTGGAAGACCTTGTGCACAGCTCTCCTCTGCATCCATCTCTAGCTGCACCTGGGAATCGGAAGACACCTTCTTCCGTGAAGAGGATTTTTGCCCTCTCCGAGGTTTTGTGAGACTTTTGATAGCTGCCCAGGCTCCTCTGGAGGGTCGCAATCGAGCAGAAGCTTTTGCCTCCCCTGGGTCTGTGCTGATGCATTGATTTTTCTCCTCCGAGGCTCCAGAAGCTCCCTCACATGCATCCTTAGCTGTCAGCCCCTTCTTACAGGACTTCTTCCGCTTCTTAAAACAGAGCATGGAGGGTTTTTCTGCCTGTTCTTCCAATGGGGAACGTGGTGTCCCCACGCTAGGAGTCTCCAGCTCGCTTGGGTTCTCCATTTGTATCTCCTTAGCAGCCTTTGCCATATTTGCACCTCTCCTTTGTCTGTGTATTGACTTTCTTGATTAATGCATAAAAGCTGCAGAAACGCTCAAATGGCTTTTTCCCCAAATTGTTCTCAAAACAACAGTAGTTGCTTCTTAACAAGCAGGCGTGGCAATGTGCAGAGCTGTTCCAATGAAGCTATTGCATTCACTTTATAATTCCCATTGCATCTTCTTACTCTCCTTATTGCCTCTCCAAGGAGTCCTAGGCAGACTTGAAGAACCAGTCACTCTCACCTGTGAGATACCCCACTTCAGGTCGTGCTCCTCTAACAGTACACCATTGAATGGACAGTCCGACCTTGGTTTTACTCCCCCAAAGGATGACAAGTCAAGCCAAGAGTTAACAACTTTTATTCAGCCCATGGACAGTTCGACGGGAGCAAGGAACTTGCTTGAAGCAACGTGGAGGCAGTGAATGGAGGTGTTCTGCCCCCCAGTGCCAATCAGCTGCTGCTGTGTCTTGGATTCTGATCAGCTCCCGACACGGGTTGAGTGAAGTTTGCCTCTGATCGTGCTTGATTCTCCCAGCTCTGACCTGCAACACAATGAACAAGTGGTAAGAAGCGCAGAGCAAAAATCAAAGGATTGAGAAGTAATTCTGAGCAGAGTATTTCAGCCTGGGATGCAGACAAGGGACAGAAAAGCAATTCTACCTCTGGATACCAATATCCAAATGCAAAATACAGCCACTATTATGCCAACTTAGTGCTGTTCCAACACAGAAAACACTACTTTGCATGGCAGAAGTGGCTGTATTTTTTTCTAATTGCTCATATTATGACAAATCTATATTACTCACACAAGCATATATTTCCTGCTCCTACACTTGGCTCCATCTTCCCCCCCCACTTTCTTCTCACACTTTGCAGCCCGGGAAATCACACCCCGAGACCACCGATATTTTTATTTTTTAATGCACCAGCTGACAATATGCAAAACGCCGAATACAAGAGGAGGAATACAAAAGCGAAATCACACGGCAAGAAGGAAGCACATCTACGTTACATGCACGCCTCCCATGGCAACCTCAATTAACAGCACACGCGTCCATCAGCGCTGTCACCCTTGCAAAAATCAAAGGCACAAAGGGAACGTTTGGGAAAGGAAGGAGCGCGCTGCAGCCCAACTTCTCGCGGCCGTCCGGCGCTTCCCGGAGCTCTCCGGGCGCAGCAGAGCCGCGTGGCGGCGCCGTCCGGCTCGGGGCTGCAGCTGCCGCTCCCGGGGGCGCTGGAGGCTCCGAGGCTCTGCGCTACCGGAGGGGCTGCAGCCCGCAGCGCACGTTGCGTTCCGTTCGCTGCTTCTGAAGCGGAAAATGCGCTCGGCGGCCACGTGGGAAAGACGAAGCCCGGCGCCCCGAGCGTACCCCAGCTCTGGAGCCCTCGTCCCGACGAGTCTGGGGGCGCTTCGTGGGCATCGGCACGGAGCCCGCGCGCCGCCGCGCCCCGCCGCTCCTCCCGCCCGCAGCCCCCCAGAAGAGACGCGCGGGCTCCCGAACTCGGGGTGCCGCCCCCTTCCAATCCTCCCCTCTTCCGTGTCCCCGCTCCCCATCCCCGCGGGTCCCCTCGGCACCTCACCTGCGGCGCGGCCCGAACGCGGCTCTGCGCGGCCCCTGCGCGGCTGCGCTGCCGCCGCCTCCCGCCGCAGCCGCGCCCCCCGGGCCGGCGGGGAGGGCGCTGCCGGCAGCCCCCCCGCCTCCCGCCCCCCCGCCCCGCAGCCCCTCCGCTCACGCAGCATCCCCGCGGCAGAGCGGCGGCCCTCCCCACCCCCGCTCGGCATCCTGCCCCGTTCGCGGAGCACCGTCCCTCGCCACCATCCTTCCCCGCGCAGGGCGCGCGGCAGCAGCAGCAGATGCACAACGGGCGAAGTCAAGAGGATCCTCCCGAAGGCTCAGCCGCGGTTCGCGGCTTGAATGCCGGCTGCGAGCGGAAACGCAGCCGGGAGGAAGAGACGGCGGGGATCCGCGGATCAGGTACAGCGTGCGATGGGAGTTCTGCTCCTGGCAGCGGTTTTTCTGCCTCCTGAAACCTGTCACTGCAGGAGCCGCAGCTTTACTGCGGGGTTAAGGGCAGCTGGGGCCCGAATTTAAGCAAAACCTCAGCTGAAACACCTGACAATGCGCCTCAGTCATAGGGGTCTTTCTTTCCTTCACATTTGCCAAAATCTGACTTTAAAATTGCATGCACAGCTGTTACGATTGATGGGAGAGCCTCCAGGAAATGACTACAGGTGCTGCTGGAGAACCACATGAAGCCATGGTTGGAGCTGCCTCGACGTCCCCATTCATACCAACGGGGAGCTCAGCGACGCCCACTCATGTCATAAGGATATTAATTGCTTCGCAGCGTGTTGGCACATTGCAATGCAGGCCATGGAGCACACAAGTGGCTTCCAGTGGAGGCCATCCTTAAAAGAATACACGCGGCCTCCTCCCTCCCTAAAAAGGGGAGAAATTGTGTTCTTTTGGCTGAAATCTCAGCCTAGAGACAGAAGCACACATCAGGCAACCACAAGGCACCGTCATTTTAAAAGCTCCCTAACGAGACGTGTTTGCTGGCATTCATTCGTTACAATAAATTGCATTTGGAAACTGCTCCTCTCTGGAGGGTAGGCAGTGGGTTCTAATTAGGGTACAGTTCTCCACAAGAGCTAAGCACAGGCCATCAGCATGAGGCCATTTCCCCTCATTTCAGGTGGAGAGGGGATGCAGGCAGCAGTAACGTGCGCTGCCTCCAGCATCAGCTCCAATCCGTCCCTCTGAAATCACCTTGCACAGAACTCAATTATTCCGTTGCTCCATGGGAGGACAGTAACAGCAAGGAGTATGGCACACAGGAGATAGATAACGGGGCAGAAGGTGGATAAGATTGAAAAAACCTGTATTGTTTCCTAGCAATGTGATGTGTGGATCTCATTACGGCACAGCTCAGGGAATGGCCATCACAGCAGCCGAGGATCTGGGCTCACATGTCGCCCACAGAGAACGTACCTGCACTTAATTGATTTTTTGCTCCAGGCAACAGGAAGGGAAGACAACCTTCCAGTTGTCATCTAGAAGAGATTAAGCATCCTTTGTGTCCTAGGTGATGGGTCAAATACGGGACTGCCAAATGAGCTAAGAAACCAACAACCCACCCAACTTATTGATGAATCAGCGCTGCAAGTAGGGACATTGGGAATACACTTCCCACAACACTTGAAGCACATTGTAGAAAAGCATTTGCCACTCATCTCTGAAGATGCTTGGGGCTATTTTTTCACTATTTGCTGCCGGCCCTTAGGCTCTGCTGTCAGCAGCCCCCCACTGTTCAGCAAATTCACGTCTGGTTTCTGTGGCTGTGCCATGGTGTTGCCTCACTGCATGCTGTGGACTAGTGACCTCCTGAACCATCTTCTCTCAACCGCATGTCTACAATCTCATGCTTAACTAAAAGGAGGCTAATCTTAGCATAAATTATCACTTATCCCATCTTTCATAAGCATAAAATGAAGATAGAACACAGAGCGCTTGCAGGAAAGCAGCGCAACGGGGAAGCCTCTGCAAGATGAGAGAATGAGGATTAAATGTAGGAACCGACAGCAGCCTTGGCAGCATCAGCTGTAGCAAAGTGCTGCAAGGAAAGGCTCCGCCAAGGTGCTGCAGGTGGACTTCCAGCCAGGCCTTCGTGGTGGTGCAGCAACAGGGGACGCTCTTCCTGACCCCATGCAGGTGGCCTTTTTGTGCTCTGTGAAAGCTGTCTCCAGCAACTTCTCAGCCAAATACCATCGAGAAGAAAATCTGAGGAGGCTGTGAGCATATCTCAAGTGTGCTTGCGACAATTTAAATTATTCTGTCTCTGCTTCTGTGACAACTAGGTAATTTTTATATAATTATTCTCCCCTACTGAATAACTTGCTCTCTCTGTACTTAGTATCTGTATACTACAGATGCATCCTTACATTGGTGCACACCTACACCACAACTCTCCCATTTCTCACCAAAATCAGAATGCTTTCAGATTCAGTTTGGATGCAAGCAGATGGGCCTTGCAAGTCTATGAAGAAAGGAGAAGCCAAAAATATTCAGCTGTGAGCAGGGCAGTCAAACTTAATAAAGCTAGCATCTTAATTCAGATCTTCTGCAGTCAACTGCAAGTAAACTCAATCCACTGAATAATTCAGGCAGTTTATTTCCTATAGATGACACACGCCATCCAGGAAAGGAAACAAGACAGAACACACACAGAGTGGTGCATTGCAGGCAACTTATTCCTGCAACGATCACTTATAGTTGTCAATACTGGGACTGCTGCATTACTCAGTTAATCACAGAAATAAGTTCTACTTCATTAATCTCAGCACGTACATTAAAACCCAAAAAGCATTTGAAGTTTTTACCCTTTATTTGGATTAGTTAAAAATTTGGCAGAAACTCTATTTCTGTTACAAAATGATTTCTGGCCTGTTGACAAAGCCTACTACAAATGACTCAATCACTGCTCACATGGCTTCTGTTCACCCAAAAGGTACCGTAGAAAACAAGGCTTCTCAATGGCCTAACTGTACTTATTGCTGAGCAAAACATGGTTCAAAGGACACTTTTGGCAGAAGCCATGGGCACAGCCCAGAGAGGTCTCAACAGACCTGACCCTCAGAAGTTCTGTTTCCAGTGGTAAGAATTACAGCAGTCACAGCTGGGCTTTCTAAAAGAGAAATCTGGCACGGCTCAGGTGTCTGCAGGGGTAATTCACAGCAGAAGCCAGGGTGAGCACTCCTGCTAAGAAATGACAAAAGGATTCTTCCTTGTTCCCTCTTTTAAAAGAAACTGGTGTGATTTCAAAGCACAGCAAATCCTCCCATAGTGTGAGAAATGGGATACAGAATTCAGGATGACAAGTAGGAATATTATAATAGCGTGTGAGACCTCCCAAGATAATCCATGCCTACTGTTAAGACAGCCAGGTCCCAAGACTGTTTCAAACAGCTCCAGCTTTAGGGTTTTTAATTACTAAAATCTCACCGAATCAAGGTGAGATCGTATAAATGTATCTTTTCTCCTTTGTGTGCTCACTGTCTTAGTTTGTCCTTTAGCTGGCTGGACTTGATGATCCTGAAAGTCTTTTCCAACTGAAATGATTCTGTGGTTCTAAGAGATCACTAAACCCAAGCTTCTGTATTTTGCTCGAGCTACAGTTACGAAGCAGGAAGGTTGTACAGGAAATATACTTTATATACTTAGTTTCAACTAGCTTGGAAAACAGTACTTTAAGAATTACTACTGATTAAAAATAAGTGTTCTATCCTTTAGCACTCTTCTTTTCACTTCTTGCACTGTATTCTCAGTCATATCTTGTTTTAACTTCAAAAAAGATCAGTGAATAGTTTCATTTACATGACTCATCAGGTGTTCTTCTGGGAGCTAAAAAGAAAAATAAATTTAATTACTATTAAACAGCACTGAAGGCAACTTTCAGGCTGAAATATATAATCACGTTATTTGGAAACACATGGCATAATATGAAATTGGCTTAGTTCCATTATCTCAAATTGAGAAATCAAGCCCAAATATTGAAAGCATTCTAACCTGAAGGTGACACCTAGCTTTGGTCACAAATTCTTTTCAGAAGAGCCCATTCACTTCTCCTGTCACTGTGTCCAAGTCGATATCATAAAAGCTGGGTCTTGTAGGAAGTCCTGGCATAGTGCTCATCTGGGTAACAAAAAAGATAAACCATTAAGATGGAAGCAGCATAAATGAACAGAAGATATAACACTTATTCTGTGCTGGGAACCGTGTTAGCAACAGCCCATGCAGCACCTCAGTTATGAACATACTAGCTGGGGGGTGGTCAGACACCATTCTGAAGTGTATCACAAGAACCAGGAACTCCTAATTTAACAGAATGACCAGTTCTGCCCAAGATGTGGCCGAGCACTCAAGCACCAAGCTGATGGATCAGCTGTTACATGAGAGCTGCTGCAGGGAGACACAAACTGCTTGTGGCAGCTTCCTGGCTCCCGAAACGAGGACGCACGTTTAAATACAGCTTTGCTGATTGCAAAGTCCCAGTTGATTAAAACTCTCTAAAATTTTTGAACTGTTATAATTAGGAATAATTATTGTTGACATGAGAGGTTTTAAAACAAACAGACAAACCCTCCCCCCCCAAAAAAACCCCTATTATGTATGAATATTTTGCTTTCATGAGCAATACAGAAACAGAAATGGTGAGGTCTGTTTTCCTGACTGGGCCATTCTGTGGCACACAGGTCAGAATGGCTGTGCAGCAGGAGGACTGAAGGTAGCAGAACAGCTGCCTACTCTGCACCCGCCTCAGGCCAGGCCTTTCAAGTCATCCCCACTGCTGAAACCCACTTTCAGAGCTGCAAAAAGCAAAGCCAGCAGGGACTACACTTGGCCTGATTTACTAATGCAGATGACAACTTGGTTCCATAACTCAGCGTTTAGCCCAGCAGCACATGTAGATTAACATGGATGCTTTATGAAGGTGGACAACTTGTGACCAGGCTTGACAGCTTGTGTCAGTGGTCATTTACCCCATAAACAAAAATTCAGTGTTTCACTTCACATCTACATCACCCAGCCTTGTCTTTCACAACCAGTAATTCTTATGCCTGTCTCCACTAGATTAAAGACCTCCTTAGAAACCTGGTATTTTCTCCCTGCATACATATTTTGCACACTAATCAAATCTGGGTAATAAGCTCAGCAGCAAGGTTAAGCATTTGCTGCAGTTCTCAAAACTGTTCTGGGAGCTTTTGGAATCCCACCTCATTTTCTTAAGCTATTACAAGTGCTAACTGCAGTCCCACATGTACCATACCACTGCAAGAAGTACGTGCTTTGTAAGAGGTAAAAGTCACTTCAATCATACCCTTTGTAATGACTGCTACATCTGTACCAGCTTTTTGTCATAGCTGCTGCTTTCCAGGACAGGGAAGAGCAGACCTCAGATATGGCTCTCATTCCTTTTGTCTTTATGTATGAACATTTTTTGCTTTCATGAGCAAAGTATTACAAGATCTGAAGCATCTGGAAGCGTTTTTCAGTTCTCACCACAGTCCCTGCCACTGTTGTGCAGCACAAGAAAGCACCTCTTTATGTATCTCTGGAGAATCGCAGAGCTTTGTGGGTCTCCACCTACACGTCCAGAGGGCCACAGCAAGAGCTGAGAGCAACAGTCACTACAACAGGAGTTGCTGTGCTGATGAATACAGGCCTGATGCAACCCTTCTTGCCATTGGTGTTTTGAAAGGATTGGTCAGTTTTCCTGCTCTCCTTCCCATAGGGCAGCCCACAGAGGCTACTCTGTTATCTATTACCTAAAAGCAAACTATGTGCTGAATTTTTATGTGCTACAGGGTTGATTTCCTTTCAGGCTATGAATTTTCTGCACAAATGTCCATGATGCTTAATGCACTCGATTATTTTCAGAGCTAGGGAAACGAAGCTCCTCCTCCTCTCTTTCATTCACATGCTGGAAAAGAATGCAGGGCAATTCTCACTATTTGCATGAAAAAATTAGACCACTCAGATTATCAGTTCCCCTACAAAGTTTAAATAAAACCAATACTAACTAGAACATATTATTTATAGCATTTGCACAACTTCCAGAAGAAATGCCATGTAAGACATCGAAAGAGACGAATCAATAATTTGTTTTCAGTTCTCCAGTGGCACAATATAAGAAGGAAATCCAACCAGTTTGAGTTCAAACTGTCTGCTTCATTTTCATTACCATTTCACGCTCAAAGTTTAATCTAGACGATCCTTGTATTTCCTTTTATATCTCAAAGTATTTCATTCAAGTACAACAGCTTCAACTCCGAGCCAGAAAGGAAAAAACCCAAAACTCAGAGGCTGAGAAAAGTGAAGTGTGACATACCTTCTCAATCAACTTCAGATAACAAGATTAACACACTGGTGATTAGTTTCACCTCAAATGTCACACAACTTCTGCAGAGAGCTGCATGTTTGCTCTGTTTTCAGCTCACAGTTCAATGGCTGCCCAAAAATTACTCTGAGGCTAGCACATATCCTGTTGAATGGGTTGAAAATGATGGTCTGATTCAAAATGGGCTGCTTTTTAAAAGGACATCCCTTTCCTGGCCTAGTAGGCACCACAGAAGAGAAATCTTCATGTCCCCACTTGGAGGGCTTACTGTTAATTCCAGCAAGGTTAACATCATGATTAACTGCATGCCCAACTAAACGTTACAGATCTGTGAAAGGAGCAGGAAGGAAACTCCAGCTTCATAGAAAGTGAAGACATTAAAAAAGGAGACAAAACTTCAGCTTTAATGTCTGTAATCATCTTTTGTCTGTCTCATTACTTCTGTGTACTCTTTCCTTCTGCAGTACTTAAAAAAATATATTAAAAATGATCACTGTTTGGATTAAATCTTAGCTTGCAAAAAAGTCACAAACAGGAATGAACACGCTGTCTTTCACTGCATCCCAGAACACACAGCACTCTTTGAAAAGAAGGATGTGGTTATTTTATTTTTGTTGGGGTAATCTGGAAACCCTTACCTGGCTCTCTGAGGGCTAGCGTTTGAAGGAGGAAAGGAAACAACTCTTAAATCAACAAATTTCAGCATCTCAACCATATGACACTAACAGTTTTGAAAGACAGATTATTAAGACAAACATTGCCATGAAGGCTTCAGTAAAAAAAAAAAAGGTGGAGACCCAAAAATAGTGAGAAAGACAGAACTGCTTGCTCCAACTGCTCCATCTCCTGCAATAACCTAAGAAGTTACTTAACATTTTCCCAGAATAGATTCCTCAGATAAGATTTCCAGTGGAGCCTTTCATCCTAACGTTCTTTCTTTAGAGACAAAGCTGAACATTAGTTCATTTTGCAGGTAGCTCCTCTTTCTGCCAGCCCATTCATATCAAAG
The DNA here is from genome assembly GCF_019232065.1 of Centrocercus urophasianus. Lineage (NCBI taxonomy): Eukaryota > Metazoa > Chordata > Aves > Galliformes > Phasianidae > Centrocercus > Centrocercus urophasianus. Next base: position 46,109,499 of record NW_024884586.1, read on the forward strand.
CTATGCCAGAATCCTGCTTCCATTGTAGCTACTCTGTTAGTTCTCAGCTGATGTGACAATCATCTCAACAGAAAATAAGAACTCAAGGGCACAGTGAAATAAATTGTTGGAATTGATGCAGTCCAAACAGCAAACAGATGATCAGCAAAACGATGAGAAAATAATGGAAAGGGAGACTGACAAAAAATAAACAGTACAGATCAGCTTTGCTTTGGAGCTGTCTCATCAAAAGTTATTTGCTTTGAAAGCTGTGGAAAAGTTTAGTTCTACGCTATCTGCTGGTGCGCAGAGATTTCAGCTGCAATACTGCAAAGTGCATCAGGAATTCCAAGTCCCAGGGGCATCAGGCAGGCCCCTCTGTCAGCCTGCTGTTCCCACAATTCATTATGTGCAGAGTTCTCCCTTTTCCTGCATTCCAAGAAGACTGAGTTGTGGCACATGGAGAGTACACTGGGGGCTCGCTAAATGTTCAAATGCTCACATGGTTTATTTTAGCTCCCCTCTTCCACCTGAAAAAAACTTACAAAGGGCATCTAATGCACTGGACAACTAAAACTTCATTTACAGATGATAAGAAGCTCTTCTCATTGGAGACACCTTTCATAACTGGCTGTACATGGAGTGCTATTCTCACCCCACAGCTGAGGGTTTTACTCACTCACTCACCGTTCCAACCAGCGGGTACAGGAACCCAGCACCAACACTGGCCCGAATGTCTCGGATTGGCAGAATAAAGCCTGTAGGTGCTCCTTTCTGTTCAGGGTCGTGAGACAATGATAAGTGAGTTTTAGCCATGCAGATTGGCAGGTTTCCAAAGCCCTGGGCACGACAATGAAAAAGAAAAGAGAAAGAGGACAGAAGTAAGTGAAAAAACGGTAACCATTCCTGTATGCAAAAATTACAGCCCTATTTTACCTCCATGCATTATCCTCAGTGTTACCAGGTAATTTTAATGCAATTTCTTTGCCCTATCTGATCCATTGACCATTCTGCATCCTCATTCTTTCTCTCTTCCTACTATTACAGGAAGAATAACTATGGATCCCAGCACGTCCAACTGAGGAAAAGGTTAATGGTATGGAAGCATTATGGAAGTGCTGGATATCTAGATAGCTAGCGTACTTTCTACTCTCTTCCCAGAAGAGAGCTAGCTCAGAACTAAGGTGCTCATAGAGCTGAAGTGGGTTAATGAGAAGTATTTGATCAATATAATTGCATGTTGTGAGGAAGAAGCAATTACACAGCTATGGTATTTTAATAGAATTGTAAAGGAATTTACAAGAAATACAAAAAACAAGAAATGACATATGCCAGCAGTACATGAAATCTAGAAGTAAAACTGTTCAAGCACACTAAACAAAGTATGGACAATTCTCACCTTGCCTTCCTCTACACAACCCATTACAAACCTTCAATAATGCAGAAGGTATCTGAAAAGCAGGTAAATTTACAAGAACGTCATGTTCAAGAAGAAAAAATGTGGCTGTGACTGCCCAAAATCTATATGGGTTTAAAAACTGATTGGACAACTCAGTGGGACATGACAAAAAATTAAACAAACAGCAATAACAAAAACCAGAGACTATTTAGCACCAGTCTGACCATTTGTAGTTCCACAATTCCCAAACTGTTAAACTGGGGAGTGCAGAAAGTATACATGGGAGAACATAGAGAGATTACTGAATCTCTTTCCACTTTTTTCCCTTACGCATTATTAGAGAAGTATTACTGAGACAGATTAGTTCTGTTGTCTGCACTAAAAGCCAGGGCCACTTTCTCCTTTCCCACAATACCTTCTCATCCTCCTCTGCCATGGCAGCATCCAGTGAGCCCTGGACACACGTTGGGTGATGATCCCCTATTATATGCAGTTTGAACATCACTTCAATATGATTATTATAAAATGAAAACACCACTGAGTATCAGGTGACAGGGAAAAACTAACCTGCTTAGTGTACACGGCGACTTTCTCCTGTGCTTCTGGAAGTAGCTCAATGTCACTTGCCCCATAGATCTGCTGTGCAATAATTCTGATTTTATCTACAACAGGGAGCTAGAAAAAAAGACAGGCAGGTGAGCACAGCCTAGGCACTTTCAGGCCACAACATGGTAACTAACAGTGACTTTGTCACCTCTGAGTCACCATCAAATTTGTCTAAGTACAAAGTCACTAGAAATACACACACACACTCTTCCACCTGACCTGTACTGTAAAACTGTAAGACTTATTTCCAGAGAAAGAAACAAGTTAGAAATGGACATTTCATTTGCTGTTCCACAGCCTATTATATTCTCATAGGGAGCACCATGCACACCCAGAAATTCTCGAGTAAGGTAACAAGTTTGATGACAGTTGTACCAGTCTTGTCATTCTGACAAGAATGCAAGTCACGGGCCAAAGAATAAACTTCTCCATACCATGGAACATGTCTGTCTGTCACAGCAGTAACCTGTTTGCCATTTCATGTTGTGTCAGAGCAGCATCTTACACTATCGAAAGTAAACTATATTTCATTTAGTAGTCAAAACAACAGGAAGTAACAAATTAGATATTTGAGACCCGTGGAGTAAACATTATATTCCAGAAGCCGTTTCTTCTCAGGTTCTCTGAGCAGACTTTTAGGCAACTTTCAGTCAACTAAGCCATGCCAACTAATCTCCAACTTATTTTTTTAAAAAAAAAGTACCTCTGTAATCATGCAAGCTCTTACCTCTACATTATAGAGGAACCTGAAGTTGCTGGGTGCCTGTGATGCTCTCTGAACAGCCTGAGCCAATGCAACAGCTCCTTTACCACCCTCTGCCCAGTGAGTGCACTCCACAGCATCAAATGCTCCTGCTTCTTTTGCCAGTTGTACCAGAAGAGCCAGTTCAGCCTTTGTATCTGTCCTGTAAAGAAAAAGTTTGTGTATTTGTATCAGAACGTATGCACAGTAAATGAATGGTTTGTTCTACCCTTCTCTCATTCTTGTCAACAGAAGTTAAATACTGGAATCACAGGATCCAGCCATCAGGAAGCCATATCTATTGAGGAGTTATCTGCCACAAGGCTGCTCCACCTTGGTGAAGGATGCCACGCAAAGACAAAAAGCGACCAAGACCTTGGCCTGGCACTGTATGCAGAAACCCAAGACTGCCAGCAACAGTTTTCCAGACTTTGTGCTTGTATCAACAACACAACTCTTGTTTTCAGATGAGAACTCAAAAAGGCATTAGTACTTGCTGATTTGATGCTAAGATGTTGTATATCATGTGCACACTATGCTAAAAACCATACTTTCTCTAAAACAGCTAATACACATTCACTTCAGATGAACAACCCTCAGCTGGCTACTCTGCTTCAACTGGCATCAGCTTTAACACAGCAGTTCAAAGCCCTTCAGCCTGTATAAAGAAAGACCACACACAGAATCTGCTTCCTCTGTAGTACAACATGCAGAGCCTTAAATGCTCCTTGGTTTGGCATGATTCCATACTGCAGACCACTGAATGCAATGTGGTCTCCAGCACAGGCACCTCACCATCTGTTATGAGCTTAGATTCCATATTATCACAAGCACCTTTGGTCTACAGAACTTAGCCAGTTCGGCTGTAAGCAGTGGCACGTAAGTCATTGATCACAAGATCCTAAGCTAAACTAAACTAGAGGATGCATTTGAAATGACTGAGCAGAGCTCCACTATTTATTCAGTATCTTCAAGCACTGCAGAATCGTTGACAGTGCTGAAAACAAGACAGTGTGTTAAATGTAGCATAAAAAGTGCCACCATTTTATTCTCATGCATCAGTTCCACAGCCCAGCTCACTTACTTGAAAGCATTGACAGCCACTACTACTGGGACACCGAACAGCCGAGCGTTCTGGATTTGTTTGCTTAGGTTACTGCAACCTTTTGCCAACAGCTGAAGGTTCTGTAAAAAAAAAAAAAAAAAAAAAAAAAAAAAAAAAAAAAAAAAAAAAAAAGAGAGCAAGCAGAACATAGATTTTATGAGAGACAGTGAAACCTTTGCTCCAAATCCACTGCATCCATAGCTCATTATTTAAGTGCCAAAACAGGAACGGAAACCACAAAGGCAAAATTTCAGAGCTGCTTTCGGAACACTTAGGATCAGTGCATGGTCTTGCATGGAAAACAGGAAAAGGAATGAATGTTTCTAATAACTTTGTAGCTGAAGATGAAAATCAAGGTAGGAGAAACCACGATCATTTTTTGTTATTAAGTCAATACTATGCTCATTATCTCCTCACAGTAAAACCTCACTTTCCTCTATGACACATCCGTCTTCATGTATTGAATATCATTAGCAGTGAATTTCGTGACATTTGTTTGAAGTTTGTGATAACAGCTTTCACTTTATATATATTTACATTTTACAGCATCAGAGATTATTCATGGAAGACATTTCATCCCTTCTTGTCAAAAGAGTAATCCATAGAGAAGTGTTAGAAGTGAAAAAGCTGAACCAGATCAATTACCCAAGTGTACATAACTATTTGAGGCAGAAGGGCAGAAGCAGATTTAGTTCACTTTCCTCCCTGCTTGCAAAAAGAAGGGCAGGGGGAAAACAAAACTGCTGCTGCTAAGAAGGGAGCAATTAGACAGGCACTCCGAATATTTTCAGACACAATATTTCAGCAGGGCAATCACTCTATGCTGAGAGGGTCAAGGGACACCGAGCAGACATCACTATGAAAAATTGAGCGTAGAGACAATTATGCAAGCTCAGGAGAAAAGGAAGGCTCTGAGTGCTGGCTAGGTCAAGTACAATAAATGCTTGAAAGAGCAGAGCCAAAGTAACAGCATTAGAACAGAAAAGAAAAAAGAACATTAAAGCTTGTACAAGGAAGCATTTCCCTGCTAGCTACAGAAATGACACACACTAGCTATCCACACGTGCACTGAATGATAATGTCGTGTAACGACTACAGTTAATTGGTCAACTGACACAACAGCTAATGAAGATAAGATTACCTCTCCCGTGTACTCTTTTGGCAAGGGCATCCCAGCAGTGACCTGGAGAGTGAATTTAAAAAATAATAATATAATAAATGGGGGGAGTACCCGACAAGATTTTTATTCTGACAATTTGCACTTGATTCTTATTAAACTGCATCAAGATACACTGTTCTACTCCAGCCTGATCCTTTTTTTTTCTAAGAGAAAAAAAAAAGACTGCCAAGATGTTCTCACAGTACAACAAACTAAGATTATGATGACAGCAAATACAAATGTGCCCCAGCATACTTCTTTGGGAACATAAGATGAGCCAGTATGTATATGTAACATACTACAGCGAAGCAGCTTGCAAGGGACATATGGATTACTGTAAATCTCAAGACAATTATAAGCAAATCAAACCCTACAGAGCTTTAGGTGGCTGGACTGGAACAAAAGCCCCTCAGACCTAAATAAAACCTTGTTTACTACTTACTGCAGGCCCTCCTCCATGCATTTTCAGAGCTCGGACAGTTGCAACCAACACCACCACATTAGGCCGGAGATGAGAATAACGACACTTAATGTTGAAGAATTTCTCCATGCCTATGTCTGCACCAAATCCTGCTTCTGTAACTGGAATAGGAAAAAAACCAACAACATAGAAGTTTGTGAGAGGATGTTGGGCAGAGAAATCATGCTCTGATTACGGAAATCAGAGGTTTCTTCTGGGACAGAAAAAAAAACAAAAAACAGCAAAGGTAGTCATGATAAAAAAAAAAAAAAAAGAGGAAATTTTTTCCTGAAAAACAAACAAATATCACACACTTACCAACAAAACCCTCTCTACCCACAAGCTTCAGTGCTATTTTGTCTGCCAACACTGAAGAATTCCCATGTGCAATATTGGCAAAAGGTCCCGCATGAACAAACACAGGGGTTCCCTAGGAAATGGAGGAGGGTGAGGGAGGCAAAGAGAAATAAAGAAAATCAGAGGGTAACATTTTGCACATCTGCATCATTTCAGGAGCTAAGCACTACAGTACCTGAAGCTTAAAAAAAGAAGTTCTTAGAAAACAGATCTTAAAGCCTTCTGATTAAATATTCGTTATCAGTACTAAGGGCTGCATCACCAACTGGATTATCATAATCTGCAGAAGTGGAGATCTTAACCCACTTAGGAAATGGATGGCTAAATCTTAGCAACTCTGCCAATCTCTTGCACCCATACCATCTAGGTTTTCAAAACATTTCCTGACATTGCTCAACAAAACAGGCACAGCAAGGTACTGCTCTTCCCCAGGGCCATCCACATGCTGATGGCAGACCTGAATCTTAGGTAGGAAACCACAATAAGCTTCTAAGTCTAAACAGAGTAAGTCCACACTGACTGTGATGAATGAGCTTGACCGGATCCTCCTTGCTTCTGAGAACACAGAGTGAAATCATCCATGCTCACCTCTAGAGTCTGCATGAGGTTTGGCTTAACAGCATCTTTCATCAAGACAGCCAGAGCACCAGTCACTCCCTAAAAGAAAAAGCAAAGACAGCTATCAGTTTCCAGATGTACTGAGACAGTTCCTATGCTGTGTCGAGACCTTCTGGTGAGCCTGCAGGAACACAACCAGCACAATATGCTGGTTGCTGCACAATATGCAGCAATTGCTGATTTCTCCTGAATGCAGCCTCTTCCATTATGACCTTGCTTAGCAGTGAAGACAAACTGCTCTTTCAGTGCTATAATGAGGTGAGAAAGGAAGAGCAGTGAGAAAGTAACCCTTAGGTACACATGCTTTCCTGCACCCCATTCAATGGCAAAAAGCAGGGAAAGTTTTTCAAGACAATTTCTTTTTCCCCTTTTAATGTCAATTGAATTGCAGCACTCAATTATATATCTATATTTTTTTAAAGACATTCACTGCTATGTTTCATTAGTCTCAATCTTGCTACATGAAAGCTTAGTTAACATTTAATGGATAAGCTTTAAACTTCAGTCATCTCTAGAATAATGAAAGATACAGAGCAAGATTTCCATGATGACATTTCAGGTCTGTCAATCAATAGCACCTCAATACACCTTCTTCTCTGAAAACCCAGAGTCAGTTTTTGATTCCTCATTTCTCCCCAGATCCTTTGATACTGGCCCTCGTGATACTGGTTATATCACAGCAGAAGGATCTGGGTATCTGATTGTGTCAGTCTGGTCTCTACAATCACCATGTTCTGGCTGGTATGAGAGGCATGAAGCACAGTCCTAACCAAGCAAGCCAGTGCCCACCACCTGCAAAAATGTGCAAAACCTGAGGACCTGTTGGACAGACCTGCTATCATCATCCACTCCACAGCACACAAAAATTTAAAAAAAGAGGAAAAAGCCTTAAAAACTACAAGTCTTAGATCCCATGTGAAACTCATAAAGCAACTCCCTACACAAGTTCCCACCATTGACGGGCAGCAGGAGTGACTTCTGTTTTCCAGAATGGGGATTTAACTCTGGTACTTAAGGTTAAAGCATGACAGCACATTAGCATCAGGAATTAAAATCTCAAAGCTACCTACAGAACTTTGGTACGTGCTCCTTCTCATGCCCAACAAATGTCTCACATCAAGACACTTTACAGATAAGTGCTTCCCAGCCTAGTTCTTTTGCTGAAGGTCCACAGTCAGGCTATACTGCCCATCAACTGCTTCTCAGAGTTACTGTGGGATGAACATAAAACAAAAACATACAACAGAAGACCAGTAGCACTCCTCTGTTGACTAGTGGAACAGTCCTGAGCCCGTGTTCTGTCTTGAAGCCAAGTGACAGGGCACAGTTCACATACAGATCTCAGTTCCCTTCACCTTCTCCACAAAGCGTTGTTACCTACAGAATATTGGAAAAAGCACCTGGAGCACAAGCTATCCCCTGAACAATGCTGAAGCACTGCATGGGAGAGTTCTAACTGACCTGACACACTCCACAGATGTTTCAAGAACTGCACTTGGACAGTTGCAAGACAGTACTGCAGCTGGCACTGTTGCTTATAACTATACTGGTAACAGACATCACTAGTTCTGTTAAATTAAACATTTCATTCAGTGCAAATAGATTTGTGCCTCTCACAAAGGCTGCCTTATGGAAACCTTCCACAAGTTTGACTTTTGTAGTATTCACAGTCTCTCAGCATAAGATACCTCATCATCTGTAATTAAATTTGCACCAGGCTTTGTCCCTGCTTTATGTTTTCCTTTCTCCAGGAAGCTTAAAAAAAAATAAAATTGAGTGGCCAGCAGGATGCATTCTGAATTCTTCTCATTTGTAAATAGGCTTTTTTTTTTTTTTTTTTTATTTAAAAGCCACCATGTACTCCTCCTCAATTCCTACAGTGCTAGTTTTGATTTGATACACAGTACATTGCACAGAACCCTTTGTCCCTGCCCAAAACACATGTATGCACAGTCTCTGTGTAAGGTGCTAGCCACGCTGAAGAAGAAATCCTTTACTAACTCCAGAGACTAACATTTCATCTCTAATATTCTACGTAGTAACCATACAGAACCATCTCAATATTTTTCAATCCAAGGACTTTCCGAAGTAATAGAAGAAAGTTAGCATTCAAGAATGGAATAGCTCTCTTACAAGGTCATCTGTTGTAACCGGTTCTCCTCTCTTGCTGGAAGCTACTACCATTCTGCCCAGTCGCTTTTTCATGTCATCCAGGCCGTCAGAGAGTGCTAAAACTGACATGATTTCACTGCTCACTGTGATGTCAAACTGAGCCTTCAAGAGACGAATAAAGATGTGAATTCATCAAGATTCCTCAGCAGAAATCTTTACCTTACTCAAATTCTTGGGGTGGAAAAAAGAAGCCAGTTATCACCATCATAATAAGAAATAAATACAGACATACATCCATGAGAACAAATCTAAAATGTTACTCTCAAAATATACGCAATTTAAGTTCAAAGTTTCAAATCAGATTATTTTCTGCAAATTAAAGTAAGATACACTCACTTCATTGCTGTTACATGACTCCATCCTGGCACGAAACTGGTGATTCATGTAAGAACATTAACACCAACAGTACATTTTTGAAGACTGAGCTTACTAACTCACATTTAACCATTGCTAAACAGTACAGTATAAGACAAAGAAAAAAAAAACAACAACATGAAAACCAACAACTGGTTCTATAGCAAATGAAGGGTAGAATGCAATCTGATATAACACAACGCCTCCATTGAAGTTAGGCACCCTAGAGACCTTTCCTGATGCATAAGAAGAGGCTTCTGTGGGCACAACTCATCTGAACTACTAATTTGACAGTTACTTAAAGGATGAAAGAAATCATGGTCCTGATTGCCTATTTTTCTACATATGCAATGTATCTAGATAACAAGCTCAGATATGGATTAGGGCCAGATGCATCCCACCCAAAGCACGTGCACTGCATAAGATTAGCAATTGCCAGGCACCATATTTGTAGAGAGCATTCATATGTCACTGTTACTACACCATAGCCATCCCAATTCAGGAATCCAACAATCAAGAAAGGTATGAAAAGAACAGATATTAAAACTATACATTGCATTGATAGCAAATTTAACTGCTTGGTCAAAGAGACTTTCTGCTGTCTCTTTTACAAGGTACCAGTAAGACAAACATCTGGAATTGAAGAAGTTTACTTCAGGATCATGCTTTTCAAAGTGCTTTTTTAGAAGATGCAAGAAAGAATAATTACCGTTCGTGAAAAGCCTTTTTCTGTTGGAGACTGTCCAATAGTGATTCCCCTAAGGAACCTGTCATTTGTATCCAGTACTGTGAGGATGAAGAAAGAAAGATGTAAGAAGTCACACTGCATGACCTAAACCACATCTTATATATCACCACAAACTCTTGGCTAGATAGGCCATGAACAGAGGATGGCAGCTTGGGACACCATTCTCTCCAGCTGAATTGCAACGATGTTAAGATGCTCACAGTCAATGCAGACTGCACTGCACCCAGAGGTCTACCTCCCTGTGTGCTCAATAACCACAAATCCAAAACCTCTTTGAAAAAAGGAGCTGCTGGTTTCCAGTTTCTTTTTCACCATTATTAGTCAAAATGAAATCAGGAAATTACTATGGAAAAAAGAAATGAAATTATCATTTTGTAAATGAAAGGATAAAACGGTCAGATTCTACTATTTAATGACGTTTCCTATAACTCCAAATTACCCTTGAATTTATATTTAATATAACTTCAAATTACCCTTGAAGCCACAAATGATCATGGCTTAAATTTGCTGGTTTTTTTTGTTTTGTTTTTTTATTTTTTTTGTAATGAGCTTCTCGAAAAATTCTAAATACTTCCCATGAGGCAGACTAATTTAGTTCCATTATAAGTTATGAAGCAAGTTTTGGAGAGTAATTTCAGATTGTATTTTCATAAAAAGAAGGAAAAGCAATACTCCTGGGGTCTAAATCACCTTTGCCCCACCCTCCCCATCTGAAATTCCTTTCATGAGTGAATTATTAATTCAGTAAGACCAGAGATTGATCTTACTTCAGGTATTTTTAAACATGTTTTTAAAAAACATTGAGCCTTTTTCTGCTGTCAGTCCCCAAGAGAGCCATCGGGCAGACTAAAATTCAGTTTAATTCCAGAGCAGCAGCCTCTCCTTGCTCACAGCGCCTTCTTAAGTGTGCAGGCAGAAAGACTGTTTGCTACAGTTGCCAAACTGAAAACCCTCTCAGTGACCATCAAAACCACAAGCAGAAACTTGCACCAATTAGTGAGGCCCAGTCTGAACTCTCAAAGATTAAGGTTCAAGTCCTGGTGTCAAACCCTTTAGAAACAGGATCCCATCTGTAGGCACCCATCCCACCGAACACATAGACCAGAACTGCTTTGCTTCCCTTTATCCCAGAAGACTTTGTTCTTTCTGTACTTGCAACTTCATTTGATAAGTTCTGGTGCTGTTTTTTTTTTTTAGCAATACTATAATTCAATGGTTCTTGTACCTCTTTGCCACGTTATGGTGGCTGGATCGATGTCCAATCTCACAAATAAGTTTACTTCCTCCGCTGTCAAGGCTGCAGGATCAGTTTTGCTAATGCCCAATTTCTGTGGGAGGAAAGAATAATAATAATTAAAAAGTATCATGAAAAGATTTAGAGAAATGAACCTTCCACTACAACAATTGGCCTTTGGCAGCAGCACCTGAATATTCAGAAATAAGGAGTAAATGCCCTACCAGCATCCTTTCAAGCCCACAACAACATAAATTGATCCATATCAGTGTAAATCCGGAAGCAGAGCTTGCTGCTTGCCAACTAGCAAATGGCAGTGCAGATAATAGAGCTTGTCAGGGCAGCCTGTCACCTAATTTTGTGCAAGGCATCTACAGAAAACATAAGAAAGAAAGAAAGCTCTGCAGTTTCTTACATGCCTTGTTCTAATCATTAGTTTCACATGCTTACATCCATTTCTCATTAGTTTGCCTAGGGTCACTGCACACAGCCATACATATTTGAAGACACGGCTCTCAGCACGCTGGTTAAGCAGCACAAAGGAGGAATTAAACAATTCGATCACAAGGCTGTCAGCATCCCAGAAAGCTGATCCTGAACATACTGAGAGGATGGGCGGTTTGCCAAGTTGCTTAATTGAGAGAAGAATTATCTCAAGACTGATACAAGTGCTAGCTTAGAAATGAGGAAAACGATTGAGTTGATTTATGAATGAACAAGCCTTTTTTAATTAACTAGACAGCTAAGTCCTACTTTCTCCAGAAGAACAGCAGGAAGAAAGAGGTCTGTTCTCTTCCTCTTCAAGTACATCATTAAAAACAAACAAACAAATCCCCACCGTACCATGAAAAAGATCCTCTTTCTCGAGTATTAGCATCCTTACAGTCTACCAAGCCACGTGACAGAGCTACTTTGCTCAGCAGTGAAGCAAGCCATGTATTTTCTAATGGTAGAAAAATTATAGCTAATTAATAAATTAGAGTTTTATCTTCCTAAGTATTCTACTGGTCCTGGCCTCCAAGTGGGCAACTGACAGAGCATGAATACCGTTCAAACAGGCTTGTTCCTGGAATAAGCTTAGCAGGTCTGATTTTGTCCTTCAAGCCAGAAGGTTAAGCCCAATGCAAAACTACTCTTGTTCCTCATTTGTTAAGAGGCCAGGGACACACAGGTTCACATTCATTACTGAGAACTGAGGAACTGCGACCTGCTCAGGGTCCAATGTTCAATGGTAGGTGTACTCATTTAACTGAGATTCTCTTTCCTGAGCCAAGAAGTAAGGGATGTAGGGGATGCACATTTTTTCTTCTGTTTCCTGCTTGCTCAATCTGGATGAGACAAGAAAATCTTTACCTTCTCTTTTTGCTGAATTTTGTAAACTGTCTTTTTGGTGCTGCATTATCTATACGGCTGTCACATGAACAGGAATTATTCATCTTTATCTGTAGCTGACTGTAACGGACAAAGACTAATGCTGGGCTTTTCTGAAACTACATTAAGAACACTAAATTGTCACTATTACAAAGGGCACTAATCTCTCTGCTTCTTCCCACTGTTACTCACACAGCATATAACAAGTCAAATCAACGATTCTTCCCCTTGAAGCTTCATCTCATTGTTACCCATGCTGTAACATAGGCTACCAGACTTTTGCACGCTTGATGCAGAAAACAAATGCTATCAGAATGACAATCCAGTTGTTGGTTGGTCTAGTGAGTTTCTTACGTCAGATGATAAGTGATAGGGTGCAAGGAAACAGTCTCAAGCCGAGCTAGGGGAGGTTTAAAATGGCTTTTAGGAAGAATTTCTTTGTGGAAAGGGTGGTTAGGCACTGGAACAGGCTGCCTAGGGAAATGGTGGAATATGCATCCCTAGAGGTATTTAAGAGGTATGCAGACATGGCACTAAGGGACATAGTTTATTGATGGGGCTACTCCACAAGTCAGGCTATGATCCTGAAGGTCTTTTTCAGCCTAGGTGATTCTGTGACCTACAGAGCAACACAAATGTTTTCGTAACCAAACTCAGAATAAATAAAGGCGGAGTAAGTGGAACTGAATCAGAAACCAGTGTGAAACTAGAGAACTTACTTGTAGTCTTCGGATTTGAATCTCTGAGAACTTCCTGACTCCGTTGACAGAAGGCACCAAACGGTTATAGAGGGCCTGGCAGAACAAAATATACAGTTAGTGCTGCTGGCACACCCCAAACATCTTGACCAGAATGAGATGGGTTGAAATACACCACAAGAAAGGATCCTACCTGGTCACTCTGAGTTAGTTCATGGAATATACGTGTGTCCACAGCAGCAGCAACCAGGTTGTTCGCTGCAGTGATAGCATGGATGTCACCAGTGAGGTGAAGGTTAAACTGAAGGACACAGAACACATCGCTTATCTCATCTTGCTGCAATTTTCATATATTTCAATACATCGTAGACAGGTGGAGAGAGACATATTAATAGCAACACTAAAGCGAGTGAGGGTGGAGGGGGAAGAGATTGCTCAGTGCAGCGTGTGGAAGTGAGGAAAGAATTTCTCTAAAACAGAAAAATGCCTCCCCCACATTTATGTCATTTTACAAACTTCCAGAACAGAGCTTCCAAATACGATTTTTTTTTTTTACACTAGAACCATTCCTTAATATCTGAGAACAACATGGTACAGCATATCTGCATTGCTCCTCCTTCCCCCTCCTTCTGACCCACTCACATCACTTGCACAACAGGCTTCACACATACCTTAGCTAAAGCTCCTGCTGCTCCCACAAACACATCTGAGCTAAATTCAAGCCAGCAACCTTGGGTGGTGCTAGCAATAAAACTGTGGTTGCAAAGAGCTCTGCATAAGCTAACCACTCACACACAGTACTGTAGGCAGGCCTTGCAGACCACATACTACACAGTGACAATGCCAGTAATTTTCTAGGTTCTATCTCGTTAAAAAACGGTTTGAGTGGGTTTGTCTACGTGAGTTTTCTTCCTGCACTGTAGCTATACTGAAAAAAGATTTTGGATATAGAGTTTATTGGACAAACCTGTATTAGGACAGAGAAGGAAAGGTTGCTGTTAAGATGATTCTTTTTATCTGTAGCAGTGCAGCACAGGAGGAAGATGAAAAATTGACAATAATAAAGTGGTATGACAGAAGACTATGATACCACTGTGTCAGAGCTCTGCTACTGTGGTCTTATAAACCAAACAGCAAAAAAAGCCAGAGTGGAACTAGTCACACAGCAATTATAAATCCTAACCAGGAAACGCCAATTTTTCTTATTCTACATATATGCAATAAGAAGCAATTATTACTACCTCAGCTCTACAGTCATCACTGAAAAATGTCTCACTTGCTAACAGTTTTCTGGGATGAAAGCTGCATGCAGAAACATCTGATATCAAGGTCATTATTGCATCTACTATATCATAAAACATTACTACTTGGAGTCATGCACAATTAAAATACTCCCACAAGACCACAACGTGTTTTTCTACCATGTGGTAGAAAGGACTTCTACTTGAAGTCCTTTCTGTGTATCACAGAATCACAGAATGGCCTGGGTTGAAAAGGACCACAATGATCACTTAGTTTCAACCCCCTGCTATGTGCAGGTCACCAACCACCAGACCAGGCTGCCCAGAGCCACATCCAGCCTGGCCTTGAATGCCTCCAGGGATGGGGCATCCACAACCTCTTTGGGCAGCTTTCAGCCAGTTTATTTCAAGTGTGGGTCTGTCTCCCACTGCTGCACACGCCCCAGTCTTTTATCTTGTCTTACTAACACTCTCAAACAGGAGGAGATTATTGTTACTGTCACATTTATCATTCACACATGCTTTTGGCACATGACTAAATCAATCATCTGCCTCCTTAACATTTTTTCATTTCCCCCATCCCCCATCAAATCTTCTCTGGACTTGCTGCACCAATAGGAACAAACAGCCCTTTTGATCATTTTTGCTTTTCCTCCAAAAACTGTCCTCTGTCAACCAATGGTGCACAAGACAAAGGTAAGATTCTACAGGTAATTACAAGAGAGTTGGGGGATGCACAAGAGCAGGAGCTACATGTGCCTGTCAGTTCCCTGCCCCCAGAGAGGATTTCACTTGTTGCCAAGTCACATGAAAAAAAAAGCACTGCAGTGCCAGTCACCCACAGGCTCAGGTCTTGGCATTATTGATTTGCATTTTCCCTTTTCCCATTCCATGTCAGTAATCTAAAACACAAGCAGACCAAAATAGCTCACAGAAGGAGTCAACGACCACTCTTGCTGACAGAACTATTTAATATGCTTCCAAAACATATTAAGTCATTATAATCTTAATTTCAGCGCTGGGAAAAAGAGGTACAGGATGTACTCTGCTCAAGGGTATGCAGTAATTTGGGGCAGAAGAGAGGAGGGAACAGAGGGACAGGGAATTCTCAGTTCTGTGAAATTCCCTGACCATGCAGACACTCTTCTGAAACAAACAAAGAAGTGCATTTTCCAAAAAAGCTTTGCTGAAATCAAGCAATCATTCTTGCAATGCTACTCTGGGAAGTATAAAAAAAATACTAAGTTATCTGACTGCAATATTTCTTCAAGGTCTGCAAACTAACTGTGCAGTGAGACTTTGTATAAACAATTACCTCTTCCATGGGAACAACTTGAGAATAGCCACCTCCAGCAGCTCCTCCTATGGAAAGACAACAGTCAAAGCATGCAAATAAAGGTCTCTCTAGCTCAGGGTGGTAATATATGTATTCTATTATGACTTTAAGAAGGCAGCTTAGTTAATGTCCCAGCATAGCACTTGAGAAAACACTGAAGAATTTACCAAGGTTTTTCTTTCTTAAAGAAATGCCATCCTAACTGGGAATTACGTAAAACTACAGTGCAGCATTCAAAGATTTTCATCCTGCTATCTTCCCTTCATTTAGTCAGCTCATACCTTTTATACCAAAAGTTGGCCCCTGAGATGGCTGCCGAACACAAGCAAAGACATTCTGGTGAAGGTGCGCTCCTAAGGCTTGAACAAGACCTATGGTGGTGGTGCTTTTCCCCTCTCCCAGAGGTGTGGGAGTAATCCTGCAGTGAGAAAGTACAACAGATACAATGAAGCTCCTATAGTAGGTGAGCCTCAAAACAGTTGCAGGCATCAAACAGGTACCTACTGACTGCAATTAATGCCAGTACTTCATACAGTCTGCTTACCACAAGACAAGCACCACTATCAAAATTTCTCTTCATCCTGACACCATGTAAGCGATGTCTCCTTAGTTAACATAGTACTTACCCAGTAACAACGACGTATTTGCCATCAGGCTGGTTCTTCAGACGTTTCAGAGCTGACAGATAAACCTTGGCTTTAGTTTGGCCATACAGCTCTATCTCGTCAGGGAGAAGGCCAATTTCTTTTGCAACTTGATTAATGGGCTTGGGTATGCATGACTGTGATATTTTGATATCACTGAAAGAAAGAAAGCAAGGGCAATTAGTAAATATTACTGACTTCTCACAAACGTCCCGCTTTTGGCAGCATGAGTCAAAAGCACTTGATCTATGTTCTGAAAGGGAAGCTTCATCCTTTCCTAATAACAAAAAAGTCAATTCCATCAATATTGGCCACAGCAGAATACAAGTACCTTCAGAGGACAACAACAACAAAATTAAACAAGCAAAATTATACAAAAGAATGACTTTCTGTAGATACCACGTAAGGCCCTGCTATCACATTCTCCGTATTTTCAAATCCTTGTGGATTCTACCAACTCCCACTTTAAGGCGCCAGGCTTTTGCCATGTCAGATAGAAAAGTTGCTACATGCTGAGTCAGCAAGTCTCTAGCTCATACAAAACGTCTGTGGAAAACCACATTTATAGCTGAATGTTCTAAGGATTCCCCAAGCCTATGTTCAGCATGTGCCACAGGACCACTGATGGTTAGCTCTGCTCACCTGGGAGACCTCAACCAGCTTTCTCTTTACGTCTCTCCAAACTTCAACCCCAGTTACACTCTACATACTTGTTTGCCCTATATTATACAAAACTTGCCAACGGAAGTGAGCATTAAAACGCATGAATATCGTCAGTAGCTTCACTGAAAGCATTACCTTGGAACAGGCATCTTTAGGGTAAGCTGGTTGTATTGGATGTTCCATTTTCCAGGCTGGAATTTCTCCAGAAAACGCTGCGCGCTCTCCACTGTACTCTAAATCAAGCATGAAAAGGCATTACAGCAACAACTGCTGTAGGAACCTTGTTGGTTAACAGAGCTTTATATGAGTCTTCCCCTCCTCTTTACCTCAGTTTCGACTAATATAAAGTGCTTTAATTTAGAACTATTGCTAACAATGCAGAATGAGGTTTTGCTTTGAATTTCCTTGAGAGGAATACAGACAGATTTGCCTGGATCTATCAGTAGAGATACTGATAGATAAAAATCCAGTCCTGCAAAATATTTTATTCATATATAAATATTAATATATATATATATGTTGCAACTTTCACTGTGCTTCTTTTTTAGTGCTGTTTGTCAGTACCATCTCTTAAGCAAAATAAACAGAGGGAGCAGCTTTCCTCTGCCTCCTTATCCCCATTACCTTATGGAGAGTTTTAGAATTACATCCAGAGCTTTGTCAAACAAACCAGTTTTCACAGTTTTGAGAATGTACAGTTTAAAAAGAAAAAACAAACAACACACATGCACACACAAAAATCCACAAGGCAGCTGTTCTTCCTAACATTTTCCTCATGTTCACCTTCTTCATCGGTCTGCAAACACTAACTAGGCTTCTAGGCAAGAGTAAGGAGGAAGCACCAACTTCTCTTCCTAGCGTGCTGACAGCCAGCAGCAATATACCCCAAAAGCAAACATAGAGAAGAAGACTTGTGATGGCTCACACTCTGTTCACATACCTGCATTAACATGGCCACAGTCATTGGTCCAACACCACCAGGAACTGGAGTAATGTAAGAAGCTTTCTCTTTTGCTGTTGCGTATGCCACATCTCCTACAACTCTTTTTCCACTGGCCTTTGTGCTATCTGGGGATTGAAGGAAAGAATAAGTTACACAGAGAGAACAGCAGTGACTGAAGCTGAAGTCCTTTCCTCTGTTGGAATAACCAAATCAGCAGCTAAGTACACAGGAAGCTGCAAAACAAAACGACACCCTAAGATGAAGCTGTTATCACCATGCTTCACCCAGAACGTCAGGGTTCATACACTACATCTTCCCATTAAGTGCCATTTATTATCAGCCAGACATCAGAGGGTCTCCCTTTTCATGAGATCAAGGCAATCTGAAGACTCCAAAACAGTTGGGGGAAGCAAAGCATACACCAGATCTTACATCTGTGCATATAGAGCACACAAACAGGACATACAGAGATGTCACATTAACCACCCTTTCACAAATCTTGCAGTACTGCTCTGAAGACAAAAGTAAACTTTCAGTATTAAGGAGATATGAATCAGTGATCTAGAAGACACTAAAGGAACGTAGCTGTTCCAAAAACCAAGACTTACAGCTGCTCTGTTCCGTTTTGGAGGAAATCTAGAACTTACTATTGAATAAAATTATCTACCTTTACAGAAACTGAAGACAGAAATTCTTACTTACTGCCATTTTAACGATGGACTGGTAAATACTACAGTCACAGAGAACAGTCTCCTCAAAACCAACCTCACAGGTGACTTAAAAGAGCTCCAGCAGAACAATCTCCTTGCTGGCAGAAACAAATGCTACCACCTGCTGTACTACATGAAATTTAAGGTCACCCATAGGAGACAAAAAGACAAAATGCATTTGTAAACTATGAGAATCATCTAAGGAACTCACCAGTTATGGACACAGTATAACAAAAAAAGCAAATAAGTTTCTCCTGGAGTAGCAGATCCTTATTTCAGGTATCAGGCCTTGAGAAAATGTTAAGCAGTGTGAAAAAACGCATGACAGATTTTAATACTGTTAAATTGAAATATTATCTTGCATACCACAAATGTATGCTCAAGTTATTGATTATGTTCTATTCATGCATACATTTGATGAGGAGGAAGAATGTAAGAGAAAGCAAACTCATTAACAGCTTACTGCGGTAAAATTCAAGAGGGAACAAAAGCAGCTCCTATCCGCAGGGATGTTCAGCTGCACTGTTACTGACGATCAGTTGTTTGGGTGTTCTACGGAAGGTGTGTTTTAAGCAACACTTACTTTCCCTGAAGTTCAAGCTTTGAACTAAGTCACAGCTGTTAACATTGTTTCTACAGCAACTGTCAAGTTTTACTTCCCAAACTGCAGACCAGCCCGGCCTTCCGCCTCAGACAGCAGGATTAAGTTTGCAAAAGGCAAACAGTATGATTATATTTTCTTCCTTGGATTCCAAGCAAGCTTACCAACCACCCCAGTCAGAAAGGTTCCAGACCTCAAAATGAAGAAATCAAGTGATGAAACACATGACTTCAAATACAAACAGCCTGATCTGCTACACAAGACAGACACTGTGATGAGCGCAAGCCAAATAAACCCCAAGTCCGTGCCCCTGCATTCCCACTTTATGCCAAGTGCTGCTGAGAACAACTTAGATGTTATCCAGTGACTTTTAAAAAATCATTTTGAAGGAAAACCTCACATGCAGTGCTTTCTGCTTCTTTCCATTAATTTTATCTTCTTAATATTCATCATTCTGGCCTTAAATTACAGAGTTACAGAAAGCATTGGTGACACTGATAACTGTTCCTTGTGCCTGTGTCTTCTTTGGTACAGTAGGTTACCCAACTAGCTAGAACATATGACGGACAGCATCCAAGGACTTTGAGATCTGAGAGATGAAGGAGACACGTACACGTATGTAACAAACAGCCACAATGATCTCTGTCTCTGGGGTGCTGCAGGTCCAATTGCAGAACTAATTTACAGTCCTACTTTGCTAAGATCAGAGCTGGGAATATTCACACTGTAAACTTGTACATTATACCAATGTACATGGTATGTGGATAGGATGTCTGACAACAGGTTCAATACAATCTGGTTTTATTGGCATGTGGTGCCAATTCAATTCCCAGAACTCAGAAACATCATTAGGTCAAGATTGCTCCAGCATCTTTCTGGCTCCTCTTGTGTTTGAAGAGCATGGCACAGAAATCAAAAGAAGCAGGTCCTCTTCTGCTGCTCTCACATTCTGCTGTTTAAAGTTTTTATTGGCTAGGGCTGCAAAATCCTGTATCAGAGGTATCCTCTGAATAGGAACACTTCCTCCAACAGGAGTCACAGAGGGACACTTCAAAAACAGTGCCATCTCTGGGAAACTTCTCTGCCTGCAATGCTCTTCATTCCAGTGGCAAAGCAACTCCTATAGGCCTAGAATAAGGCATTCAGAACACCTGCTGAACTAGCAATCACCTGCATCAGTAAGGAGAGAAATACAAATACGATGATATTTAGAAAAGACACACTCCTCTGTAAAGGTTTCAGGAAGTCTTCTCTCACTCTCTCTACTGGGAGACCTGGAAGAAATTCTGTTCAACTGTAACACGTAAAATGCAAGGCCCGATGCATCCCACAACTGCACATTCAGAGATTTCTCTTTTCTTCAGCTGCAATCACACACACACCCAGCAGGCACCTAGCTGGGTGCACTTAAAGCTATGGTAAGACATATGTCAACTGTGCTATTTATCTCCCCATTGTTCAAAGCATCATCACTGATAACTCTACGCGTCAAGCCTTGACCAGTGAGCTTCACACAGTATCATAAACAAACTGGCATATAACACTGAGTAGGCTGGCAGTATAAGAAACCCAGGCCTCAGTGCAGTGCCAAAGCAAACTGCAAGGAAACAGGGATGTGACCACAGAGATACAGTTCAGATCAAGCCTGAAAAAAAAGTCATCATGTCAGAAATGCAAAGGTACACAATGAGCAGGGTAGTGCCCAGACGTCTCTGCTTCACCAATAACAACAGCGACTCTGCTTCTTGGCAAACTGCCTAACTTTGGGAAGCTTGGCACGAAATATTTCAACAAACAAATAGCAACAGCCGATAGTTGTTTTTTTTTAAGCTTTAATTACACAGAGGATTAATGGCTTTTAACGCAAATCAACGTCATCTTTGAGGAATAAGACTGTTGAGCAGAAATTTCTTTACATTCCATTAAATGGCAACAAGATGAGTGATTAATTATGAAAACTACCTTCTAAAAACCCTGTGGGTGTAGCAGAGAGATAGCTGGATAGTGACTAATTTTCCATATCATTGAATATCTGCAATTTGGATTTAAAATGAGGTGAAAACAGAAATTGCCAGACTGCCTGTTCCTCAGCTAAATGAAACCCTACCCCCAATCCATTATGTTCAAGCACTTTGTTCTGTGCCAGAGCCACTGTCACCAATTTTCTTGCAGCACCTGCTTTGCTTCAAGACAACAGTCATTCAAACCTAAGAAGTTAATGTTATGATTCAACAAATCCACAGCTACTTTAAGAGGCTGCTTGCCATTTACGTGTTTCAAACAGAACAGCTTAATGAGATCTAACTGTGCAAATTAACGACAGCGAAGCTGCACGCTCACAAGTGACAACAGCAGCAGGATTTAGCTACATGGATGTGGCAAATTGCATACATACTATGTTGTAATACTACATAGGCCTCCTCTTTTCTCTACAGATAATCAGTCTCATTGATGGCAGAAACAAAACTATCACTGATCTGCTTCACAACAGTACTTCAAAACCATCTTTGTTTTATTCTTGAATCTTCAGAAGGGTTGCCATCATTACTTAAGACAGACTTAGATGAGAAATAAATCCATATGGACTAGAAATACCAAGGAAACTGTATCCATGTACTTACATAGCAACTGCATTTATACACAAATAAATCCCCACTCTTTATACATTACCCACGCACCTGGCACATGGTTAATTCCGCAGTCTATTACAATTGCACCAGGTTTGATCCATTCACCTTTCACCATTTCAGCTTTGCCAGCTGCAACCACCAGGATATCAGCTTTAGCAACCTAAAAATCAAAACATATATCCATATAAACAACTCAATATCACAAACAACAGAAAAAGGCAGAGCTGCTTCAAGAGCAATTTAAATCAGTTTCAGTTGTAGTGAAATTGTGTGCTCACCCACTGCATCTAGAGGACTGGAAGGGCGTCATCAGCAATGAAAAGTAGCTAACAGTTCTTGGCAAGGACAAATTCCCACAGCCAGAAATTGCAGCCTATTTTCAGGCTCCTACCCTGAACTGTTGCTAGTCTACACTTCACAACCTCCTTTGAACTCTTCCATGATTCCCAAATGCATGATACACAGTACTTTTAGATGAAAGCCTTCTGCATACTCTGATCTTCTTTCCTTCCAATATCCCTACATATTAAGCTACATATTATCTACTTCTCTCTACTGGAAATACACCCAGAACTCATCAGACAGCTAACAAGAACAACCCCTACACAGAACAGGAAGCTGCACTTCATTTGTGGCAGCATTGTTGTGGTTTTCATATCCAGGACTGTGTAACATGCAAGACCTGGGGAAGCTGATTGTAATTCAGCACCAGTATTTGTTCAGACGGTAATCAGCAAATATGACAGATCTGGTCACAAAGTTCCTACCACAACCTTGGACAAAAGCTCCTTGCTACTTCCCCTGAAGCTTCATTTGTATCAATAGGAAGCTGCTATCCCCTGGATTTTTTTATTTGTATCTTAGACAGTGTTTCTGATCTTGCATTTGAGTTATAGTCAAGTACACCTACCCCCTTTCCAGCTTTGATACTTGCCTATAAAGCCTGGCAGTGTTGATTGCTCAACAAAATTCAAGTAGGTGGCAGCACAGCAACACACTATTTCTGTCACTCTTACTGCTAAAGAAGAAAATGGTACAAACTCCCAGTCATAGAAAACAGAGTAGAAAAAAAACACGGGGAAGGAATTTGGTCTAGCATTTCCTAGCCATGAAAGTAGAAGATCACTTGGATTTTTTAGGGAAAAAACAAACAAACAAAAACATACACTGTCTTGCAGGCCACTGCTTGGAGATTAGGAGGGAATGATTGAATTCCCAGTGCTTGCCCAAATAAAAATAATAGTAATTTTACTGTTATAGTTGCAACCCCCTAAGGAAGGGCCTTCAACAGCAGTAGATTCATGCAACCATTCAATGAACAATAATGGAAAATTATTTCAGATGAAAAACAATCCAGACCCACTGACTTAGACAACATCAGGCAAAAACATGCAGCTGGCAGCATTGGCTTGCAATACATAACTACAGCCTTATAAGTCCATCCCTTCCCTTACCTCCTCAGCCAGAGTTGAGGTCTTTGAATGGCAAGTGGTTACTGTTGCATGATTCCAGAGCAGCAGGTCATGCATAGGAGCACCAACGATCTTACTGCGACCAACCACTACAGCTCTTTTCCCTGTAACCTGGATGCCTGGACCACAGGAAGGTAGGAAAAAATAAAATGTCATTCTGCATTCCATTCCATTCCATTCCATTCCAGTAGCTCTAGAATATATTGGTCAGTATGTGTCTCAATCTTTCAGGATACTACTTATCTTTCGGGTTTTGCATTGCTTTAAACTAGCTGTTTTCCTGTGTGAAAAGGCAGAGATGAAACATGGCAATTCAACAAAAGTTTCTGCATGAGAGACAGCCTTGCAGCATAACTTCTCCTCTCATTGAAGGCTATTGCATTCATGAATAATGAAAAACTCCTTACCTGTCTGTCTGATAAGTTCCATGCATCCTTTTGGAGTACAGGGAATAAAGCAGTCTCCAAGGTCTCCTCTAGACAGTTTCCCAGCATTGATGCTACTTAAGCTGTATTTTGAAAGAATAAAACGGCCGTAAGTTCCCAGTCTCATCTCAAAATTACCTGTTAATAGGGAAGGGGAGGGAAGAAAAAAAAGGAAAAAAAAAAAAGTCTAATTCTGGAGTAGCCGTGATGTTCTCTAGGGCTGATGTCAGCTTACCCATCTACATCCTTCTCAGGTGCAACAGCATTGGTTATTTTTTCAGTATTGATAGGTTTATCAGAGTCAAGGGGCAGCTGCACTATAAAGCCATGAACAGCAGGGTCTCCATTCAAAGACGAGATGCACTTGAGGACCTACAAGCAAAGTCCAAAAACCTAGTGGCTGATAAACTGAAGCAAGATTAACAGAAGGTAAAAACAACACAACACAACCCTATGTGGATTAAAAGACAGAACACACTTTTTTTTTCCACCCAAAACAAATGAATGACTCACATTTTTTATTCTGAAAAACACATCTGCTAAAGTTTCTAAATTTTATGTAGTTGTGCTTTAGCTTTCTTAAAAAAAAAAAAACAACACAAAAAACAACACAACAAATAGCCATCAGTTCCTGTTCTTCTTTCATGAGTCAGCATCTGCAGACAAGCAGTCCTTCCCTCCCTTTTTACAAAAAAAAAGATAACTTTACCCCCTTAGCTTGAAATTGAAATTACATGATTTTTCTTTATCAACTGCATTACTTACCTCAGCTTCTGTTGCTGTGTTTGGCAGTTTTATATGATTGGCACTGATCCCAATCTGCAAATGAGAATACCCAGAAATTATCCCATTTCTGAAATGATACCAGAGATTGATCTGCCTTTTCTTTCAGTCAAGCTCACCCTCATCTACATTTTGTCACATTTTCTAGTTCTCTCCCCTATTTCTGTTGGTACAGTCCTTTTATTTGGAAATGTCATCAGTGAAGACAATGAAAGATAAGTAGCTTGCCTACTTATATTGGCCCATCTTTCAACTGTCCCATTCACCTTTTGGCATGAACAACTGCATCTTGGCTTGACAGCATATTGCTCTAAGAAGCCAGCATAGAAGCCAGCTGTCACCTAGGACAACAGGGACTCATTAGATTCCCAGCCCTGCTGTAGCATGCAATGGACCTCTTGGTGACAGATGTAAGGCAACTGCAGCTATGTATCAACAAGAAACAGAGAAAGTCAGCACATGGCCACAGGTCAGTAAAGACAGAACATCAGCACTTTGGACACATGTCATTTAGGCACCTTTTGTGTAATCAGCTCCAACCCACAGAGTATCCCACTCCACATCAGATTACACATTTGTATTATTCCTTCATAACAAGGAATTCAGGCTAGCACTGGTTTCTCCAATACACACAAAGCTTAAACAAAGCTATCTGATTCACATTTGTAATTTCATGTTCTGATTGGACCTATTTTAGGGAGGTAAAAAAAATTACCAGTTTGGGCATTACCTCAGCAGCAGCCTTCAGCTTCATATTAATGTAGAGGTTCGAATCATCCCGATTTCCAACCTAAGGTTGAAAAGACAGTTGAGTCTGCCTGCAGAATAGAGACCCAGCCGCAGCTTGAGAATGTCTTAACCCTCAGCTTCCTCAAAGCTACACCAAGGAGAAAAAGGCATTCTTGAATAACCATACCACACTGACACAGACTAAAGGCATCTGGAGCAAATAAGAAAGCGTTCTTTCAAGTAAGAGGCAGCTAAAGAGAGGTTGTCTGATCTCCTGCATAAACACCATTAACATCTGTTAGAAAACCCTTAAAAACACAGTGAAGCAGAAAAGTAGAAAATATTGCTTGCCATCTCATCTGAAAAAGTTAATTAACATGATCAGTAGGTGCCGATAACATCCAATTATCTGAATGAGGCTTTTAAAAACTTGCTCCCCTTTGATACCTAGGAATCTCAATTTTATACACATTTGCCTTTATGGAGAAGCTTCTGCCATGCTGCTTCATACCTTGAGAATCTTCTCATCAAACAAGTAAAACCAACAAAGTAAATAGTGCAATGCACAAAGAGAAAACAGCAAATAGAAGAAGTAAGTATCTGTAGCATTGGCAGAATTGGGTGATTACAGTACGAGTGTTTGCATCATCCAGTATGTTTTGGCTAAAGGTGGTTCTCCTTGTAACTGTTAGAAAACAAAGGGCAAGCAGGAAAAACATATTAAGAGAACTCCTGAAATCTAGTTCTCTGATACTAGGGAGACATCCCTATTTCTCACACAGATCACAAGCTGCAAGGATGACTGTATTAGCCAGTCAACCAGCGTGCACTTCTTCCTCAGGCTTAAACAAAGAGACCTCCTCCCTTGTAGAGTCTGCTGAGGTAGGAAAAATGATGCATCATATAGGCAGAAGAGACATGTTAACAAAAAGATGATATGCAGTGTGTAAAGGAGGATATTCTTGACTACAGAACAAAAATAAAAGACAACTGACTCATTCTTCCAGCTTGGAGGACACCAGAAACCTCCCAAGAATAGAGCTGGTGAGGTGCTGTATATCAGAAATATCTGACTGTCCCAACATAACTGAAAAACGGACAGTTGAGAACATCTGTATTTGAACTTCTCCTACCTGGGGCGGTTTGATAGCTTACAAGTGTTGGAGAGCAAACAGATTGTCAAGGATTTATGACCGAGACAACAGATCAACCAAGAAAAGATTGCAGTAACACTACTGTCCCTTACTGAATTTTAAATCAAGGAACTTCCCTCTTCCTACTGAATACCTGAAGACAAGTCTTCTGTAGAGCTGATCTTAAAGCTAATGAAAAATAACAACAACAACAACAACAACAAAAAACCCACACAGATTTGTTCCTAGCATTGAAGAGGAGCATGTTCTTCATGTATTAAAGTGGTCTTAGTGACTGAAACCAGAGATTGCTGTGCAGGTGCCCTAAACAAAAAAATAAAGATAGAAGCCCATGTGCTGGACAGTCATTTCCAATCTCTTTGTGGCCATGCAGTTCCATCCATACGTGACAGCTGTTACTACTACTCACCTTCAGATCTAAGCATACCAAAAAGTTTCCACTTTTTATAGCTATAATGGAAAAAAAAAACCCACCACTTAATTCTGCCAAATACAGGCCCCAAACCTGAACTGATAAGAGCATTTTTTCCATTCACAAACATTTACACATAGATTCTAGCACCTACTCAAGCTTCTGACAAACATCAATTTCAGCAATGAGATTTTACTCAATCCTCTGCACTCCAGGTCTTCTTGGCTGAGGTGATTTGCTCACTTCTCTCTCTCCGTGCTCTCATATAACAGCTGATCAAATTCCTCATTAACCTCAGCAATACCTGGTGCAATCACATCTGTTAGAGCTGATGGACTTTAGGACTCATAAAAATGTAAAGGAGAAACATCACAGAACAGCATCAACACCCCACATGGTGCTCTGCACTCCAGTTCCTTACAAAATGCTACTATTTTGCAAAGCAGTTTTGCAGAAGCTCATCAGTTGCCCACTTAACACAGCAAAGCAACAAAGACTTTCTGTAGTCATTAAAGAAAACAATACCTGCAAAATCGCAAGTCCTGGTGTGAAACCTGGAAACTTCTCCTTCATCTCAGCAACTTGCTTCTTTAATCTCTCTCTCACTTGCCTGAGTGTAAAAAAAACCAGCAAATAATACAGAAGTTAACCACAGGTTTGAATTCTCATACAATGGTAAGACAAGTGATTGAAAAGCTGACAGGTGGCATGATCAGTAAACACATACCCACACCTTGAGTACACAAGTCCAAGCAATTTCCAAATAAAACTGATGCCCATAAGATGCCCATAAGTCCCTAAGACACTTCAGAAGTTTCATTCAAACTTTTTCTTTTTCCCCCCAAAATTTTCAAGTCCACTGTGCATTTCTTCACTCTCCTCTTTACACAGCAGTCTCATAGGATACAGGGCAATAATAGACAATGAGACATGGAAACTCCATTTTAAACTCCCTGCTAAAAAGCAAACCTCCTTTCCACATACAGTCTTCCACAGATGCTTGGCAAAGGATGACAAATTTACAGTGGTAAAACTCTGTATAAGAACTGAATAGGTTGTCCCCAAACCTATAGCTCTGCTACAGTGGCCAAAACCCTTTGTTTCTCCTTCCTGTCTGCTTGGCTTAACCCAGGACTGGATAACTCACAGTCCTACACTCACTTTCCTGCTTCCCAACATGGATGCAGAAAATTACTCCAGTCTGAGCTTCCAAAGAAAGTAAAAAAATCTTCCAAGTGAGCAGGAAGAAGAATGAGAAAGAGAAATGAAGCAGCAAGGAAAACTAAACCTGGGTACACAGCTCAGGTTAACTCTACAGCAAAAGATAAGCTGAAGGATACAATTATTAAAACACAACTTTGAGATGAGTAGATGAGAGGATTTACTGATTGCATCAATCTAGCTTAAATGTCAGTTCATACCTAGTTTAGAGGTAACAGTTACTCATCACCTATAAAGAGCTGCAAACAGCTCAAAAGCTGCTGTCACTGCTTCGCATGCAAGTCCCAGGTGTGAGCTCCTTCACCAGTGCAGACTTGATAGCGGGGAAGAAGTCCTGGTGCTAGGCTCAATGTGCTCTGTTAGCTGGGATTTTGGCAAAAAGGGCCTGACTGCAGCCACAGTTCTGTCTCCTCACAGGAGGCTGCTTGGACTCAGCGAGAACAGATCAGCGGTGCTTACCTTGGGTACATCTACCCTTAAATCAGTGCCCCAAAAGGTCTGATACTTTCTAAGTGGAACCAGACCTCTCAGACTGAAAGAGCAGCTGTTGGTGCCAGTTTGTTAAATAATGCAAACAGCAAAAGTGCTGGGACAGATTAAGTACCCAGAGGCTGCAACTCCTGCCATACAGCTGCAAAACTCCAGGATGACTGATAGCAAGTGAAACCAACTCTATCTTGCAATGATATAAGCTCCAGATCAGAAATGCCAGAGACAAGAAGAAAAAGAAATGGAAGCAGATGCAACTCAACAGCACTGTTCCCAGGGGATGGCCGCAGCTGGCCCAGCCAGAAGCAGCCCCGGGGCTGATGAGCCCCATCTCAGGGGAATCACACAGCCTCCTGCCAGTCCTAAATCAAGCCTCTCTCCTGCCACATCGCAAACCACGTGGCCAGAGCTCTACTGCTACCAAGAAGTGGGTTCAAGGTATTTATAAGCAATTGCATCTGGCCAATCTATTCCAAGTCTCTTAATAAGCTTTGGTAAAAAAGGTTGTTTTCAATCTTATCTCAGAAATAGAGCTTTCTAGGCATGATTTAGCTACTGTCTCCAGTTGACAGTGACTTGCCTCTGACACTCTCTTTTGAGCTCACAGCCTCATCCTAGAAATTCTTCATGCTGAAGCAACAAAAATGCATCTGTTGGGTGGCAGCACCTCACCTCTGCTGCACATCCTCTAGGGAAGGCAGTACCACTACAGCTGCTGACACAGTCAGGCCTGAACTCATGAGAAGTCCATAACAGCAGTGCAGGGCAAGGAGTGTCAGAAACCCAATGCTAGAGTGGGTGCTGTGGGGCGCCTGTCTGAGGGAGCTACTTCTGAGATGAGGCTCTGAAATAGCCTAGATGCAGCTGAGTCAGTTAGAAAGATGCAGCAGTGGTTTATGGCCTACAAACAAGAGGAAATGCAAACAAATGTGAAATGTACTGTAGTCTACAACGCAGTACAGTTCTCATAAGGGACAGTCAGCTGAAAGGGTCTCAGATCTGGCATTTATTTTTAATCCAGCCTTCTCAGTGCAGGAGAAGCAATCCCATCAGGATCTATTTCTCTCTATCCACTTTGAAGCAGGGCTATGGCATGCTTTTACACCAAGCAGCCTCAACTGCTCACACATTATATTGCTGCCATTTTCTGTAATTAGGCACTAGCTCATTTCCCCTTCAGCTACACATGAAAGGTAACATGCACGAACACACAAGTGGTGCTGCCAGTGCTGAACTGTCTTGTCAAGAAACCACTTGCTAGACAGCCACCTAGTGTTCACTACCGCTGAATGACAGTTAAGAAGAAAGCCAGAGATGTGAAGGTCAGAGAGAAAATTAAGTAAAAAAAACAAATAAAAAGCAGTCTCTGTAGTTTGGCAGATAGATTACAAAATAATTAGGGTCTTCATGAAGATAAAAAAAAACCAATCATATTGACAAATTTACAACTTTTTTGTTAGTAGCATGAACATTTATTCAAGCTTTCAAACATAGATTGGCAATTGGACGTGGCTGCTCCTCCAAGAGCCTTTCCTCCCAAGACCCCTCCCGTGCTGCTGGCTCTTACACAAACAAACTCCCACTGCAAACACAAGTCCAGGGTCCACACAGGTTAAGGACAGCATGTGACTTTAAGCATACAATGAAAAAGCCAGTTCCAAAGATTAAAGAAGCGGTGAGCCTTTCTTTCACGAGACTGCAGAACTGAGCTGAATTTAAATTTATGCAGTGAATTTCCCAGAATAGCAAAGACAAACCACCTTCCTCCAGTTCTGCTCGAAGCACAGAGAGAGAAGCAGAGCTCTCATGCCAGGATCTCCCCAGGCAGACTCCACCACATCTGCTGCATTCTTTACACGTCACGGCTTGGGTGGCTGCGGTGTGAGCATATGTGGCACCAAATTTAGGATAAAAATCAGGCTGTACTTCCATTCCTTCTGTGGACTGTAGGTGATACACATGACCAAGCCAATACCTCCCTCAGAGACAATGATGCTCTACAAGAGAAGCCTGACACCAAGAGAGAAAGGTTCGGCTTCACTGCCCAGATTATAGATTCCCCAAAGGTTTCAAAAGCGTGAATCAGAAGTGCTCTTGCTGCAGCCCTCCAGAATTGGCTGCAGAAGGCTAACAAGCCTCCCCAGATCCTAAGCCACTTTGGCCAGAGCTATAGCCATTTTTCATTGCAGCCTACAGTGCTGCCACTGCTCAACTTTGCCCCCATGATAAAACAAATGGCTTTGTTTGAGGGAAGATGCAATTCAGACAACAGAGCTGCACTCAATTCACACGTCTCCTGCCCTCACCTCACACTCAAGTTCAGTGTAATACATCCAATATCCTTTACAGACTGTCCAAATAGAAGAGTTTGTTTCTACTGGAAGAAGCTGCCTTACTCAAAGTATTAACTTGAGCACCAAAATCTTACACAAATCACAATGCCTGCTGTTCTGTATGTTCTTCCTTCTGTGCATGATAAAAATCACACCTACTATCATCACATATATTGATTAATTTCCTTTGTGTCTCTTCTGAACCTTCCAACACTTTCTAGACATTAACTACCTTGATCTCCTACATAAGTTATCTTTGATCACAGGGATAAGGAAGCTCCATCTCTGCTTTTTTCCCCTCTTCAACTGATTCACAAAAATAAGAGTGTCACTATTTACCTGTTTGCTTTTTTTTTTTTTGCTTTTGTTATTGTTTTTGCTTAAATAAATAACATAACTCTGAATTAGTTATTTTCTTCACCTTTCTTTGGGGAAGAGGTGGCTGATGGCAGGAGAAGAAAGTTCATAGTACTTAGGAGTTTTCTATTTAAAACACATACATAAACTCAGAATTAACTAGCTGGAACACTGCTTCATTGATTCACCTTATTTGTTAATATTTGACTGAATTACAAGCAAAGTTTTCTCAATTAAAGCCCAGAATAATAGAAAAACCCTACAGGATTGTAACTGAAAAGACTTTGCAGGTGATGTACTGAGAAACATACCCTTACTATGGCAGACAAATTCAGTTGGATATTCCTAGAAAGAGCACACGCCTATCACTTGCTTATTTCTTTTACTGATAGATTCATGGCCTGACAGTGGGCTCTGGATGTTGAGAATCCTTTGGCTCAGCACTTCTCCAGAGGGCCTGGAAAAAGAGACATAACTGCAGGTGGACAGTCCATTTCCTCATATCTTCATCAAACACTCCACTAGAGAAAAAACAAAATACGTGAGACCTGCAGACTATGATACGGTCTAGCTATGTTGGGCATAAATAGAGGAGATGTAAAGGAAATGAAGAACATTGGTACAGATGCAATAATTTTTTTTCCCATTTTGTGCTGTTTTCAGGCCAAGAGTCAATGCGTGCTGAAAGCCAGGCTTCAACCACGAACCTCAGAGCTGCACTGGAAACAAAAGTAATCCTTTCTCCCACACGTATCTACTAAAATCTTGCTCTGTTTCAGGCATTTGAACATAATTCCATTCATTTCTTAAAACAACTGCTAACATAATACTGAAAGCAAACAGAAATAAGAGTCACCACTATAAATAAAAAAATAAAAAATAATTTTTAAAAAAGCAAGAAAATTAGAACCAAGAATATTAGAAGATGAAAGCTTAGAATACCACCAAAATATGCTCCTTTTCCTCAAACTATCACCTTTCCAGAATTCCATTCAGTCTAAATTTTCACTAATGTGTAGCTTGAAGGAACCTATGTCAGCTTCCATGCCAGACAAAGGAAGTCTGAAGCGGGCAGATAACTAGGTACTATGAGCACCACACACAGGGCATGCAGAGCACAATGCTCTCAAGACTGACAAAAGTGTAAGTCTAACAACGTGCACAGGACTGACAGACTGAAAGCCCCAAGTAATCATCCTGACAAGTGGCCCAAAAATTACTGGGTAAAACATATTCCAGAAGGCTTTTATTGCGGACATTTAGATTCAAGACACATGAAGACACATACTTTTGAGAAATGCAGCACTGCCAGCTGGAAGTAGATGTTCCATACACAGCAACACCTAAGATGAGCCCCAGCAAGTTCTCAGAGATTACTTTAGATAATTTCAAATTTACACTTTCTGTCCAAATACTGAACAAATACTGGAACAGGTCACCCACTAGAACAGGTTGCCCAAAGAGGTTGTGGATGCCCCATTCCTGGAAGCATTCAAGGCAGGCTCTGGGCAGCCTGGTCTGGTGGGTGGAAACTGCTGACAGCAATTGGGTTGAAACAAGATGATCTTCAAGGTTCTTTTCAACCCAGGCCATTCTATGATTCCATGAAATTCCCTGGTTACGGAGAGGTTTGTAGAATCATTAAGGTTGGAAAAGACCTCTCAGATCATCTAGCCCAACCCCAAACCACCCCCATTTACCATGTTCTCTCATCTCCACAGTTCTTGAACACCTCCAGGGACAGCAACTCCATCTCCCTGGCAGCTTGTTCCAGTGCATCACCACTCTGTGTGAACAAATTTTTCCTAAAATCCAAGCTGTGCATGCCAAACCTACCTCACCACACACCACTAGCACTGAGTATCGCACAAGTGTCACCTATAGCTAAACACAGCATTTTTCTTCTGTACATACAGCAGTGCACTCACACATATAGAGTGTGTACGTATAGCAACGTACTGCACAGCAGCAACTGGAAAAGTAAGCAAGGCTACACGGCACAAGGCTCAGTTGAGTGAAAGCTGAAAGCAGAAGGAAGTCTGACAAATCTTTCCAACAGTTTTGACAAGATACATGCCAACACTCATCCCCATGTTATCCGATACATAGATTAACTTCATTAGCTTTAAAAAGAAGCAATTGATCTCTCAAAACGGAGACCACCCCTAAGCTGCCAACTCGGGCCCAGAAAGCATCCTGAGAGCACAAACAGACAAGAGGCAGCAGTTCCACCTTATCGCATCAGCCTGGGCGCTTAGCACAGAGATGCCGAACAACCACGAGCAGTGTTCCAGGGCTGATGCTGGACGGGGCCAACAAGAAGCAGACCCCCAGGCTGAGCTCTTGCGACAACGCTTTCAGTTCTTCTGAAAGGTAAACCTCCCCATCCCCCCGCCGGCAGCGAGGAGGGTACATACGCGGAGACGACTTTGCCGCTAAGGACCTCTGCGGGGGCCATGGCGAGGGCGGGAGCCGGCAGCCAAACGCGGCGCTTCTCCGGGTCGCTCTGCAGGACACGCCGTCCCCTCCACAACCCAATCCTTCAGCCCACGTGGGCCCTAAACTTTCAGTAGCAGCCACCACCGCGCAAGCGCTGCCCCACCCCGGCGGGCTGCTGCGCTGTGCGTGTCCCTCCCCTGCGTTTTTTGGCACCCTGAGGCTGAGGGGAGGGGGTTGAGACGTTGTGAGATGGCCGCCCTTACTGCAGCGCGTTCCCTGGATCTGCACACACGGGGTCTGGGTGTAGGGACTGGAAAGCCGCCGCTGTGGCGGGCTTTGTGCGCTGTTAGGGGAGCACGCAGATTGTTGGTCACGTATTTAATACAATTGCAAGTCAGCATACGGATAACTTCAGTATGTTATGGCCTGGGGTTGCAGGTAGCTACCATGGGACTCTTCAGACTTTGCTAAGAGTAGAGGGTTTTTGCTCAGCAGTCTTTATGCCTCGGGAGATATCCTTTAAGCAAGCAACGGTGCTGAGGCTGAGGAAGGCATTTCCTTGTGCACTGATCTGTGCAGTTCTCCATTTTATACAACCAGTGCTTTTTGTTAATCCACGGGTGAGTGTAAGCTGAGAGAATCAGCTTTCAGTGCTCTTCTCATGGGGACAGG
Organism: Centrocercus urophasianus; assembly: GCF_019232065.1. NCBI lineage: Eukaryota > Metazoa > Chordata > Aves > Galliformes > Phasianidae > Centrocercus > Centrocercus urophasianus. The sequence continues at coordinate 46,143,755 of NW_024884586.1, forward strand.
AAGATCAGTTGGATGCCATACTGTGAGGCTGCCTTGCTTGTAATGCCAGGGCCCTGAAGAGCTGCACAAGGTTTGTCCTATTGGTGTGTAGCACATGGGACATGATTCAAGAAAATGGAGCTCCATCAGAAGAGGGGTGGCCAGCAGGGACAGGGAGGTGATTGTCCCCCTCTACTCTGCTCTTGTGAGACCCCATCTGGAGTACTGTGTCCAAGTGTGGAGCCCCCAGCACCAAAAAGACAGGGAGCTGTTGGAGAGGGTCCAGAGGAGAGCCACAAAGGTGGTCAGGGGACTGGAGCACCTCCCCTATGAGGACAGGCTGAAGGGTGACCTCACTGCAGCATTTCGATACCTAAAGGGAGTCTACAGAGGGGAGGGGAATCAGCTCTTTGAAAGGGTTGATAACTGCAGAACAAGGGGAAATGGTTTCAAGTTGAGGGAGGGAAGATTCAGGTAGGATGATGTCAGGGGGCAGTTCTTTACAGAGAGAGTGGTGAGGTGCTGGAACAGCTGCCCAGAGAGGCTGTGGATGCCCCGTCCCTGGAGGTGTTCAAGGCCAGGTTGGATGGGGCTCAGGGCAGCCTGGTCTAGCATTAAATGGAGAGGTTGGTGGCCCTGCCTGTGGCAGGGGGTTGGAGATTCATGATCCTTGAGGTCCCTTCCAACCCTGGCCATTCTGTGAAAACAGCGATCAGGGCCAGGGAACTGACAAATGACAGTTGGTGATGGGATGGAGCAGTAGTATGTTCCCATCCTACTGTAAGGCTTTATTCCTGTTACTGTTTTGGGACACATTTGCCACATGTGCCAGTGCAGCAAAGAAACAGCATGGCCACTGCAGGTTCACAAAGTGTGGAAAACAGGGATTTGATGCTAGTGCAGCAACAGTCTATATGATCAAAACTGAGATAATACAATTAACTGAGGGAAGGGATTTTTCTCAGCTGCTTAAAATTCTGTGCCCTGTTTGTTTCTTCTGTTGCTTTTATCTGAGGCCTGAATGAACTCTTGGGGAAGAAAAAAAAAAAAAAGTGTTCAGAAAAATGTGCAAAAGACTCTTTCAGTTAAGGATAGCACAGGCTTGCAAAAACAGCTTTTGCTAAAAAAGATCTGACACTGAAGATGATAATGTATAAATATCAGCAGGAAAAGAAAGCCCACTGATGTAAAAATATTCCAGTGACCTTGTTTGCAGAGTGAGCAAAAAAGCTCGTGCCGTCAGAAGCTGCAGGTTCCAGCCCAGAATTGCAAACTTGCATGGTTTGCATGTGTCTTTACTTCCTCTACTTTTCTTCATGGCCCTGCTCCTGAAAAAAAATGTCTCACAATGACACGTAAAACTTTGAAAATGACCTGGAGAGTAAAAGTAATACCAAACAAACAACTCTTTATCATCTCATTTTGTTTGAGCCAGATTCTGTTTTCATGGGAAGGAATAGACTCGTGAATTTTAAATATTTATGACAGAAAATCAGACTAGCTAATCTCCTTTTATCATAGCAGAAAAATCTTTTTTATTTCCAACTTGTTCCATGCAGCAGTCAAGTACCAAAGCTGAGATTGTCACTCAGAAGCTGTGTGTCATACATTTATGTAAGAACTTGTTCTTTAACATTTAATCTTAATTGTCATCTTGAAGTTGAAATACTGAGAATGGGATGGGAAGGGAACAGAAAAGGGGTTATATGATGAGAAATGGCTAAACAGACCTTTTCAGTTCTTGTTAGAGCTATATCCAGCCCTGAAATGAAGGAGAAAATGTAGAGCTGCTGTTGTAAAGGAAATCTTGGAGAAATACAGTGGCAAAGGAGACAAATGTGAAAATAGGTAGAGTTGAGAGCAACAATCAGTGTTTTATGCTTTCAATACAATTATTTTGACCATGCTTATGCAAAGCAATAAGGAAAAAAAATTAATGCTGTGATAAGGACAGCTCTGAGAATGATAAGCAGTCTTGTAGCGAAGAAGGCTTATTTTCTGTTACTGTTTGGATGAAGGTAAAAACAGTTACTTGAAGCCACAGAAAGATCTCTGCTCTTGAATGCAACTCCAGAGGAGTTGTTCTTCCTCACTCACTTCCTTGCCAAATGTTCCTGAGTTTGATTTGGTAATTGGCACATTTGGACTGTTTACTCTTGTATCCACCCCCTCTTACCTAACATGTCAAAAGTCATAGAGGTTGCTCTTTAAAAAAAGCCACGAAGGCTGCAAAATGTGTGCCAGAAAGACTTTCAGTGTTACTGATGGGTTAAGAGCATGCTTGCCTCTGCTTGCACAGGGACCCAGAAGTTGGAATTTGTTATGCGAAACTGACCCTACATCAGCAAACTAAGGAATAATGTTAGTCATTGCTTCACCCACTGGTTAAGATAGGATATCACCTTCAGTAAAGGGAGAAATGAAGGCATAGATGAACTTAACGCATTTTCCTTTTCCTGAGCAAAGCAGGGTTGGACAAATAATTGATGTTCCTGTAGAATGTAACTTCTTTCCTGTGATGGAAAACACAATTTAGTAATGGGGGAGTGGTGGCATTTAAATATATGCTATTAGTCAACTGTACCTTTGATCAGATGACGGAACTTTGACATAGGAGGCTTCTGATTGACCTCAGCATACGTGAGGTCCCTCATAGCTAAGCTGTGTTAATGTAATGCTAGAAATAATGATCTACTATTTGTTTCATCATGAAGTGTTTCCTAAGTGTACTTAGCCCCTTATCTATTTAGCTATCTCATGTGCTCCATCCATCTTAGGTACATCACAGAAATTGCAGCTTGGTGAAGCAGCCAGCTGTTGAACTGTCACTGCAGAAATGTCTGTCCTGGGTTGAAATGTTATTTGCTGTCTGGTGTTCAGGGTTTCTTGTTCAGTGCCTGAACTAGCACAACACAGTTTAGAGCCCTCCTCGTCAGCTTCAGTACAAAGGTAGCCAAGTTAACTAAATTGCTTCCAAGGGCAATTTTAGCAACAATTAACTGATTTTTTATTAAGCAGTCAAAGGGTTCTTTCACTGTTGATTTTTTTTCTGGTAGGTTGGTCAAGCTGGTTGAGTTTAACAGAGTGGTAATGACAAACAGATCTCTGCTGTGCTCTTCTGACCCATCTCAAGCTTGCCAGCTACTTGCCTCCCATGCAGGAGTTTTGTATCAGCCAAAACTAGTTTGTCACTCTAAAGACAGCAACAACCAGGTCAAACTACCTCTAAACTTCCACTTGCATTCCTGTGCCACTGACTCATGTACATGACTGATACACAGTTGAGTGCATTTGTCACAGGCTCCTTTCTGTTGGCTTCTTCTCTTGTTGCTCCTGTAGCTGATTTTCTTTAGATACGTCACTTTACCTTCAAACAGAAATCTTCCGACACTTCCAGTTGACCTCTTAGGAATCCTGCAGAAGAAAAATGCTTCATTAGCAGCTTGAAGAATTTTGTGTCATATCTGATTCCACTGAGAACAACGTTGGAGTGCTTGATAACGTGGGCCCTGGGTTGGCCTGACTGATGTTAAGAGACAATTCAGAGCAAATAAACCATTTCCTAAGTAGTCCTCTCACATAATAACCATTCCTAATACTTCTGCAGCAATGCAATAAACAGCAACCTAATTCACTATCCCAGCCTGTTTGTGAGTAATGCAATATCACATTTTCCAGACAAGACAAATGACAAAGAAGGATTGTCTAAAGCAAAATATAAACACAAGCAGTGGAGCTGTGATTAACTAGATTGTAATTTCTAACTCTACCTATTGTCTTTGGCTAATAATTTATAGTTAATGGCTTGTGGCACCATTGGATCTTCCCTCCTTTATGTCAACTCTTAAATTTCACTAGGCACCTCTAAAAATATACTTGCAATATTTTCTATGGAAATTATTGCTATACTGGCTCTGCCTTTCTGATGGTGTAAGGATTTGTAGCTGCCACAATGATACTTGTAGAGGTAGGCAGGGGGTGAGAGGTAATTTTCAGGACTGCAAGTGGGGAGACATCCAGAAGACAATCTTTCCACTGTAGTTTAATCCACACAGTGTCTCAGATAATTCTTCCAGCCCAAGCAAGGGCATCCCTGATAGAGCAAGGAAGCATAGCTAGTTTTATGTCATCTCTTCATGAACCGTCACAGGGTGCTCTCTCAACCAAGCAATTTCTCCTTTTTCAGTGTCCTACAGAGACAGGAGGGGGCTGAATGTATCCTGAAAGATCTATAGCAGAGGAAGTCCCAAGGTGGCATGAAACCAGATTTCCCGTAGATCATAGTTTCAATAGACGGGGTATTCAGAGGTAAACACAGAGAAATTAAGAATGCTTTGGACTTGAGTAACACAGTCATTCTGTGTCTCTGAATAATCACTTTGAAAAATTGAACTGCATTTGATGTTGATGTATGCCCATACCTCATAATGTGATAAACAGGCACAAGAAGTTGTACTTTCAATATGCTGATTTCACTACAAGCCCTTCTTTCTATGGAATTGCCTCTAGATTGCAAGACTATACTAGGTCGGACAAAAGGTTGTCCTGGCTTGGTGGACAAGTGCAAATTTGTAATGAAGATTATAGGAACAGGGCAAACAGATGATATTCATGGTCTCCAGCCATTTACAGCTGAAAGAATTTCTGAGACAAGCAGGGTAATGGAAATAGGGGAGAAATAAGGTAAAGTTAGAGACAGACAGTGGTTTGACCAATGCCTTCAATTCTGAGAAGTTCGTGACAGGCATAAATAATTTCCTTATATACAATATATAGGAAGTCTCAATTTTTTTCTCTTAACACAAAGATCTTTGTGTGCTACCTCTTTTGCATAAGTACCTCTTGGCCTTGTGAGTCTTGGTTAGATTTTATGGAAACAGGATAGATAAGGTACTTGTCTACACGCGCTGTGTTTGGTAATAGTTCTTGTACCTCTGACGCAGTGATGTATTTATGCACTGTGCTGTTTGTTATCTCCCTGTTGGGGTTGTTCGTAACTAAACTTTATTTCTTAGCATCAAATTAAAAGTATTTGATTTCTCTCCCACTGCCTGTGTTTAATTGTGCTACTGAAATTGGAAAGAGCAGAAAATTGACGAGGGATTGAGTCTAACAACTGCTCTGGGACAGCAGGCTATAGATGCTGTTAGTATGATTACAGGCACACGTCAATGAAGCAAAAAGATTTTCCTTTACATAATGGTCACCTAAGATGTGTATTTGGGTATGAACTTTAACTTCTTGTGAACAGAACCTGAAAGAAGTTAAAAGGTGATGAGTGCACAGAATATTCAAGTATCTCATTCTTTTCCACTTTGAAATGTATCAAAGTAGGAGAGCTCACTATTAGCTTGTTCCATGCTCATTTACAATATTAAGAGCAGTAGAAAAACCCTCTTCTGGAATTGTCTCAACGTAAGCCTGTATATATATGTGAGCATGTATCTCCCAGTTTATTTGCCTTATACTGCAAACCTTTGTATAGCAAAACTTTGACAGCTTCCCGTGGGATTGATCCTATTTTTGCCCTTTGATTTGCCTATGAGCTGTGTGATTTCTATTTTAAAAGAAGAATTGCTCAGTTTATAAACAAGGCAGATCCTGGCAGAGGTATGAGAGACGCATCGCTTATATTTGCCCTGAAGCTATGGAGTCTGTCCATTCTTGCATGCTCAAGTCTATTGCTCTGTACTTTCTCTGAGCTTTCCAATTTACAAACCAGCTTGAAATCTCGTTAGAAAGTCTGTGCTATGAAATGAGCCTTCCTTTCCTGCTATATCTAAGAGCCTGAAATAATCCATCAGGACAGTCCAATGCTATGTCCTGTGGCCTGTGTCAGCTGTAACAGTCAAAAAGCACATTAAGGACTCGTCTAGTCCCCTTCAGCCACTGTCTTGAAGCTAACCATTTTGATATCTCTAGCCTGTGCACCCCACTGCAGCTGCTGAGGTTGCACATGGAATAGTTTTGCTTTGGAGCCCTGCTGCTTTGCAGAGCTAACCATGAGCCTGTGGCTAGACTCTGGGCCTAGGACAGTCAGTGACTGATGCTTGCATGGGCTATGGGAAAATTGATGGCATGTAGACTTGGTGTAGAGCAAGAATATGATGAGCTCAATAGGGGAAAGCCTGCTGTGATACCTCCTTATGGCCTAGATGACTGAAGAAGAAAATGAATTATACTTCTAAGAGGAAAAGTGTTGAGCTGTAATGTTACTGGTATCTTATATGCCTACTGTGGAAGTGTGGGACCAGCAAGTGTATTCTGAAGGAGACTGTTCACATTAGTTGTACAGGATCAGCGAAGAAAATATTACAACAGTGACTCAGTAAGACAGTCAACAGATTTGGCCTCAAGGCCATTTCTATATTACAACGTTGACACTAGTATAGGCATTGACCTTGTGGGCCTACGTGGTGAGGTGTCAGCACAGTTAAGCAGTTTGGTCTGAGCAGCTGCTTCAGTAATACCGTTGAGGAATGGGTCTTAGTGCCTTTTTCCTTTAAGGATTCAGTGGCGTTCTTGGAGCTTTGTGAAAAGATTTGATGATGACAACAAAGCGTTTTTCCCTTTGTGAACAATTTTTGATTTCCAGTTCCTCATATTTCCTATGATTTTTGTAAGTTATAGGGTGATGGAACTTCTATGACACAGGAAGTCTATGTGTCTTCCAGAGGAATTCTGAGGAGCTGCTTTCCTGTCTGTCCTGGGATCTGTGGAGGGGTGCCTTGACATTTTAAATAGGAATATTTTCACGCAGAACTGCCTGGCAATTTGAATTTTCTTTGAAACGTCTGATTTTGAGACAGCACACATGGTGTCCTTCACTCAGGAAGGTGCCCTTCACTCAGGCACAGCTATCATGAGTGCTCATGACAGAGAAGCATTATGGCTTCACATGAAAGATGATTTCTAAAGCCTGAAGAGTTGTCTTAAATTGTGCTCACTAGCAGGGAAATAGAGCTGACACACAGACAAATAATTGAGTTTCTTTTTCAAAAAGACTATGATAGTTCTGTAGAATTCATATAGTCCATATTCAAGTGTCAGCTATTCCAAAGAGGAGAGAGATTCAGATATTACTAGCTTGGCAGAGAGGAGGAACAATTGTTTGCGTAGGTTCACTGCCTCACTTTATGCTTTAAATTTGGATGCTGGCTGCAGCTGTTATCTAGTGTTGGTGATCAAAAGCCTCGGCTCTGTACACCACACATAGATGACAATGACAGCATGAATGCATGCAGACTTCTTCCAGGAACTGGGAGAATACTGAAGGAAACAGTCTATGAAAACTCAGCAAGTGGCAATTCTTGGTATACTTTCAGGTGACAGTGACAGTGTGCCTTCCTAAGCAGATACAAAACTAATCTCTTGATGATATATAAAAATGAACCTGTCCCCAGATATGCTCCTTATCATTTTTTTCTTTAAATGAGAGGACATTTCATGTTTGAAATACTCAGATTAATGACAGGTTTACAGCAATTTGATTTGAAATGTGCTTTCTAGGTAATGTCAGGTACAGTGGAGATGCACAAAGCATGCTGAAATTTAGGACTCTAAAGAGAAGAGAATGTCTTTAGCACAGCCTTATTCTCAGGGAAAAAGCTACCATACCAGAGAGCTATACTCAGACTCAATTGACAATGACTAGATAGCCCCAAAATGAGTTTGAATTCAAAGGATCAGACCTTGAGGATGGAGAGTTGCTCCACCCATTGCTCTGCCTGTGTCCTCAGGGCAGTTCTTTTCCCCATCTCAACCAGCTTCCCAGTTGTCACTGCAGTATTGTCCAGTGTGCTACTTTCTGTGGAGGTATACAGGTCTGCAGAAGGAGGGAGAGTATCCCAAAATGAGTCAGATGGGATGGAGATAGTTGTGGTTTTGTTTGTGTAGGAATACATTTTTTGGTTTGGAAAAGTACATTTTAGTATATTTTTGGCTAAGCAATACTTAGCTGGATCCAAATGCTCTTGAAATCAGTGAGTTTTTTTCTGTTGGTCCAGGAACATTTATGGATCTGGCATGCCTACGTCCCCTTACCGATACGTCTCTCTTGAGGCATGACATCATTCATCATCACTGATGTCAGCCACATTAATGGTGTTTTCAATAGTGAAAAAGATTTTTGAAGTAAGTTGTTTTATAAATAGAAACCTCTGTTGTTATCCATGCCAAGGGCTGAATGCTGTCAATGGCATTATTAAAAGAATTTTTTACATTTATTTTATATAGAAAACTTTTTATTTGCAAGAATAACAGAGTTAATCCTTTTACACTCAACATGTGACCACACTACTGTACACTGGGGTTGGATTACTTGGGCTGGGGGAATGCCATCTTCACTGCCAAGGAACAGCCTCTTCTATCCCCTGGCATTGTTATCTCTTGCATTTATGGCTAAAGAGCCATACATTCAAACAGAAAATGAATCTATCTATCTGAGAGTTAATCTGACAGATCTGTCAATAAACTAATGTTCTAGTAACACGGAGCACTGGAACAGGTTGCTGAGAGAGGTTATGGAGTCTCTTTCTATGGGACCTGCCTGGGTGCCTACCTGTTTGACCTACTGTAGGGTACCTGTTTCAGCAGTGGGGTTGAACTCGGTGATCCCTTGAGGTCCCTGCAGTTCTGTGATTCTGTGAACAGTGGGATCTGACAATGTGGATGGGCAGAAGTCATGGCTGATGTGAGAGGAAAGGAAGTGCAGTGGGATTTGATGGTCTCCTCTCAGGGTACAGCTGTGGGTCATTTTCTGACATGAAACTGCTGTGTGGTAGTAACATATTGTCTTGTACATGGGAAAGCTGTAGGATGGGATAGGATATAATTTGTGAAGGATCACAGGTCTGTGTGGTTGCAGACACAAGTCATTGAATCATAGAATCATTGAATCCATCAGGTTGGAAAAGACCTTAAAGATCATTGTGTCCAACCATGATCTAACCATACTACCCTAACAACCTTCTGCTAAAATCGCGTCCCTGAGCACCACATCCAAACAGTTTTTAAACACATCCAGGGATGGTGACTCAACCACCTCCCTGAGGAGCCTATTCCAGTGCTTAACAACCGTTTCTGAAAGAAGTGTTTCTTGATACCCAACCTAAACTTACCTTGGCACAACTTGATGCCATTTCTCCTCATCCTGTCACCTGTCACCAGTGAGAAGAAACCATCCCTGCTCTCACTGTAAGCACCTTTCAGATATTGGAAGGGAGCAAAGAGAGTCTGGGCTTGGGGAGCTGTATGTATATCCACATTGCCCTCAGCTTGTATCTCAGCAGCTGTAACTCCTTCCCCATCCTACTGCACAGTGTGAAGTGTTTCACAGTCACCTTTAAATGTAACAACAAATTCTAATCGCGCTTAGTATAGGGCTGCTTGTGTCTTATTTAAGTGGGGTTGTTACAAGAGGAAGAACACCCACTTTATTAGCTGCAATTGCTTACAAACACAAACATGCATTAACACTTTATTTTAGTTTGTGCAATTTACAATTTTCAGTTGCCTCGGTGCTGCTCAGTGATCAGGAAAAAGTTGGAACAGAGAGCTGCGCTTTTGTCCTGGTTGTTTCCCATAAATTCCTTTACACGTTATTTAGGCTTAGTCTAGTTTTCTATCTAGTTTATTTCAGCCCTCTTTAGCTTGGGCTTCAGGTAACTGTGTAAAACTGGCATCATAAATATATTTAAAATTTCTTTCTGGTCATTTTCAGATTGAAAGAACAAAAAGGCTGGAATCAAATTGCCACTGCTGATGTACAAGCTTTGTTGCATCTTTGGAACCAAAGAAATTGTGATGGGGGAAGAAAGAAGAAAATTCTTACAAGGTAAAAAACGTTCTGCAGTGACACTTTCTGCAGTGACACTTTGAAATGGAAACAAGAATAAAAAGGTATTTGTGCTCAACTTTTGGATTTCATTATGCATGTTCTTGCAAAAGGTGACACTAACTAGCAATAGAACTAGAGGGAATGGCCTCAAGGTGTGCAAGGGGAGATTCAGGTTGAACCTTAGAAAATACTTCTCTGAGAAAGTGGTTGGATGCTGGAACAGGCTGCCCAGGCAGGTGGTGCAGTCACAGTCCCTGGAAGTGTTCAAGAAACGTTTAGATGTACTGAGGGACATGGTTTAGTGGGAAATATTGGTGATAGGTGGATAATTGGACTGGGTGATCTTAGAGCTCTTTTCCATCCTTGGTGATTCTATGATTTTATAAGGAGGAGGAGATGCTCTTCTGATGACTCAGTGATGAGTATACCCTAGGTTAATGAAAAATATATGTTGCTCTAGTTACTGCTAGCTTTGGCTTTGGGCTTTCTTTATTTTAAGCTTTCTTTAAGTTAAGCTGTATCGAAGAATATTTTTCAGGTTTTGTGGGAGCAGATCTTCTAGCTACCAAGTGCATGTCCCTTCATTAATCAGTCAGGATACTGGGTGGCAGGAAAAACATATGTACATGAACTTGTATCAAACCAGTATCCTCTTTCTACAGTGCTTCTTTCAGCTATGCTGCTAAGGTCTGAAGTGCACTGCTTTCGTGTGCGAAGAAATTAGAAAATGTGGGCATAATTCAGGTGTCCATGCCTACTTGATACTTTCTAAGAAACACAGGGTGTCCTTAACACTATGTATGAAGGGATGGCTGTTATTAGGAATTTGATTGCACTGTAGTTCCTTCAGAAAAAAATCTATTTCCTGAAGCTTCAGTTGAGAACATCTGAAACATTTATGTCATAATGTAGCAATGTTTCCTGATCTTATTTTAGCAGGCTTTGCTAATACCTTCTTCTGAGCCCTGGACTCTGGGTCGAGTTGTTCTCTATGCTGATGTGACAATAGTTGAGACTGAAAGGGACTTCTTGAGAATCAGAGCAGTAGAATCATTTAGGTTGGAAAAGACATGAACTGTACAGCAAGGAGGGAGGGTAACACCAACCCCACCTGATGACGTTTTGGTTTAGAATTTACTGAAGACTTTGTATACATGCTAAGTAGCCAGTGAGAGCTAACGTTTACAATGGAAGGAAGAAATATTTTCCTGAACATACAAGCAAAAATACCTCTCATTACAGGGCTGAAGTCACAAAATTAGTAGGTTTCAAATGTTTCTTTACAGCAGAATTAAGAGTCATAGAATCATAGAATCATAGAATCACCAAGGTTGGAAAAGACCTAAAAGATCATGCAGTCCAACCGTTCACCTATTCCCAATAGCTCCCACTAAACCATGTCCCTCAACACAACATCCAGCCTTTCCTTGAACACCCCCAGGCTCGGTGACTCCACCACCTCCCTGGGCATCCATTCCAGTGCCTGACCACCCTTTCTGAAAAGTAATACTTCCTCATGTCCAGCCTGAATCTCCCCTGCCGTAGCTTGAAGCCATTCCCCCTGGTCCTATCACTAATGACACGAGAGAAGAGGCCGACCCCCAGCTCACTGCAGCCTCCCTTCAGGAAGTTATAGAGAGCAATGAGGTCTCCCCTGAGCCTCCTCTTCTCCAGGCTGAACATTCCCAGCTCCTTCAGCCTCTTCTCATCAGCCCTGTGTTCCAGACCCCTCACCAGCTTTGTTGCCCTCCTTTGAACACGTTCCAGGGCCTCAATATCTTTCTTGCAGTGACGGGCCCAAAACTGGACACAGTACTTGAGGTGTGGCCTCACCAGTGCTGAATATAGGGGAACAATCACCTCTCTGCTCCTGCTTGCAACACTGTTTCTGATGCAAGCCAGGATGCCATTGGCCTTCTTGGCCACCTGGGCACACTGTCGGCTCATGTTCAGCCGAGCATCAATCAATACCCCCAGGTCCATTTCCTCTACGCAGTCCTCCAGCCACACCGCCCCAAGTCTGTAGCGTCACCTGGGGTTGTTGTAGCTGAAGTGAAGAACATAGCAAACAGAAGGTTGCGTGATACAGAGGGTACCCATACTGAAACCCATACTGCCATTCAGACTGGATCTGAACAAGATAATGTTTTTTCTTTTGGTGTCACAGTGCAAGTGGCATCCCACATAGAGTCCTGGTGTAGAGCTGATCCTGCTGTGGTACTGCGATGGCATGCACTGTGAAATCTCAGCCCACCAAAGACAGTGGGATTCTTGCCATTTGTTCTACAACTGCGTCAATGACTTCTGTTATCACAGGTGATGCAATACCTCTGCCGCAGTGATACAAACGTCACAATGTAGGTGCTTGACCCTGTGACATAAAAGCAAACAAACAGTAATAGAAGAAGCCAGCCAAGGCAAATAAAGAACTATAGAAAAATAAACTACTGAGGGGTTTTTTGAGAGAAGAGAATGTCTGTTCTTCTTAATTAGCTTTGAAGAAGTATTTTAAGCTTTTCTTAAGTAGTGAGAAGTATTTTGACTATAGCAGAAGTCCAAAAGAAATGCTTCTCACCCTGCAAGGGTAGAGATCAGTGCTTCTTTCCCCAGTGGCGTAGAAATATGAATTATACGAAGAACTGTTAAAACATTATTCTGAAGTATAGATTGGGTTATCAGTCAGCTATGTCCACAGGCATGCTGTTCCTTACGAGCTGAGCCCACTGAAAGGTAAGGAGCCAGTCAAAATCAATCATTTCTGACCTGTTTTTAGACTTAATGAATGTGACCCACTCTGCAGACCAGATACAGCAGACAATCCATCCAGTAATGGTGAAGAAGAGAGCAAGATGAAAATCTGCACAGAATAGAAGGCATGTTTTAAGCTGCATGTAATGCATGTCATAAGCTCATTCAGTGTTTTTCTACGAAGTCCTCACCCTCTCATGACAAACAGCAGCAAAAGCACACACTGAACCTGCTCACATAGTAGCAGAGTTCCCAGTGAAGCACGTGCTTCTCTGAACTTCAGGCACAGAGCTACCTAAGCCAGAGAGCATTTTGCCTGAGGCCTTCACAGCAGCACAAATCTTCTCATGCTCCCTGTTCTAGATGGAAGGAGGCCATCTAGAAAAGGAAAGCAGTGTGAATTCTCCTGTATCATCTTCTTCCCTGACTTTTCAAGATTTTATTGGCAGTGTCATGCCCTGCAAGGGGCAGTTTAGAAAAAAGTCTATCTTGGAAAAATCTAGATATCCCGTGGGTTTGTTGGACAGTCCTCTGTACCAGCCAAAGGAAAGGGGAAACTTATTAGATGTAAATCAATGGGCTTATAGGTTAAATACAGACCCAACCCTCAAGTTTGTTTTATTAGTATTTGTGGTTTCATTAACCAGCTGTGTATTCTGCTATTTGTACTAGTATCAAAAGCATTCCTGGAATAAATCCAGTAAAATCCTATATTATAAGGCAAAGCTGCTTCTTGCACCTGGTGCAAGATGAGAAGACTGAGAAGAGTGATTTTCTGGCTCTGTGACCTGCCTTTGGTTTTGGAACAGAGTACATGCATTTCCATCTGTATATCTGAGCGATGCATTTTCACTACAGCATGTAGTAAATATACTCCTGTATACTCTGTATGCTTTTAGCTCGTGCGTCCCGCATCTGAAACACAGAATACAAACCGTGCAGTTAAAGCTGTTGCCTTCACATTTGACGCTAAGGGGAGCTCTTGTAACAGAAGATAATGACCTGCGTCTTCTCCGGCTGCTGCACAATGTAAAGCAGGTATTAACATGAGGCTCTCCTTCTGGCCTTATTTTGCAAAAGCTAAGTGTGTTTATCTCATTTAGTAAAAAAAAGACCTTTTCTAGGCAGGCAGCTAAAGTTCACACAGCTAGTGAAATAATTGAATGTAAGTGCATGCTACTGAGCTCCTGCTTATCCACTGAAGACAAAAGCTTCATTTTTGTCTTTCTAATCTTTAGGTTTCAGCCTACAAATTAGTCTAGTCCCTTTTACCCTTTGCTTTGTACAAAGTCTAAAATGCAGAGCGTATACTTCATCTGAAAGTAAGAATCTCTGTTATAAAACAGTATCTTACGTATTCCCAGTTATTTTTAACAAAAGAAACAAGATGCTAGCATTTTATTCATTCTCTTCTGTTTTCTTACAAGAAAGGATAAAAAAAAAAGGAAAGTTAAGACTAGCATAGATATTTTTTGGTTACACAGTTGTGGCCAGCATGCAGCAAAGTTTTTTTGCTCCCTAAAGGAGGGTGATCCAGGAGGCAAGGGTGACCACAGTCAGGGCAGTGCCTTCACTGGTAGGTGACCATGTCCCATCCCATCTGATTATAGTGAGCAGAGCTGGATGCTGTTACACATTCTGTTGTTACCACATGCTGTTACCACAGTCCCAGACCATGCAAGTGATGAACAAGATCCACAGCTCAAATAGGGATTCCAGTCAGGAGTAAGTGGAGACAGGGCCATAGACTACGTCAGTCCAAAATACATTTAGGGGACAGGCAGATACAGTTGGGAGGCAAATCTACAATTTACATTAATGGGGTAATGCAGGAAACCTGTGGCATAGCTCCAAGATCCATCCAAGAGGCAGAGCTGGAGATAGAACTGGTGATAGATTTGCATATAACATAGCCCGGGCAATATCCTTGCTCAAGATTGTTCTGGTCAGGACCTAGTGCTCTGACAGCCTCCCTGCCCAGCAAGTGTATCCTCACACCTCACAAACAGGGGCTCAGAAGGGATTTACTGCAAAGTGAGCTAATTGCTGTGGTTTTCATAGGGCTGTTTCAGTGGCCACAGATCCAGGACATGGAGAGGGAACTGCAGAAGGGACATGGCATGGGTGACTTGGAGATTGGTCAGGTTTGAGAGAGGGACATGGCACAGCCTACTTGGAAATTCACCTTGAGTACGGTGTTCAGTTTTGGGCCCCTCACTGCAAGAAAGACATTGAGGCCCTGGAGCATGTTCAAAGATGAGCAACAAAGCTGGTGAGGGGTCTGGAGCTGGGATTGTTCAATCTGGAGAAGAGGAGGCTCAGGTGAGACCTTATTGCTCTCTAGAACTACCTGAAGGGAGGCTGTAGTGAGCTGGGGTTGGCCTCTTTTCTTGTGTAACAGTGATAGGACTGCAGGGAATGGCTTCAAGCTGCGCCAGGGGAGATTTAGGCTGGACGTTAGGAAATACTACTTCTCTGAAAGAGTGGTCAGGCACTGGAATGGGCTGCCCAAGGAGGTGGTGGAGTCACTGATCCTGGGGGTGTTCAAGGAAAGAGCGTTTGGATGTTGTATTGAGGGATATGGTTTAGTGAGTACTATTGGTAATGGGTGGATGATTGGACTGGATGATGTTGTAGGTCTTTTCCAACCTTGGTGATTCTGTGATTCTGTGATTCTGTGAAATGGGAGATGGGTGCTAAACGCCACCCCTGATGAGACCACACAGGACTGAGGGAACAGATTCAGGCTGTTCTTGAGGTGCTTTGGAGGCCACACAGGCTTGGGGAGCATTTACTCAGCTATGCTGGGAGCTCAGAGTCCAGGACCAAACCTGAATCTCAGGGGATGGAGGCCTGCATTCACTATACAAAAGCCACCAATACGGTACACAATTCATGAGAAATAAATGTGTGTGATTACTGAAAGAGAGGCACTTAGTTCTTTTATTGAAGGCAGTTCATTTTAATTATGATACCTTTGCACCTTTCTTTAAATTTGACTGCAAATTTTCATGGACTCTATTATCTTTTATACTGTAGTAAACCAATTAGCCCAGTAACACTTTTCTCCTCTGACCATCCAGGTTGTTTTGGAAAGTGCTGGTCAGTGTAAGTAAGGGTATTACCATCTGGGACAGATACTTATATTTGTGAAAGACAGGTCTAGAGCCTGCAATTAACAAGATGTAATGGTTCCTTGTTTAGTCAGTACTGCCATCATCATGCCTATGTCTCTGCCATTTTCACGCAGGTCTTACACTTCTTATATCTTGTCAGGCACAATTGTGTGATCTGACAGGTTTTGTGGGAACACATAGGTGGATAATGGTGTCTGCATGCAATCCTGGTTTGTTCTTTTGGCAGAGGAGAATACCACCTTCAAGAGAAGTTGATTATGTCCTCCCCTGCAGATTTAGTTTTGAAACAGAGAGCTTTGAGCTTTTGTAAACTGAGAGACCTGTATGGCTTTTCAGACCAAAAACACACTGATCAACTTTATCTAAGAAAGCAGACAGGAAATAACTGGGAGTGAATGATTGAATTTTGAATTTTTGCATGGGCTAAAATAGATTGAAACTTCAAAATAATTACAGTAGCGTTAGCAGATTCCTACTTATCAGTTATAAAACAGCTATGATAAGAATTGACACTTTGTTACCTGGAAACTACCAAGCAAGGCAAACAAGCGCACAGATTGGAACTTGTTAGCATTCACTCTTGTGATTGCTCCAACAGAATAGCAAATAATTGATGGCAGTGAAAACATCTACTGAAGATCATATGAAAAAAAAAAAAAGAGGGAGCTCATGCCTATACCTAATCATGAAACCATGGACACTTTAAATGAAGCTGTGATTAGTTTTAAGTACCTACTTCTGACACCTGTTTCCATGAGAACAGGAGCAGCAGCTAGAAATGACGTAACCAGGGATCTTGTTCATTGTACAGACACAGAAACTGCAGATATCACACATAAAAGCATTAGGACCAGTCAGCAGAGTGTTTTCAGGAGAAGAAAAAGGTTTATTGATGTTTCAAAGATCCTTAGAACACTTCCAGCAGAACTCCTTAGAACTAACTTCACTGTTACTTCTTAACAAAAACAACACAAAGGTTTTTAAATGCAATTTTTGATTTAAAGGTAAAATGATTAGCAAGGAGTAATTTTGTTTTGAAAACCTGTACCTCTCAAGCAGCTAACACCATGAGGACTGAAAGAGAAACTGAGTGTAACCACAATAATGTATTACCCTACTCCTGCAAAACTGCCTGATAAGCATTCATTTGCCTTATATTACATCCTTTTCCTAGTGATATTCCATTGCACATAGTTTTGATTTGATAATAAAACATTATTTGTTGCTGAATCCTGTTTACTGTGAGCAATTTAAAAAGAACAATCTTAGTTTTATAGTCTTTTCTTGGACCAGAAGTGTTTTGGAACAAACAATCAGGCGTATTTTCTAATTAATCGGGCAGTATTGTAAAATATCTTTTCATGAAATACGATGCTATGGCTTTCTCTTGATCAACATGAATGATGAAGGAAAAGGAGCGGAAGTCAGTGGTGTTCTCCCAAGGAACATACCTTTTATACATGACTGAGTATTACACTTTAGGGTAAGCTGTCTTTCAGATGTCTTTAGAAGTATGGCTGTTTGTGCAGTCTGTCAAATAGTAACTTTTTTTTTCCCCTTAAAGGAAAAACCTGCGATAAAACAATGAACTCAGCCTGGAGGCTGCAGGTAACTTGTGTGCTTGTTACTTTTGCGGAAAGAGATTGGAAAGATTGTAATTGATGCAATTTCTCGCAATAACAAAATGTTCCTGACCTTTTGTTGATCACAAAGCAAATGTACTTTTAGTATATCAAGTAAAATCAAATTTAGTTCCTTTTTCCCTCCTGCTAGCTCTCAAGGATGATGTTATATACCAGGTTGCTTAATAAAAATGTCAACTAAGTAGAATAGGATAGAATGTTGTAGTTGAAGACCCTTCTAGCCACCAAACAGCTACCTCAATTTTCCTATTTCAGCATTTTCCATATTTAAAAAAATGTATATATGTGTGTGAGAGCAAGGAAGCTGTCAGCATGACATTGAAGAGCATAACATTTTAACGCGGGGAGATTTTTCAATGTAAGGATATAGGAAATGGTTCATAGACAATTACTTATTTTAACTGCCAGGCAGATTCTGCAGGAAACACAAAAAGCCCTGTCAAGAAGTGCTACTGCAGGAATAAAGTAGTTATTCTGCTTGTTGGTATGCAGGGGTTCTACTTCAGCAAGCTTTGTATGATATAAACCCAGGGACAAAATCCTCAGTTTCAGTAAAAGAGGACTGGAGTGCAAAGCAAGAAGAACACAGTGCTTTCTAATCATTCCTAATCTGTCCTCCCATCCCACCTGGGAGATCAACGCAATCAAGTTTTATCAGCTGTTCCTGCTTTTCTGCTTCATCTCTAGTGTGACTTCTCACACCAAAAGACAAGATAGCTGTGAGCAGGCTTAAAAAGTTTATTCCAAACATTAATTCTTTACATTGACATAGAACTTGGGTAATGATTATGCAGAGAACTTAACAACTAATTAGGTTACGTTTACAGTGTGGTCTAAAAATTTGCTACTTATGTTTGGAAATTTGAGGAGTACTGGACTTCAATAGTACTGTAATATTGAAGGGGGGATTTTGTAGCTGCCACCTATAATTGGGGTGTGATTTTACTGCAGATATGGTGCCAAATTGACCACAAAATGGTAGGGTGCTACATCCTAAGAGAAGGAACACCTCCACTCTTTGGAAGAGGAGATTTTAGCCTGTTGCGAGAATCTGCTTGGCAGACTTTCATAGGATAAAGTCTTGGCTATAGGAATGGCTCAGGAGAGCTGTCTGAGTTTCAAAGATCATGAAAAATAGTCCATCCACTTGTGCAGGAAATCAAGCAAAGGCGGCAGGAGCCCAGCACGTATGAACAAGGATCTCCTGAGGAAAAACAAAAATAGAAAGGGAGCATGAGGAGGTAGAAGCGTGGTCCAGCCTCAACTATTTTGTGATTCTATCTCTGGCAGGTGCTTCTCCTTTTCTATCATTTTGTTTCTGTTGCCTGGCTTCTCCAAAACCAGCTGGTTAACCAAAGAAATGCCTTAACAGGGAACAAAGTCAGAGTTAGGAACAGACCATAAAAAGATCACTGTTGGCAGTCCTCTCACATGCAGTCCTCGAAAGCTCATGTCAAGTAGCTGAAATATATTGCTGCCTCTGTAACCACTGTTGAGTCACAGTCAAATATCAGTATTTATACGCTCAGTAGGGAGAACTAAGGGAAAGAGTCAGAATTGAAAAACTGTCTGAAGTGGAATTGCACGTTTTTTCCATAAGTGTCAGTTCTACAGCTGTTACGGTTGTTAGCAGTTTGACTGTAACTGAATAACACACAATGCTCTAAATGAAAGGGAACCATGATAACCTGTCTGGATCCAGCACACCCATTAGGTATCTCAGGCTGGATTTAGGAGAGAGTTAATGCATCATTCAGCATATATTATGGAAGTGCACAGAGCAGCTAAGGGATGTGCAGGTGTACAGGAACTGCTGAATCACGGCCTGAACCTCATTGACCACCTGAGGCAAGCAATGAGTCAGCCACGGGAACACAGGTGAAGGTAATTCACCTGTGCTACTGGAAGGGGTGGAGCCTGGCTGCACCTCTCTTGGACCCCATTTAAGTGCTGACTGCCACTCACTTCTTGTGGAGAGTGTTGTGAGCCTATAAAGTCTCTTCAAGTAGGAGTTTGAGATTCTTCCTAGAGACTTTATTTTGGGCAGGAGGTTAACTAGTGGTAGGACTGGGGGCACTTGAGGTATTATCCTTATGGTACAGAACTCTTTACCCCATCACAACCTGTCTTGCCACCTTCCCCACATTGGGAGTGATGTATAATCAGAATTAATAATGGTACCTCTGACCAGGAGGACAGTTGAAAAGACAGTATGACTGGGCAGTAATGAATAGAGTCCAGCTAAGTCGTGGAAGGCAGCATGGGTGATATACAAGGCATGCTCTCTCATATACCAATGGAGTATGGCTACCTCAGAATTTTTTATATTGATTGCTATCATGTGCGTTTAAGTAGTATGATCTATCAAAATAGCAGTGGATTGCCTCTCATTAGTAGTAATGGTTGTGGAAGCAGTATTTGAACCATGTAACTGGCTATTTCCTCTGAGGAGGACGAATTTTAACAACATTGAAATCTTGATGCTACATTGAAGCTGTGTCTTAATGACCATTTTCAATTATTTCAATGAAAAAATAACTTATGGACTGTCATATGTAGTCTCGTGCCTAATATATAGGACTTTTTATTGTCCTTGTTAAAATCTATCTGAAAAGATATTTGCACTCACAGTCACAAGTAGAATATGTTGGAGCTTCTTAAAAAGAGAAGTAACTACTCCTTGAAAAGTTTTCCTAAGTTAATCCAGCTTTTCTTCCTCTCAGAAGTCAAGAAATATCCAAGAGATACGTGCAATTGTAACCTTCTTGATATTTGCTTATCCCTAGATTCCACTTGCAGCCAGTCTTGCTCTGAAGAGTTCTTACTTATGTTTTATTCTGGATGACTCAATGGAGAAGGAGAAAGAAAAGTGGAAACAGCCTAGAGAAGAAGCTGAGGAGATAGAGACAGGTTATCCTCCTATGCGATTTTAATGGTAAGAGGCTAGGATTTCAGCTAAGAAAGGTAAGAGTATTCAACTCCCTCTTTATTTGCAGAGAGGGAAATCATCACAGTGACTTCCATTGCTGTATTTTTCACTGCTGCATTCCTCTGCACTGCCAAGGGAAATAACATTTGTCCCCTCTTTCTTGGGGGACACTTGTTTTTATTGTTGTCTCTGGTCAAATCCACCAGCACTGATTTAATAGGAGATGAAGGAGCTTTTGTGCCCTTCTCAGCAGTTTCAGCATGTGTGGAGCATGTTTCTGGGTCATTGGATGCAATTGGCGTTCAGATGAAATAATACTCCTTAGGAGTGGTAAAGACACTGTGTGCAACTTACCTGCTGTGTGGTTATGAAGTCTAGTGACTTAGCAAATAATGAGGTAAGTGGTGATACTCAGTTGTAAGTTATGTTCAGGTAAAATAATGGATAAACTTAAAATCTTCTGCTTCAGCTTTGTACTTATGCAGAATAAACATATCCATAGCGGTATGGAAATGTAAAAGGTGTTAATAATTATTGACAGATGATTATGAACAACTCCTACCTGAGGCTGGTTTTTAGAGTGCATGAGTGGGCTCAGCTATGGGCTACCATGGCAGGTCTTTTTGTTCATTTAACGGATAGCCAAACACGCTGACTCTGAGACTGAAATCTTAGTGGATGTGATTAGAATCAACAGCTCCTCTCAGAAAAACCGGTAGAATCTCCTTTATAAATCCGAAGCAATATTTCTCTCCCCACTGCTGCCTGAGAAGGTAAACTCTAGCTAAAATAGTGATAGAGCAGTGCTGGCAGAGCAACCATGGTTGTTATTGTTTCTTTATATATTTGTTGGAAAAAAGAGGTTCTAGGGAGACATAATACTCTCTTTGAAGCATTGTGCACCTGGGCTCCTACTGTAACTAGTATGTTCTTGTGCAGCAATTTCCAGCTGGTGAAATGTCTGTCCTTAGAGGAAACATCCTCCCCAGCTACTCCAGGTCAGTGTAATCAATGGCTTCTCAGAAGGAAAATAACTCCTTTGTTGACTTGCTGTTCACTTAGTATATCCACAAGTACACTAAAGGTTTGTGTAAATAACAAAAGGTGTTTGCTGTTGAATAAGACTAGAATTCCCTTATTGCACTATATATACTTCAATATTTCTTTCATTCCCCAACTTGAGCCATAAGTAGGAGAGCAAACTGTAGCACTATCATCAGGTACCTATCTTTTTTAACTAAATGATTCACAACATTGGTTGGAGAAGATAGGCCTTGTACTCTTGAAAAAGCAGGATGGGAAATTTAAAATTAGTAGGTGAGATAAAGTGACTTTACCTAAAGAAATATGATAAAGGGAAGATTTAGCAGCAGCTGGCTTCATCAAACAACCAGTAACTCCAAGTAAAGGTAGAGAATTCTTCTTATTTGCTGCTTCTGACAACTATCGTTTGGCTAGCGTCACTGTGAAGACCTATGTTATTTAGCAGAGAAGGAAAGCAAGATGTTCTCTTTACGCTGATGTAAGAAAAATAGCATTAATTTATGATACCTCAAACTGCTACTGTGCTAAGGGACAGTACTTGCTGTTCTCAAGTTCAGCAGCAGGTTACTTTCTCTTGTTGCTGAGCTTTAGCACCCAGGTATTTTCTGACTACTAAGTTATGGGAATATTGGATGATGCTGGAGGGACCTGAAGCTAATTCTGCCATAAAGAACACAAAGTACAGATGCTCTCCTTGCCTCAGGCATGAGTTAGAACATTCTTTTTTTCTTACCTTGTGAAACAAAAAGTCGAAAGGTAAAGAAATATGAAAGGATTTTTATATTAGAAAATAAAAATAATATACACAGTGTAATAAGCAGGAAAAGTGATTGCAGTTTTTTTTTAAGTGAACTTGGTATTACTCTATGGTGACCATTTTCACAGCCCAAGAAATAATGCCTTGATGTGACTTTTGTACTGTTGAGAGAGATGAAGCTATACTGACCATGCAGAATACTGAAAATAACAATAATATTTT
The DNA here is from genome assembly GCF_019232065.1 of Centrocercus urophasianus. Taxonomy (NCBI): domain Eukaryota; kingdom Metazoa; phylum Chordata; class Aves; order Galliformes; family Phasianidae; genus Centrocercus; species Centrocercus urophasianus. The sequence continues at coordinate 46,166,052 of NW_024884586.1, forward strand.
CCTAGAGACATGCAAAATATTTCCCAAGGTCTAATTCTACAAACTTCCTCAGAAGAGGAGGGGGAAAAAGCATGGAACTCAAACTCCATTTCCTCCAAGGACAAGACTGAAGCTAGCCGAGCCTGCTTTGGTTGGCTGCACTCCTGAGCAACAGCTGCATGACTGACTGATACAACACCAGCCAAAAAAATGACGCAGTAAATCTGTGCAATGAAGATTCCAGAAATGTGCAAGCATAGGATCATAGAATAGTTTGGCATGGATCTCTCTAATTTAAACTGCCATTTCCTTTAAGACTTACAGGGAGTCTTCAAATGTAGAATGTTTCATCTTCCATTTTAACACTGGATGCAGTGCTTTTCATTTAATTCTGCAGTACAAATTTCATCCAACAAGAGGATTTCAAGTGCTTCAGTGAAATATGGTGTACAGATCTGTATGTGTTTTTCAGATGTCTGTTTCTGATACCTATTTCATGTTAGCATTTGGGCAGATTTGAACTGTCCCTTTGCCCTGTGCTGTTGAGAGAAACAAAAGGGGAAAGTTGTGTAGAATATGTGAATCTTTAGTGAAGCTTCCTTCAGAGAAGATTCCCAAGTATTTTTGGAAGGCTTGTAGAGGTCTAAGAAGTAGTATTTGGAAAGATGGCCTGTTCAAGAACAGAACAAATACCTGCAGACTATGAAATAGAGAAAGACAAAGACAGTGTATGTTGGAAGTAGTGACTAATGAGCTGCACACAGCTAAAAGAACACTTGAAGAAATAGCAAGACAAGGTTTAAAAAAAAAAAAAAGCCAGGTACTTTTTGTCTGCCTATTGCCACTAAAGTAAATCATTAAGGTCTCTTAAGAGACTCTTAAAAAGCTTATTAAACCGTTTTTGGAAGCTCTAGCTCATAGAAGTTGACTCTTTGCTCATATAATGAGCTTAAGGAGTTTTTGAGAGGCTTCAGCAATCTGAAAGAATGATATTTTTGGCACAAAGATGGATACACAATACATTTCAGAAGAAAATTACTGTTTGTTAGAGAGGAATCAAGTGTATTGTTCCTTTAAAAGGAACAATTAGGAGCTGGTTTATCCAGAGTTTTAAAAAGTGGACAAAGAACATTTTTGAGGTTTAACTAAAAACAATCTTGCGTTGGGTATGATTTAATTCTAAAAATCAGTCTGGTTACTTCACACCAATTCTGCTATGAGCATATTGCTGAGAATATATCTACATTCACTTGTCCACTGCAGCTTGTAGGCCTCACAGAATGTTATGAATATATTAGTACATCAACTCAATGATTGCACCAGTTATAAAAATTGAAATTACTTAAAGAATGGATTAGAATGTCCATGTCGCATTCAAAGCTTCTTTTTTTTCCTTCTGAATGTCAGAGCTTTCCTAAATGTCTTGCTAAAACAAGAAGTGGAACGGTAGTGAAAACATGTTCATTTCCTGAGGAGCCTACACACACACAGACTGACCATTGAAGAAATATGTAAGTAGGATTATTAAAATGTCTCTTTTTCATTGTTCTGCCCATGTTCAATGTTAGGGTTTTTCTGTAGTAATACTGAGCTATTTGTTGTATGCCATCTTTCTAGCCTTACCCTTTTTGCTGTGGTTAGAAAGAGATTCTAAGAATAACCAAGAAAGTAAATCTGGAGAAAAAACATAATAGGAATATGTGTAGTTGTGGATCATATCTGAGGAAATGTTTAAGGGAACTCAGAACCCAGTAAATCAAGAAGTTGTGCCACCTTTTTTTTTTCCTAAACTTTTCCTTATGTCTGCCTGCCCAGATCTGTTATTTAAAAAATTTCTCAAACTGCAGGTAATCACCTGTAATGATGTTACTGTTCACATCAGTCTGTCCTGAAACTCTGTGAGCTTTCTCTAGGATTGTTAGATAGTCAATGAGATTGAGTCCTCGAGATGTTGAATCTGAGCACCTCACAGTGGAAGAAAAAAAACTATTCTGAAAGAGGAGTAGGTAAGCTGGAAAAAGAATCTCTTAAAATCACTCATGGTAGCTAACTTTATCTCTCAGGTTCTCACTGTTTATAGCTGGTGAGGAATGAGTAAGCAATGAAGAGAGGGATTAATCTCAGGAACTTGAAATTCTAATTACATTCCATTAACTTGCTGGCACTGTCCATCATTTAGCAGTTTCTTGCAAAAATTCCCCAAGTCTTCCTCTCTGTCATCTTAAAGACGTATTTTAAGTAGACTCCAGGCTACCTTCTGTTATGTGATCTCTGTTTCAAACATTTGGACCAAATCGGTCATTTCCGATGCTTCAAGAACGTATGCCTCAAATATCTGCAATGGTGGATAATAAAAGTCACAGTAGAGGAAGTGTTTGTTAGTTCTTCTTGTGTAACATGATTTGATTATTGTGATCCAGGGCTGTACAGTCAGTACTAATCACAGCAAGAGCTACATATGCTTGTAGGCTTTCTGAAACTGGTGAAGAACTACTTCTATTTTTTCATGTTTTTGACTTACAGATGTATAGCCTTCGGACTCTTACTTGGTAGGCTTTACTCCAGTAACCTAGCTTAATGTAATGTATTCATTAATAATTGTGTTCTTTCCATGTGTGACAAATTTTAAAGTATTGAATTGAAAGCGTATTATGAACATGGAATATTTCCTTTAATCCACTTAAAGTACAAAGTGTGAAAAGGTTGTTTGAGGAATTGTTAATACAATGCTAATCTCGTAGCTGTGTAGATTCATAGATTTATTTGGAAGTACGCTCTTTTTACTCCCTTGCTTATTGCATAGAGTCCTGAAACTGGGTTCATCTGGTGCTGTAATCCTTCATTTTGGAGGCTGGGTGATAAAAGGTGAACAGTATTCGGAAAATAACACACCTCCTTTTCCTGCCTGTTTATCTGCACTGTTTCAAGACTCCCACTCCATTATATTTGGACAATAGTAGAAGATGAAATGATGACAAGAGACCAGTTGCCATCCAAAGAAAAGCTTTGGCGAACGTCTAGGTGAATGTTTTTTGCATTGTCCTTCTTTCTCATCTATCTCATCTCTCTGCAGGTTAATGATGAATGCAGGAGATGAAAAGTTGTTCCCAAGAGTTTGGGAGCAAAATTTTATTTCTCATAATAAGAAATAAAATGTTTAGTATTTCTGTATCGCTGTTCTTCATAATACTTCTGAGCACATGACATGTTGGATGAAAAATAGTAGTTGTAAATGTACCAAAGAACTTCAAGTTTATTTCTAGGAGAAGAAATAAAAGCCAGGAAGTGCTAGACTTTGTGCGAGTTCTCAATTATTCATGACTATTATCATCTTATCCATTGGAATTTTATTACAGAATATGCCTTAGGCTTTGCTTCAGAGAAATCTAGGGGCTACAAACTATAAGGAATAATTTATGATCACTTACAGGCAGCAAGCAAACTCTCATGGTTTAGAAAGTCATTAAAAAAAAACAACACACATTTGTGCAGATTAATAGTCTCATTCTAGAACAAGGAAAGCATTTACATTGTGTTGTAAATACTTTCCAGTTATGAGAGTCTAAATAGTCCTAGTAGCCTAAACTGGTACAAAATTTGAAGGAACAAAATCAAAAGAAATACAAGTAGCAGTCGGGAGAGAATTAGGTCTGTTAGCTGAGTATACGTCTTTTTTCCTCCCCAAAAATACAACTTGGGAAATAATAGGCAATTCCAGAATTACTGCACACTGTGTCTTGGTAAAAGAGTTTGTTTCCCCAAATCTAGGAATTGTGACTTCTGTGAGGAAATGCCTTGTTTAAGCTGACGTGTTTCTATGTAGGTTGCTCCAGAAGTAATGCCTCCTACCTATTTCAATGGAAACTACTGCAGACACAATGCAATAACACTATTGAATAGAGTCAATTCTCAGCTAGAAAATGCTCTTTTTCAGCATAGCCACTACCATTAGCTGTGTGTTTTTGCCAGTAATGAACAAAAGTCTGCAGTAATAACAATCTGCCCCAGTGGAGATGATCCACTGTCTCTGTCACCACTGCTGAAACACATTGCCCACTGCCTCGCTGTATTCACATTCACTGTTTGGTCTCCATAAACAATCAGCAAGTGTCAATGAATTTCAGTGGATGGAATGTTTTCTGTGTGGAGGAATTCAGTGATGCACCTTTGCTTCATATCCCCTTCCATATCAGGTGCTATTTTGTTAGAATGGCCCTCTGTTGCCTTCTGTTACACAGCAACAAAATGTGATGGAATATTGGTAAGAAGGTTCAATCTCTACTGCCATACAATCAACATCCACCTCTGATGTCACTGGTTGACATAATAAAATAGGGGGCATTACTTTTGGAGCAGCCCTGGTAAATGTCAGTAGTCTATTCCACATTTAATCAAGGTTGTTTTACTAATGAGAGTGGAGTTTGGCATTGTAGTGCTCCACACCTGAGATCTTCCCCATGTGACATGAGTGGACCTTGGCAAGTGGGTGCAGCTAAGACAAAGATAGTTGGCAATGCTGAGACTGCTCCTAGCACACCTTTAGCAGTGCAGAGGTTATTTTAGTTTCTGTGAGGTACAGAATTTGTCAACAAGAAGCCTTCAAACTTAAACTTCTTATGGTGATACAAAACCTTAGCAAGCTCTGCTAACAAGCTTCAGGACATTCAGATGACTGTATCCTGGCTGTGCTCTTTGTATTCACTCTGCTTTGGTTATTTTTGACACTCACCACAAGCAAAGTCTCATCAATGAAGTCTTGTGATGATTCTTGGTGTCAAATAATAATCTTCCTGTAGTTAACCCTATACAGCAGTAGAGTTACTGGCCCCGTTGAATTTAATGGCAGGACATTCAGCAAGGGCAGAACTTCTCACTGAGACCAAGTCCTTCTATCCTGATACAGCTACGAATTTGGAGACAGGGCATAAAAAAATCTAGAAAAGAGGTTCCTTTCCCAGAAAAAAAAAAAAAACCAACAAAAAACAGATAAATAATTTTGAAAATGGTTTTCTAATACTAATAAGGAAAATGTAATAGACCATTTTATGCTCCTGTGCTTAGGCTGTACCTTGTACCATGATCAGTATAAAAGAAAATGATATTTCCTTGATTACTCATTCAAGAAGAAAATGAGTTCTGTTACCTGAAAATTTGGAAGTTTCCTGAGTAATTGGATAGCCTTTGTACACCTTCAATTTTTGATGTTATTGGGTAGTTTATGGTATTTACTAAGATGTTTTAGCGTAATCATTTTCTTGACAGGATAAAATATCACTATTACAGTGAGAACATTCTCCTGACAGCAGAAACCATTTAATAAATTAGATTCTGAATGCAATTTGCTGGTCAGTGAGGCAGAATATATAGTGCATGTGCAAGAAAGAGTTTAAATATCAACCAGAAACTAACAGTGTAAATTACACAAAAGCATCCTTCATTGTGCTGGCCTTTTCTTTCTTCTAAGACTGCAAAAGGCATTGGCAGGAATAATTTGAATGTCACAAATACGTCGTATAGAAATCTACCTGCTTCAAAATTACAGGCACTTATTTCAGTGCTGAACACACTAAAAAAACCTAGTTTAACATTTGGAGGAGAGTGGATTAACCAGCAGTATTCAGTTAATTCCTACAATAGTCATCAGCCTTGAGGTGTGGATACCAAGATAGGTTCAAATTTTCCAAAGCATTCAGTGGGAAGGGCTGCTGCCTCAGCCTGCTAGAGTTTCCGAGAAGCATGGTAACTCTGGTGTGGACTCTTGTATGGACTGTGGACTCTTGTATGGTATATTATCCAGTAACAATTGCATTTCAGCAAGTGCCTAATAACAGACTCCTCCTTGTACCTGCTGAAGTTTTAGAAGTGAACATAGAGATGAAGCAGAGGTGGAATAAGGTGATCCTGTAATTTGCATCTCTGAAACTGGCTAAATGCTATGATCTCCTGACAAATACTTGTTTTCTTCAAGTAGGAATCAAAATTGTACAGCAGGACTCATCCCACTTTCATATCTAGATTTTATTTGAACTTGAAGGAAATGGGTGACTTCCACTCATCCAGATAGCTGCAGCTGCTCTTCTGTTCTGTAACATGAAATGTAGTCCCCTTCCAGCTTCTCCCTTCTCTACAAGTCTTCTTCAGTTGTCCTAAATGCTGTCACTGCTAGAACTTCACAGCTCCTAGTAACTGGTTTTAGCCATTTTGAGCCTAGGCACTTCTAATAGTTCCAGGAATAATGCACTGAAGTTTAAATTCTAAATATCAATACAGCTTTTTTCAATGGTGTCCCTTTAGTGTCATCCTTTCAGAGATATGGTGAAAAACTGAGATACAAGATCATGAAATGCAGATCCCTGTTTGCCTTTGCTCCCTGCAAGGAAGTTTTTTTCCTTTGGTTTCATCTCACATGGACACCTCATGTGAAGAAGGGAAGGGAAGAGGCAACCCAATTAATTATTGCCTTTTATCCTTGTATTTTTCCCCTTAACCAGTTCCTGACGTTTTTCTTTCTCTTGCAGGTCTTCCTGAAAAATGTTGTTAGCCTTAGTTTGTATGTATTTATATATATATCTATCTATAGCTATGTGTATATACTTGTATATATGTGTATATATTTTATTGTCTTTCTGTAGACACGCTACTGACATTTTTCTATAAATCTCTGAAAAGAGATAAGCCAACCAGATGCCTTTATTCTGCATGCTGCAAAGTTTTTGTCTGCATGGAATACTTGAATAGAATAATTATTTTATGTTAAATTTGTTCAGGAATGGACCTCTGTTCTTTCCCTTCATAATTCCTACCATCACTATCATTACATTTCCTCATAATGCTACCCAGGCAGAAACTGACAAAATTGAAAATTAATTTGTGAAATGTCTCCAATGTTTATGATGAAATAGCTCTGGGAGAGAAGTAGCAATGCTGTTTGTACTCAGCTAGAGCCAATGTTGCTGTTCTCCAACATCCTTTTTATTGCTTTCAGATCCAGTGCATCAGAAGTAAATGCTGTCTCTGCTGTTCCCAGCATTCACAGTCATGTGGATTTTGTGAGCGTCCTTTCTTATCTTTCTTTGGACTCCTTGTTTCATGTAAGGATCTCTCAGAGCTCCATCCTTTATCTTCTAGATGAGGAAACTGACAGAATAAGATTAAGGTTAAAATGTCAAAACTTTCTCTCAATTTTGGGTGCTGATTTTACACGTCAAGGCCCTGATCCTTTCAAGTGCACTCTGTGTTATTGGACTTTTAGATGGAAGTTGCCCTTTGAAAACTTACCATTGTTGGTTATTGCTTTTCACATCCTTAAAGACTAGGTAAAAATCTCCTTGAGACTGATTGGTATGCCAGTTGCTTTTCATTCTGGTTGAAAGTGGGAACAGTGATATGCCCTTTTGTTTAACGATAATTGAAACATGGGAAGATACTTCTGAGACCACTTGGAGTGCAAGTACAAACTGGCAGGTTTTGATCTGCTTGTGGTTGGGTGTGTTTTAAAGTAAGGAAGGAAAGAGGCAAATGAAAAGAGAAGTGCCTCCAGCATGAGCTTGAGAGAAAAAAACAAAAATTGCTTGGAGCTTTTTGTGGAGAATCTTTCAGGAGGAGTGAAAAAGAACTGTTTTGATTAATTGCTACTCTGATCAGAGTTTTATGTGTATTCTGTAAGTCAGCAGTATGTTTCTGTTAAAGAGAAAGGACTGCAGACCCCAGATAGTATAAAAGCATGGGCTTAGAGCAGAGATTGACCTTAAATTCATAGAACAAATTTGTTTAATGAGCACTTAAAAACATCAAGTGTGGGATAGTTAGAAATTCCTTGAACTGAGCTTGCCAGTACAGAATTCACTTAGGTGCTGCTCATATTCTGTATTTAATTGTACTGAGCCACATAGTCCTCTTTTTGAACTGTGATTGGGAATGAATGCAGGAGTATTGAAAGAGGTACTTGGGCTGACTGTCTGGCCTTATCAAGTTAACATGCTAAGCAGCAGAGGAAACAGACGTCTTCTGGAAAAAAGGATAATAAAGTTAAGACAAATGACTTTAAAGACTGGATTTTATTCTTCTAGTGTATTATGTGGCACTAGGCGAAGTTTTTAAGATGGAATGGTCTAGTGGATTCTTTGCTGCTATTCTTTTTCCCCATTGTTATTGCCCATTCAGTAAGAAATCTAAGTTCAATCCATTCAGCCTTGAGCAACCAGGCAACAGATAGGCCACAGCTCAATAGGGTAAGTGTGAAGCTGCAGCCAGTCATCCAGATGACTATCCTTTCTGATTCCCTTAACTAGATAGCCAGACCTTCTTTGAGATTATGGCTTTTTTTCTTTTTCTTTTTTTTTTTTTTTTCCTTGAAGGTTTGTTTTTTCAACAATTCAAACAAATCAGGCTCCACTCCTCTCCTTTCCCATATTACCTTTTGTTTACACAGAATCACAGAATGGCCAGGGTTGGAAGGGACCTCAAGGATCATGAAGCTCCAACCCCCTGCCACATGCAGGGCCACCAACCTCCCCACTTAATACCAGACCAGGCTGCCCAGGGCCCCATCCAACCTGGCCTTGAGCACCTGCAGGGACGGGGCATCCGCAGCCTCTCTGGGCAGCTGTTCCAGCACCTCACCACTCTCTGTAAAGAACTTATTTAGCAAGGTAACAAGTGAAAAGAACATCTGTGCCAATATATTTTTGCAGAGGATTTTCCCTAAACTAATGTACTCAAAGCCTACTTGTATTTAAGATGGTGCCTAAATTCTTAGTGATTTTGGATTACAGAGCAAACCTGTTTTGTCTGCATTAGCTTCACCATCCTTCAGGTACGATCCTTGTTGAAAATCTGGAGCTCCTTTCCTGAGAAAATACAGAAGTCTTGCAGTCACTGTCAGAATTTAATGCCTTCCAAAATGTTCTCTTTCTATACTACAGCACACCAGTACTAAAGCTTCACTGTCAGACTGCAATGTGCATTTCATTCAGACTTTCTTCCTACTCTTGTTCAAAGGCTTAAGTTGTTGTTATTGTTTTTTTTTAGGAAAATTACTTGTGAAACACATTATTTTGCAAACTTCAACCTGCACAACTAAAACTTAGCAAATTTCATTAGCAAACCTTGATGTCAGTTGCTCTTTGGAGTGTCAGGGAAAGTCTAACAGAAGGTATCAACACTAGCACTGCTGGTGCTATCTCTGAATCTTTTTCTTAATAGTTTTGCACTAATACAATTGAAAGAAAAATTTAATCTGTAGCTTTTGCTCATATTTGTTTAAGAGCAGATATGAGCAAGATATTTTTTCAAGGAATCTTGAGGATTTACAAGAATTAGTTTCATTCTCAGTTGTACTTGGAAGAATGCATTGCTACCTGCAGGATTTACTTAGTCTTATAGAGCAATTCTTGAATTATAAATAGAAAGTGAAGAGGAAGTCTACGTCTGTAAAAATTCTGATAAACTAGACTTGGATCATTTTTCCTTCTTGTGCTTGATTCTGTTTTGTAAACCTTGCCAAATTCTGCTAGGTTGGGTAGGTTTTCTGAGAAATACAGATTGAAAAATTTTACTTGTCAAAACAAAAAGGATGTGGTTTGAGAAGTCATAATCATTGAATGATAGAATATCCTGAATTGGTAGTGTTCTACAAGGATAACTGTTCCAACTCCTGGCTCCACATAGGACCATCCGAAAATCAAACCATGTTTCTGAGAGCATTCTCCAAATGCATTTTGAGCTCCAGCAGGCTTGATGTCAGGAAGTGGAAGAAGGCGAGTGTCAAGTGAAACGTCACTACAGTAGGAGTGCAATGTGGGAGAAGAACATGTTAGCACAAAGTAACAAAAGGGTCTTCCAAGCTCTAGAACATACCCTGATGTTTTTCTGACACCTCATGCTAATTTCTGTTTCCTACTGTGCTGCTCTCTTGCTAGATCGGATGTGGCAAGGAAGAGTTTGCTTGGAGACCTAGAGAAATAGGGACACATGATGGTTCTTAATGTGTTTGGGCTGCTTGGCAGCTTGGGATGATGGGGCTCATATAGGAACTGTGGCTTGGCTTGAATCTAATTTTATCCAGCTGGTGCTAGAGCTGTAGCTAGAAGTTCTTGTAGAAAGAAAGGAATGGATCTAGTTGAGCAATTTGTAGCCAGCCAAAGGAGCAGTCTTTCCTCCTCCACTCTTGCTTGTGCTGGTTAACTATTCTATTGCTTTCTCTGACCTCTCCGGAGCAGATTTATATTACTAGCCTAGCAGTAAGACTGAAAAAAAGAGAAACTCTCCCTCCCTTTGTTCCTCTCCTTTTGCTGGGATAGGTTTCTGTGAAGTTCCCAAGCTCAAGTAACTTTTGTTGGGTTGGATGAGCTTCAGCATAAGGAACAGGGAGGAATTAGGAGGTTCTGAGAAGGCAAGGAAGAAAGACTGCTTCTGGTGATGGCAGCAAACTGACAGACAAGTGGAGATGAGCCAATCTGACCTCTGTCAGTAGCTGCTGCTCTTGAAGACTGATTAATTCTAAAGGGGAAGTTGAACTAAAACTTGCTGCAAAATGTAGTCTGATACTGGAAACAATGAATAAAAAGATTATGTGGGAAGAGTCACTACCTTTTGTATCTGCTTCTTTGTGGTAACGTACTGAAAGCTCTTGTTTTTCTTTGCAAACTGTGGTGTTATTGTGTTTTTATTTCTTTTTAAGCAGACTCCTTAAAGGGCAAGTTGTTTTTAAGTGTCTGTATTGATCAAAGAATAAAGCTCAGTTGCTTCAATTGCTGTAAATACTTTGGGAATCTTTCAGCCACTTCAGCTGGCTTTGTAACTCTCTCTCTTCTCTTGTTCTCCCACTGGCAGAATCTTCTGCATCTTGAACTTTGATTTTCTAGTTAGATTCAGGTTATCTACTGAGAAGAGAAAGTATATTTCTGTTTGCTTGAGTATATTAGTTGCATTGTAAAAAAGACATTGAATCAAGGACATCTGTTCTTGATGTTTGTTGAAAAACTATGGAAGGGTATTTGCTACAACCAGTTACTTTTTAGCACCGTATTGAAGCAACTTCATTAGTTATTGGTTTGAGCTAGCAGGCCTTTTCTGTCTTGCCCAACTATTCTTTACCTCCCCATTGCCTGTTTTCTCAACAAAAAAGGAGGAAATAAGCATTAATAATGCTGAGTAGATATAATAAATAATTGTATGACATCAGTCACATCCTTCAAGGAAATTATTATTTTCTGTAATTGCATGGTTCACATTCATCACAGAATCGCTTGAGTTGGAGGGGACCCTTAAAAGTCATCTGACCCCTCTGCAAAGATCAGGGACATCCACAACTCCATCAGGTGCTCAGAGTCCCATCCAGCCTTACCTTGTGTGTCTCCAGGAACGGGGCATCCACCACTTTTCTGGCTAACCTGTACCAATATTACCATCTTAGCCTCAACATCCTTATCGTAAAAAACTTCTTCCTTATATCCTACCTAAATCTCCCCTCCCTTAGTTTGAAACTGTTTCTGCTTGGCCTATCACAACAGATTCTGCTAAAGAGTCTGTCCCTTCTTTCTTACAGCCCTCCTTCAGATACTGAAAAGCCACTCTCAGGTCTCCCCAGAACCTTCTCTTCTCTGTGCTGAACAGCATCAGCTCTCTCAGCCTGTCCTTGTAGAAGAGGTGTTCCATCCCTTGAAGCATTTTTTGTGGCATTTCAACAGGTCTGTATCTCTACTGTACTAGAGACTCTACATCTGTACATAGTACTCCAGGTGAGGTCCCACCAACACAGAGGGGCAGGATAACCTTCCTCACCCTGCTGACCATGCTGCTTTGGATGCAGCCCAGGATATAGTTGGCTTTCTGGGCTGCGAAGGCACATTCTGCTGGCTCATATCTAGCTGCCATCCACCAGTGCTCCTAAGTTTTTTTCAGTAATGCTGTGCTCTGTCCTTATGCTCCCCAGCTTGTATTGATATCAAGGATTGCTACAACCCAGGTGCAAGATCTTGCACTTGGATATATTGAACCTCATGAGGTTCACCTGGGACCACTGCTCAAGCCTGGCTGGGTCTCTCTGAATGGCATTACATCTAATTTCATCTATTTATTACATGTAAGTAACTGACTCTTTTTGCTAGTTCTTTGAGGCTTTATAGAAACAAACCTCCAAGTGCTTTTACCTTATAAGACTATATATGTTGGTTTTTTTCTTGAACTTATCCAGGAGACTCTATGTAGTTAGGTTAAATGAATAAACATCTCTATTAATAAAGGGGTGAAAAGGAAAAGCGAGAAATGAATGTTTGTCTCCATGACATCAAGAATACCTTATACATGTCATCTCTGTTGTTGTGTACAGACAAGAAAGCACTCATGCCATAGGAAGGATTTTGTATCTGGCATCTCTAAAAACAACTCGGGTTGGGGAAAAAATGTCCTTGGTTTTTATGGCGCATGGTTGCCTTCTCCACATCTTCTGCAAGGAAGTTGAGATTTCAGAAGAAAATTAGTGTTTATTTAGAATAACTTAATTCCTGCTTCAGGAGATATGAGTCCTAACAGACATGTTCTACTATAACAGAATAGTCAAGGCCAAATCTTTAAGGGAAGGTACAGTAGAATGATATAAGACCTTAAGCTGTGACTGGGCACTGTATGTGGAAAGACTTAAATGAAGGCAGAAAGTGGATTGAGTTGTAGTAGGAGAGAGCCTTTGAACCCTGCCTCCTGGTATCTAGGTATGTCCCCATTCAGCTGGAAACTGGTTGCCTCATGGAGAACGTCTGACACTGTGGCTAAAAGCTTCATTGGCTTCTAAAGGTAGTGACAGTGTTATTCTTCAGGGCAGGTTTTTTTGTGTGTGTGGAGTGGAAATAAACCTTCCCATGTAAAAGTGATTTTCCCTTTTATATAGAAATTGTTATGAAATTAAGTGTATGGTACTGGGGTGAAAGCCATGGTAACAGAGTATAAGGTATTGACCCACAAGATACTCACAGGTGATGAGAAATATAGCCTTTTGCCTTTTTGATGTTTCCTTCAAATTCTTCTAGGTATAATTATGACAATTATTTCTGCAGATCTTAATGCTGCGTCCTTCTTGCTACAGCGATTTAATAATAGGCATGGAAGAAAATGTAATTGTTAATGAATGTTGCTCAAAAAAAGATTCTTTCTGCAGTCCTGTTCTGGCCATTTTCTTCACTCCTCCTTCAGTGTTATCCTTTTATTGTAACAGCTTCAAAACTTGTGGGAGGTGGTGAAAAGGTTCTTTGTTAGGTGAATCCTGAAGTCAAACCACTCTTTAAATTGCTCATATCGTGTGAATTTGCTGGAAAGCCAAGTTGTGGCTGTGAGACCTGGAGTGCTAAATACAGCAGGAACGCTGAGAAGAAAACTCAGTAGTTACTTGGGAAGTTTACAGACAAGAAGCAGGTTGCATTCTTGTAAAATCCCCAATGGTCCCAGAATTGCTCACCATGAATAAGTTAATAATGGTGTAAGTAACTCCTTGCAGCTGGGACAATACAGAATTTATGCACTCATCAGTAATGGGCCTGGCTGTTAATCAGTAAGCTTACCCATTTTATTCATGAGAACATCTTTCTTTAAGGGAACTGCATTTGAATTTATTGGTGTTAGTGTATTCTCCTTGTGCACTTGTAAACAAAGGGGAGCTACCATCTCTGGCTCTTATCTGGATTAGTTCTGTGTCTGTGTATCATCTCAAGGCTCCTTATAGTTCCACATGTCTGGTAGATGGGTGCTCCAGTTACAAACTGCTGTAACTCGGTGTCTGATCATCTCTTTCAATGCAGAGAAACTCCTGTCCTGACACCGTCTCTCTTATCATCTCTCTGCCTCTAAACCAACCAGGAATTTGTAATAGTTAAAGACCTTCTCCTTTTATATTGTTTTAGGAAATATTAGTATACTTCATATGTACATGAAAGAGAGAAAGAAACTTGACTTTTTTTCTTTGCCTGCTGCCTAATGCCAGCCTATTCCTGATTGTTTATCTAGTGAATCTTTATTCCATCTGGCTATTTAACACACAGATTTCTTAATAAAATCTTAATTTGCTTTGATTGAAGGTTTTTGCTTTTATTATCCATAATAGATGTGGCTCCCAACTGACAGAAGATCTGAATGGAGAATAGAAATACAATTTGTAGGTAACTACTTAAAGCTGTTTCTAATGCTTTGTATATGTAGTCCTTGTTCCCCTTCTGGGGCTGCATTTTATGGACACTTCTACAGACCCTGTAATATTTTAATCTTTGTCAGGACTCTCTGCCAAGCAGAACCTGTATATTTTATCGTAAATATTCCTGTGGTAACACATCTTGGAGTCACTGATGTCCAAATACAGAACAATTATCTTCTGCAGAATCCCGCTGTGCTGTGAGGTGCCTGATAGGGACTGTTGTAGTTTCTGGCAGGTTTGCCCAAAGAAAGTCAGTTTTAGTTTACCTGTTTTAGTAGTCGAATTCCTGGGCAAAAGGTGCCCATATGGATCTCTTGACTGTACTGACGTCCTTTAGAGTCTAACTTCAGTCTAATGGCTGCCTGAAACCCTCAGGTGCAATGAGTTATTGTCCTCCTTGTGCTCTCAGATTTTTTAAGTTTTTGCTATTTGTTTGTAAGAGAGAAAGGGGCTTTTCACTGTCTCTGTTGCTGTCCTGCGAAAGAGGCAAGAAGGTATTTGCTTAAAAATAGATAAATAAAAGGAGGAGGGGAGCTTTAGCAAGGACCAGTATTTAGGAGCTTGCAGGACCAGGGAGCTGTGCTGGGGCCTGAAGGAGAAAGCCTTTTTAGGAACAAATAATAAAATTGCCATTCTGTAGAATGTATCCATAAACCTTTACATTCCTACGCATTTGTATTTAGATGGTCAGGAGCATGACTTTACCCTTAAACAGAGTTTAAGAGCTACCACAGGCACAAATAGGATTGAATAGACAGGTCAGAGGCTGTAAAAAGAACTCAGTGATCAAGAAGTGCTGGATTTGAATCCCCCATAGCTTGCAAAAGTCTTCATTTGTTACAGCCAAAGCAAATCTCAGATTAAAAATATCAGTGTTTGGACCTGCAAATACATGGAGATGGGAAGCTCAAGGAAAAAAAATGCAGAAACAAGGTAAAAAAGCAAATCCAATGCTAATTTCTCTAATGAGAAAAACGGCATTAGTGTGAAGTAATTATGGGAACAGCAGACTGAGTGGACAGTAATACTGCTTTGACTTGGTGTTGGCTGTGCTTGCAGGGAAGCTGTTGATAGCAAAGGTGGCAGGGCTATTGCAGCTACATGGGTTGACAACAGTCAAACCTCCAAATTCAGATGAAATATTTGGAAGGTTATGTAGACTTGAAGGTATGTTTGCATCTAAAATGCAAGGATGAATAACATGATGCTTTATCCAAACAAATTTATGAGCATGTCAGCTTCCCTAGAGTAAATGAGGTTAATGTGCTGTGCAACTAATCAAACACTTTGAAAGCAATCCCAGTGTATAACTGAGAGGTGGACCTTGATGCATGTCTTCAGTTTTCTTTAAATAAATGTTAACTTGGTAAAATAGAGATAACACCTTAAACAGCTTCTCATTAATTTGGTTTGCTTGAAAAAGAATGTAATTACATTACAAGCAAAAAACAAAAATAAAATAAAATTAAAAAAAAAAACAAACAAAAAAAAAGAAAAACCCCATTAAAAACAGCTCTCTCTTTTCCCTTGGTATTAATGTAGTGGGTGTTAAAAAACATTGTCAAAGTTGTTTATTAAGAATGTCTGAAATACCTAAGATGATTAAGTTGCTGGTTCAGAGTGAATGTTAGTTATATTTCAGGTTTTCCTGTGACAAATATTGAAATAATAATTAAAAAAAAAAGTTTGATCTGGCTTTTTTAAATGTCAGTGTTTTCTTCCAGAATTGCTGGTTAGTTAATCATTCACATTCCTGTGCTAAATATGAGAGTGACTGGCTTATGAAATGGTTCAGTAATGTAAGAGCTTTAGCTGCAGTGAACGACAAATTCAGAAGCTTGTTATGTCAGAAAGGAGGAGGAGGAACTTCTGTTTAGGTCTTGCCTTCACAGGGAAAGGAAACACTGATAGTATCTGTGTAATCTTGCACTGATGAGCTGGCATCACATTGCTTTGAAAAGATTCATATTTGAGATCTGATGACTAAGTGTTGGTGAGCACAGCTGCTTTAGAATCTAAGATAAAGGAAAGAAGGAAAACAAATCCAGAATTGCTATGTGAAAACCTTGCTGACATGTAATGCTGTCAGAACATTCATAAAGAACAGAAACCCCATTCAGTGTCAATCAGGTACGTGCTATATTGAATGCAATATTTATTATTTTCAATGTTGCCAAAGCTCTGCAATTGATAGGTGCTGGATTTATGAACAGTAAACTCTGTAAGTGAAATGGGGTAGTTAAAATATTGAGAGAGTTTGTTTTAGTTCCAGTGCACATTTGTTCTTAAAGTCAAATAGTTTATGCAGATTTTCAACAGGTTTGTGCTTTTAAAATTCTTTGAGGGTTCAAGCAAAATTGTAGAAGTTTGCTGTATCTTAGTACTTTGACTTAAAAAGCTGATTGGAATGTGATTGCTGCACTAAAAGCAGAAGGAAAGCTTTTGATGAACACAGATAAGTAATTATTATTATTATTATTATTATTATTATTGCCAATGTGCAAAAATGAATATGCTAATAGAAGGTTAAAGCCACTTAGCATCATAATATTTGTAGGGCCTGATCCAAAGCAAATTGGAGTTATTAGAAGTTTCCCTATTGATTTATCTGAACTTTGAATCAGACTCTTCCGATTGCAGGTATCACATTGCTTAATATCTCAGGTTTTGTTTTTACAGCTGTTGTGTCTGTCCTGCTAGTTTTCTCATATTCAAGTCAGTGATGTAGGTTTCCATTCTTGTACAAGTAAATTGAGTTTTGAAAAGCATCTTTCGAAGTAAACAGGCAGTTACAAACCTGTTTCTTCAGTTTGCTTTTAGAAATGCTAGAGGGTATATTTAACAATAATGAAAGGTGGGTGCACATGCATACCTGTTTACCAAATCCTTTGGAATTACTGCCTGAATGCTAATAAAGGTTTTTGCCTAGCAAAGACAAGAATTATCTCATCATTTTATCTCGGGTGTTTTAAAAGTGGAGTTCTGTTGGAGAAAACAAACTCCAATCTGAAGGGAAAAATGGGATAAAGAGCAGATTATGTAATCCAGAACGAATGGCTAGTGAATGTGCCATGTCTTTTAGGGAAATGTTTCTATCTTGTCATATGGAGAATGAAGCACCGTACCTTATATGCAGTGAAAGTCTCAATATGTTTGAGAAGCCCCTACTGAACATAGTCATTTAGCACTTGATTTTGATATGCTGAGTTTTAGCAGCTCATTGTTTCCTCAGCCATATCCTTGAAATTCCTTGTTCATCTTTTCTCCCCCTAAGAAGGGAACAGATCGAAGACTGAAGTACAGTGCCTTCACTGAAGCAGCATTTCTGACTTGTAATGTGAATCTTTAGAACTTCTATTTGCAGTTTCAGAACTTCAGCAAAATTCCTTTACAAGTCTGTGAACATAATTTAAACAGGATCATCCCCCTGTTCTTTTTCCTCCTTTGTTTTGCTTTCCTTTTGTAACTTTCCTATGTCTTTTTAAATAAGACGCGATGCGCTTTGCAGGCACAGTGGTAGTGACCCAGTGTCAGTGTAAGACAGTGGTAGAGTCTCTGTTCTCAAACTTGTAACCATGTGTGTAAGTGAACAGTTCAGCTTCCTTGGACTTTTAAAGAAGAAATATCCATAAAAATCTTAGACTAAATCTGATACTTCTTTACAGCTGATCTCTGAAATGCTGTAACTCACGAGAACCAGTTAATTTATTTGACCTCCAAGTATTTGCTGGAGAAAGTGAAATTACAAAGATTATTTTTCATCCCAGTGAACATGTTTGTTGGCAACCTGATAACCTGGAATGTCACAGGAAAAACACTCCGTAGTTATAGAGACTGTCTGAAAGTGCTACAATTGCAGAACTGCCTTCAGTGAGAGTTAGACTGAGTTTCTGTGATAACATTCTGGTAAAGAATGGATTGAAGTGTATTAATTAAAACCCTTTTGAAGCCATGTTTACTATGTGCTCTTTTCAAATACTCTGTGCTCTGGTTCTAGAATATTGACTTGAAGGGGTAAGTAGAAAAAAATGTGCGGTGGAAAGGGGTGGGGAGATCCAGGAGCTCAATGGGATGTATAACCACTCTGTTATCATGCTTTTCTTCAGTTTTCTGCAGCACACTTTTGCTAGCTGCAGGAAATATTCACGTGGAAGTGCTTGCTGGTCCATTCCTCTAGGGACAGGAAATAGGAAGCTCAGAGAGCAGAAATCCCAGGATGGATTTTTTTTTAGCTTTACTGAGATGGAATTAAGAGAACATTCAAGTTTTGTCTTGATTAATATATTGGACAGGTTCCCCTCCTGTGTTAATAAACAACAAGATTCTGACTAACTCAGCTGAGTCAGGCTTTTACCCACAGATCAGTAAAAGGCAGTTTCTCATGTCCAGTTTAATAAGAAAAATCTGGAATTTTTTTTTTGTCTTTAACAGACTAAGACATGCCCACAGCCTTTTGTCACCTGTGGATGACATTAAAGATATCTGATTTGGGATTCCGTGCTGCATTAGAACAGTGTGTCATAGCTTGCAAAGTCAAGAATATTCAATACCTTGATTTCTGTGTTATTTCTTTGAGTTTGTGAAGAAAGGTTACAGCATAATTACTAATTTCTCAGACAGTTTTAGGTCTTTTAAATCAGTAAAATTGGATATTAGGTAACTAAATAGTAATAAGATTTTTAAAAGAGAAATTAGAGTAAAATTGCAGGGACAAAAGTGTTTTAAAAGTGTTCTATTTTCCTCCAGAGGGAAGGTGTGTAGCAGACTGAATACAAGTGAACCAGTGTTATACATAAATTCTAACAAGGAAATCAGAAAAACAGCTGAAACTGTATTGTATTTCATAAGTGCCCATACAAAGATTTGTTTTCCATCCAGTTATAGCTATAGTCATTTATTCATGTTTATGTCTACAGAAAAAAGACTGTTTGGTGCAGTAAAGTCTAAAGCAACTGAACGCTTATTTATAAATGGTGTTTGCATGCTGAGCAGAGCAAACTGCAAACTGGGCACTCCTGGAGCACTTGCAGAAATGAAGCAAGTCACAAAGCTTGGAGCTTTTGTGGCTGCCTGAATGGAAAAAGAGCACTGTATGTGGCATGTTCTTCTTGGAAGGACAGTGGTGAAACAGACTCTTCTGTTAAGCCAATTAGATTTACAGCTTAGATAATTTGTGTAGTAATGAGAGTGTGTGAAAAAATCAGAGTAAGAAATGCTTTTATTTAGAGGAGGAGAGTGTAGAGTAAGGGCTGTTCACCATTGGTGTGAGAGGGAAAAACTGCTGCTTTTTTCCTTCTTCTGGTCACCCAGCTCTGACAGATGGCTCCCCGGCAGCAGGTTAACAAAGAGGGTTTTCTGCAGCCTCAGACAGCTTGCAAAGGAAAGGTTATTTGAGGAGCCTGAGGCATGGCATGCTCAAGGGAACAGTCAGTGCATCGCGTCCACTTAGCCAGGAGAAATTAAATCCTGCATTTACTGCCTTACATGCCAAGCAGAAACCCCCATCCCATGTTTTCTAGCTATGGGAAGTGAGATCCTCAGGTGGCACAGTGTGCTCTGCTGAACTAAACCAGTTCATGTTGTCTGGAGAGATGAATAAGTCATATTCCCAAATAACTGATTTTGTTGTCTGTAGATTGCCGGGGGCCTGGGCTTTGGGTGTAGCTATGACCTTACTCTTTTTGTTTGCTGGCCAGGAGGCTCTTAGTCTCATCTGTGGTTTTTATGCCTGGTTTTGGACAGCTGCTGCCAGGGAATCTCTTGTCTATACTTTCCTCAGAAGGTGAGATGGACAGTCTTGCTGCCTGGGAGAATAGGAAGTGCCAATTCCTGCTGTATTCCTACTGCCTGATTTTCTGTTTTCTTTCTTTTTGTTGTTGTTTTTTTTTGTCTTTTCCAAATATTGACTTTTCTCCTTTTCCTCTCCTAAATTTTTGTCTGACATGAGTGCGTTGCTGCTGGCATTGTTCTCTATCTGCCTTCTGTATCTCCTTGCAGACTTGCATGGGGGAACTGCTGTGGGAAAAGGGAATAAACACAGCAGTGTTTTTTGTTTCTGATTTATTTATTTATTTGAGCATCAGGAGAGACTGATGCTGGGAGATGTGGAATTGTAAGAATAAACAAAAAGAACTTGAGTCATGTCAGAGCCCCTGCACCAGCTCATGTCTCTGCCGTGCCAATAACTAAGGCACAGTTAGTCAGTAACCCACTGAGTTGTGTAAAAGCCCTACTGGGCAAAATGTGGCTTTTTCTCCATATGTAGTCTCCCTTTCTGATGGCAGATGATTGAGCTCAACTCTCTGTTTCTCAGCAGTCTACAAATTAAAGATGTCCCTCAATACAAGATTTTGTAATGACTGGAAAGCCATGATAGTTATATGGCATTCTCATTAAGGGAGATATGGTGGTTGAAGGAAGTAATCTTCCTGGACACAAGGAACTGGTATGTTCCCTGCTGTTGGCACAGAGCTACAATCTGATAACCAAACCAAGAATTAGCTGCTCAGAATTAACCCTGTAAGAATAAACTAAATTAATTATTTTGTGCTGAGATCACCCACCAAAGTGTGCTTCAGGGTTACTGGATGCAGACAAACATCCTTGTTCAATGAAAGCACAAGTCCCAGCTATAGGCCAGCCTGTCCTGCTCTCTGCTGCCCTTCCTTGCATCAGAAGATGCTTTCTTTAAGTAATAATGTTTTTATCAGACAAGTGTGATGTTCTTTGTACTAGCTTTTGCCATGACACTGCTGTAGGTTGAAGTGTGATTTCAAACTCCTTGGGCTAATGATTATAATTGCTACTTGTTTAATAGCTCTAATGGATTTTTCTTTTGTAAGGTAGCATGTTAGAATTTTCCCACTGAAATCCAAATATTCTTTTTGATGGAACGCG
Organism: Centrocercus urophasianus; assembly: GCF_019232065.1. Lineage (NCBI taxonomy): Eukaryota > Metazoa > Chordata > Aves > Galliformes > Phasianidae > Centrocercus > Centrocercus urophasianus. Next base: position 46,187,107 of record NW_024884586.1, read on the forward strand.
TGCTTGAGTGCCCGCTTTGAAGTAATGGCATGTGAAGTAGAGGAGCTGAGATCTCTCAGTATTCATTTATATTCTTGAACAGGACAGTGGCTTTTAATTTCTGGTCTATAGGTCTTTAAGTTTAAGAAATATACCTAAGAAATGCAAGTCATAGAAATCTTAAGTCTGTTCTGAGATCTGATAGCATTGTAAGGGTTTATAAATTGAAAGGCTAAAAACTGCTGTAGTGAATATTAACCCGGGTTTGAATCAAGCATACCTGCTAGTGATCTAATCCCACTGCAGTAAATCTTACGGCTCTCTTCATGTATCATGAAGTGTCATCTTTGCACAGGACCCACAGTTCTTCACTTGAACGAAGTTTATGAGGTGGCCAGTGTCCTGGGTAATTATCGTTTGTCATTCTTCTCTTTTTCCAGCACAAGTAAAATGGAACTTCCTCAGCTACGAATGCCTCTAGTAGTGAAAGAACATAGTCATAAAAAAATTTAGGTGAGAAGGAATATCTGGAGAGCAATGAATCCAATATCTTGCTTCAAGTGAGGTCAGGTTGCTCAGGGTCATTTTCAGCCTCTCTTCAGTCTTCCTTTTTTTTTTTTTTTTTCTTTTTTTAATGTTCCCGAAAATGAAGATTTCACAGCCTTCCTGAATATCCTGTTCCTTTACTTAATTGTTTTCATTATGGAGAACATTTTCTTATGTCCAACCAGATTTTCTCTTGCTCGGACTCGTGACTAATCTCTTGTTCTCATTTGTGCACTGTTTAATGATCTTGCTTAGTCTTTGTAACTCCACTTCGGGTAGTAGAAGACTGTAATTCAGCCCTCCTTCAGTTTTGTGTTTCTCTCAGGACCAAACCTGGTTCCTTTGGTCCCTGTCTGTGTCATGCACCAGATCCCTGAAATATTTATGAATGTTTAGTATAACCTGAAAGTTGTCAGTGTTCTCAGTAACACAAAGGCTAAAACAGGGCAAAGGGTGCTGAGTTCTCTTAATGTTTCAAAGCATTCCTGCCCCTATGGTTTTGATCTTCAGTATTTTCTTCAGAGGTGGTCTTGATCTCTTTGGAAACAGGCTGCTGTTTTGCAGGCGTGGATTTGAAAAGAGCTTTATTTTGTTTTTGCTTTCCTTTCTACCCCCTACTTGTTGCTTATAGTGTAACTCAGGTAATAAATAATAAACCTGTTTGCTCACATGCCTTCTGTTGGCAGTATCTTGCACTGCTGTGTTTAATGAGTAATAAGTTATCCACAAAACTCGAAGCATAAGAGCTATTTTATGCATCAGCAGTGACTTTGCTTTAATGATCCGTTCTTGTGAAGATGCTTTGGTTTGCTTTTGCAATGAGATGCACAAAGTTTAACTTAGCAGAATATTAATACAAAGCTTTCCAAGAAGATCAGAGGCTCATGCTGTGGGGCAGTGGAATGCATGTTTGCTGAATCACATGTACTCAAATGGAAGGAAGAACGATTATGCCTTAACTGAAACCTAGCAGAGAAAGAAATCATCTTTGTGACAAGAAAAAAAACTGCTCAAAATATGTGTCTTGCCTGGAAAATTCTAAGCGCATCGTTATTTATGCTGATGAAATAGTGCCTGAGAATATCCAAGTTTACTTGCAGACTGTTGTGTTTTTCTAGGAAAAGCTATTGTATTTTTTCCAATCAAGCTCTAAAGCATGGCAGCCTGCTCTCTCTTCCCTTTATTTACCCCTTTCTAATGCTATTTTGTGGAAGGCTTTCAAAAAGGTATTTGGTGTATATAATGTGCAGTTACCAACATTTGGATGTAGATACCCATTTGAGATTGTTCCAGTAGGTCAGATGGCTTAATTATTTACCCGTGTGTCTGTTTGACTATGACATCCAAACCAGCATTCTTGTGCTTGATCTGCATGGTGTTCGCTGCATGGTGATTGTCAAGATACACTGAATTCAATATGTAGAGCTGTTTCAAGAGCAGAAGCCTCACTTTTTTGTGGATGACATTGACAACGTCACATTTTTGCTCCTGCATACTCATGGAAAGTGGTCCCTTTGCATACTGGAGCCCATGGAGCTTTGTCTTACTTACATCAGATTTGGATGCTGCTCTTTATGTACTATATTAGTGAATGGTAAGTGCTGCTGGACTGGACTGGCCAAACTGGTTATTTTCTTTGTGGCATTTCAGTTGTTTCATCTAAATAATGTACTTAAGGTTGACTTTTGATTTTTTTAAAAACCTTTCTTCAGAGAAGGAAGAGAAGTTGGGACAGGAGTTTGGTTCATAGAGTAGTTAATTTTAGTTTAATGAGTAGTGTTTAAGATAAGAAAGCATCATACTGAAATGGGACAAAGTTATCCTGTTGTGACTTCTTATTGTGATCCTCAGCTTAAATGTGTTAGTGATTCCTTCTGAGGTACTGATGTTAGTGGAGTTTGTTTTCTGTAGACTTGAATCTTAAGCTCTGGTTACCTGAATCTGCAGTTCTTTCTCAAGAAGTACAGCTCTGCAGTCCAGCAGTTATTTTGGGCAGTTTTCTGTGCAGTTCTGAATGTTTTTGCAACTTTGCTTTATTTGTGAGGCTCTGGGCTTCCTGTTCTGAATCTTCTGAGTATAAGGGTGTATGAACAATATGATCTCATGTACATCCATGGCTAAACAATTTCTGCTAATCAAGTTAATTATCTTAAGCCATTACTGTAGTTTATTTGTTATATTGAAGTCTGATGAAGACTATTTTCTTTAGCCTTCTGGAACCCAAAGTCCCTTCTCTGGTAAAGTAAAGAAAAAAAAAGTCATGAGCTGTCTGTTTTGGAGGAAGGCTGTATGAACTCCTCATGCTTGCATTGACTCCTCCCTCTGAAACTTGACTTGTGCTGCTTCTAAGTCCTCTGTGTATTTCCAAGTACTGCCTGCTGTTCTTTGGAGAGAATAAAGCCTCCTGCTAAGTAGGCAGCTATCCTCCCTATCACTCTAGTGGATTGCCTCTCTCTCGAAAACAGTAATTTAAATCTCAGCTGATTTGGATTCGTGGCATTATTTAGTATCAACTCTATGTTCCCTCTGCTTATACATACGTGCATGCATTTTCTAAATTCCTGAGGGAAACTGTGCAGCCAGTTGCCTGCTGCCAAAGCTATTGCAGTATCTTAGCAGAACATCTTTAGGTGATCATAACAGAGATGTCATTGTAATGCTTCTCAGGTCCTTCTCTCAGAAGGATTTGGGGTAACGCTGCAGTGTGCGAGCAGTGCACTCAGTTCTTGCTGGGCAGGGCTGACAACATTCAGGTGCTCCTGTGGAGTGTCACTAAGATCCCAAGAGGTACTCTGCTTTACCTACATGGAAGCTTTAAATACATTTTGAATTCTATGCACTCATTGGACAAATTCGTAGTATTCACTATGAAAATAACCACTGCTGAAAATAATCTGATTTTTCACTTCCATCATTTTCTGCTCAGAAATTATTTAGGCTGTCCATAAAATGCAAGCAAAAGAACATGTGAGATTTTCAGTGCTTTTTGAGCTCTTAAGGGAAACAAGAGTGTCTGGCAAGGGCACATAAGGCATGTAGATTGTATGAAAAATGAGGTCACATTCTCCTGCTTTGGCTGCATCGGAGTTCCAGTGCAACAACGGCTGGATGTGAACCACTGCTGAGATAATTCATTTTCCTGTTTCCCACAAAGGAATAAACAGCAGCTGGGTCTGAAGTGCCTAAGATGATTTGAATGAGTTCCTCGTTACTTTGCTGTATATCTTCAGTTTCACCAATGGAATGTGAAGTGAGAAGAGCCCTAAACTGTCAGTTTTATTCAGGAAGACTTTCTCATGTTTTTTGGTGATGCTTCTACCATCAGTCCTGTCTCTAGGTGAGGAAATATATCAGTACACCAAGATGGCATACTAGGAATACCATTTAACAGAGAATTTCTGGGACAGCGAGGTAGCTGCTGCTTCAGGAAACATATGTTTGAATCTTTGTTCTTTTATTTTATGGTTGTGTGAGATGAAAAAAGGTAAGAATATTTAGCAGCCATACTTCGGTCACTTCTGGAATAGCAAAAGTGTGGGTGACTTCTTATTTACTCCAGGATTTTTCATGTTAATCTCTTATTGCCATCTGTAAAAGTGTGCTGGAGTATCACTTCTGGGAACTGGAACTTGAATGAATTGCACATGAAGCCCACAACAAAGAATGAAATTTAAATATTCTTAAATGCTGCTGTTAAACTAATGGTTCCAGGATGGGGTTTATATCTTAGAAGGTGTTTTGGTGGCTTTTTTTTTTTTTCTATTTTTTTTTCTTTTTTTTTTTTTTTTTTTTTTTTTTCATTTACCTTAAATAATTTGGGTATACCTAAATATGGCAGATAGTGTTTCTGCGGGTGCATCAGGGTCCCTTGGTTGCTGGTTCAGATGGAAGGAAGAACAAAGAGTGGCAGTAAAGGCATAGAATCATAGAATCACCAAGGTTGGAAAAGACCTAAAAGATCATCCAGTCCAACCGTTCACCTATTCCCAAGGCAGTGCAGGATGCCAGGAAACTATAAAACTTCCTGGCCTGATGGATTTGCTTGAATTCCTCTTTGTCAGCTCAGAAATTCCTGCACTTTGTGACATCTGCATTTCATGACAGCTGCTTTTATAATGGCTCTGTTCAGTGGTGCTGTATCCAAGTACCTTTCAGTGACGGAATTGCTTATTGATGTCCATCCCATCTTTCTCCCTCTCTGGAGAGGGATGGGCAGCAAAGTTATGATTTTGAAAGGTAAAGTCTGTCTATCTGTGTTCCAAAACACCTCTTACACACTCGTGTTGCTACAGGAAGGCTGATACTTCAGTAGCGCACTTGCGGTGGGAGAAGAAGGAGGTGGTGAATTTCTTTGAAGGTAATTGGTTTCTTAGGACACTTATTCCACAATTACCACGGGGTAATTCTGCCACTGACATGGAGCAGCTTTACCCTGGTTGCAGTGAATTGCTTTGCTTAGGATCCCAGCTGTCACATGCATTTTTGTTTCAGGCTTCAATTTATACATTTTTGTGTTATTACTTTTAAATGATGTTTGAACTCAGCAAGTGTTGTCACCTTTATTTTAAGGAAGTTCTAGAAAAACTTTCTGCTTCATAAAGGTAGCAAACTTGAACGTTCTCTGTTTAAGTACATTTGGTATGTAATCTGTTTTTGCAGAATGTTTTCAGTGCTTTCTGTTTTGTGAATTCCTCTATATCTTTTACAGAGAAGACTTAAGACAGAGCTTTCTTAGTTTTTAATTCACGGTTGTTGTTTTTTCCACCTTAACCTCTTAGGATGAATATTTGAACAACCTTTGGTCTCGAATCAAAATGTCCCTCTGTGCGTCTTCTCACAAGGACTTTTCTCAGTTGCTGCCACTTCAGGATGTTGGATGCAATAAGACAGAAATTAAAAACTCACCTGCTGGTATTGGCTCTCCAGTTCCCTACAGCTGTAATCAGTCTGCATTGACAACAGAACACAGTCCAATCTACATCCCTTCGTCTTATGTGGAAAACAGGCATGAATATTCTGCAGTGGCGTTCTGCAGTCCTGCTGTGATGAATTACAGCATAGCCAGCAATTTTGGTGATTCTGAGAGTGCATCTGTGAGGCAAACATCGAGCCCAAACATGTTATGGTCTGCTCCTGGCCACCTCTCCCCTCTGACACTGCACTGTCAGTCATCACTTCTGTATGCAGAGCAGCCTAAGAGCCCGTGGTGCGAAGTGAGACCTCTTGAACCAGTGCTGCCCGTCACCAGGTGAGTGCCACTCACTTCTTCAGAACTTTCCTAACAGTTAATTACAGCTTCTTTAGTACCTTTATGTCTTTTTGTTATTACTTTTAAAAGCATTGTATTTCTGTGTATCAGGAAAACAAAGAAAAAACCCCCACCAAGCACCAATTTGCTCCGGATACTTTGCCATTGCTTTTTTAATATAACTTAGAATTTATTTTAAAGTCCTTTCAGGTGAAAGGAGTAAAGGCTCTTATTACTTTTTTCTTCCTACAGTGTTGTTTGAATTCCTGTGGGTTTGTTTTTTTTCTGCATCAAATAGTTACAAAGACTTTTAGAAAAGCAAAAGGGAAGTTTACCTTTTTAAATTTGTTTTGAGAATTAACAGCCACACAGCAACACGCCTCGTGGTTAGAAAAAGTCTGACACTTCTTGTTGCTGTTCCGAACTGGCTTTTCATTAAGGCAGCGTGAGCAGCAGATTCACAGGCTGAATTTCTCAGAACTGAATTTGTACAAACGTTGTTTCATGCTGCGCAGACCCCAGTGTTACATGCCATGAGAAGTGTGTGCATCATCAGCTGACAAAATAATTCCGTTCAGGTTCACAACAGCTTTTTATGCATAAAAGCAGAGGGTGTTGCAGGGGCAATTCCTCTTTTACGCACTGTGTGTTTGTTCATAGGGCTCCTTATTTAACTTCAGTCATTGACGATATGAAAAATAGCATGTCCTGGCTGTAGTTCAATTGTCAGTAATTTTGTTACTACCCACATCCCTTCTGCAATGGATGGATTTTATATTGTTTGCCCAGCAGTAAGGTGTAAAATGTAAGCCTGATTCAGACTTGTGGACTGCAGGAATCTTCAGGATGGCCACTTGAATAGTCTGCCTTTGGAGTAGAAGAGTAAGAGGCAGTTCTGGAGTGCATATCTGCTTCAGGTGTTAGGTGTGTGAGTTGGGACAGGCTATTTTAAATAGCACCAACATACAAAGGGATTCCTTGAGCAGGTGAATGAGGTTATCATCCAAACTCTTCCCACTTTGGTTAACGTTTCGAAACGGATAGGTCTGAGAAAGTGGGAAAACAGATCCAGGTTAGTGTTCTGCACTGTCCAGATAGTGGACCAAGCCAAGTGGAAGAACCCAATGGCAAGAGCAGACCTTCTGACGCTCTGCATTGTGGCTTCCTATTTAAAAGTAAACCTGTACCTCTGGTGTTCAAGTCTTCTGCTGTTTGTTTGGGTTCCTATGGACTGTTGTGCCTGTATTTATGACTGTATTTAAAGCAGAGAAATCAACGTAATTGGATATCTGAATTTGTGGATGATTTTTATCTCTCAGGAGCAAGCAATCAGTGTATTATTTGGTAGCTGGACCTTTCCAATGGTTCATTTGTCCTAGTATGATGCATTGTAACCCCTCCTTTGTCTTTAGAAATTGTGAAAAATGATGTATAATTCAACATGCAAACACGTAAAGGAGGAATTGCAATTCCCTGTTGTGGCTACATGGCCTGAGATAAAATGTACTTTTCCTCATCTTTTGGCGAGATCTTCGATGTCATGAACATCTTATTTATTGCCATGGGAACAATGACTGTGACACTACATCTTCGTAGATTATACCTTTAAGGAAGAATTCTTGGGATTGAAACAGGAATAACTCTGGGGGAAGGGAGAGACTAACATTGCAAGGTATAAATAATTTTAAACAACATTGTAGTTGAAGAAAAGAGAGTTAGTTGAATGATGAGTAAGAAAAAACATCAGTATAAACAGGAGGGGGAATAACTGTTTACAAGGATGGATAATGATAGGACAAGGGGGAATGGTTTTAAACTGAGACAGGGGAGGTTTAGGTTAGATATTAGGAGGAAGTTTTTCACACAGAGGGTGGTGAGGCACTGGAACAGGTTGCCCAAGGAGGCTGTGGATGCCCCATCCCTGCAGGCATTCAAGGCCAGGCTGGATGTGGCTCTGGGCAGCCTGGTTTGCTGGTTGGCGACCCTGCATATAACAGGGGGTCGAAACCAGATGATCACTGTGGTCCTTTTCAACCCAGGCCATCAGTTTATCATCAGTTTATCAGTTTATGCATCAGTGCATAATTAGGGCTATTATACAGTTCATTTTTATCTTTAGGAATAAAGAATGAGTCTCAGTGTGAGGGGGCTTTATTTTCTCTGGGTGTAAACTTCAGTTAATATTTGCTGTACTAATGAGGGCTGCTTTGCTGTGACTGATCTTGTGTAATTTGGAACTTCTTGTAGATCAGCTTAAAATAAGAAACCTGAATTCTACACATTTCCCATCCTTGCAAATAAGTTCTTTATATGAAGAAATTTATTTAACCTGCACTGCGTAACATTTTGATTTAGCAGTGTTAATCTGTAGCAGTAGCTCAACAAAAATTTTTTGTTGCAGTATTCCAAGGAAAAATAAACAATATATATATATTGTTTTATTTTTTGCATAAAATGGTAATAATTTGGTGATGCAAGCTCCAGACCTTGCTATGTGTATCTGTATTAAATGTCCTGCAGGTAGTGAAAATAACAAAAACAGCCTCATTGTTGGTCCAGTGTTTCCATACAATCCATCTATAGTAAAATGACATGAAGAGAAAAGAAATGTGAGAATGTAATTATATAACATTTAAGAATAATCTGGCATGGCATCTGAAATTGATTTCTGCCTTCATCTCCTAAATTGTTTTTAATTAAAGAAACAAAAGATTTATTTTTAAAATGGATAGATATGTCTTTTTCACAAGTACTGGAAAACATTAAGAAGGTTACCAGAGATGTTTCTGGAATTTAATTTCCTCCTTTTAACATCTTCTGTTCCATTGTTTTCCTTCTGCTTCTGATCGTACATGAATGGTTTGTGCAGGCCAGCAATGCTTGCTTGAGTTATATACAAATAAGTCAGTTTCTTGCCCACTGTGCCCCAATACTGTATTCATACATTGTCCAAGCTCTGCTCTGAAGCTGTAATTATTTCTGTTATCCTCCTATGCTGTTTCTTTTAATTATTTTAAATCATGCCCATCTGTAGGGCACTTGGAAATATCTTGAGGTTCCTTTGAGGTGATGGGCTGGCATTCTAATTTTATGATGCAGTTACAAGTTTAGAGCAAAAATGTCCCTTAATACGTGTGGCATCATTTTTGGTATGTTAATCAGTGTTGGGGACCTGTGCTTTGGAGATAGAAATATTCACAGTTACGTGGTATCGGTGCTTCCAGAAGTTGTGGTGGAGATTGTCCCTAGAAGCTGAGGAAAATAAAAGTTGAAAATGATTCTTCAGCTGACTTTTGCACAGCATTTTGCTCATGGTCAGGGGAGAAAGGAAGAGATTCTAATAATGACTGCCTTTTACTCCAATTGCTAACACTCTTCTTAGACTTATGGTGCACTAACCAGGGCAAGAGCTTGAGCACAGGAAGTGATGAACCCTCAGCCTTTGTCACTGTACGGTTTATGTTCGTGTAAGATTGAATCATCTCCTGGGAATGAATGAGCCAGTGGCTTGTGGGAGGGAATCCTATTAAGAAGTGATAAAATCTGGACTGTTAATTTTTTGCTTCATCATTTTTTTGCTTTTTTGTTTTCTCAGTTTTATTTTTGTTCTCTCTTTAAAGCACAATAGTTTAGGTTTAAAAAACAAACAAACAAACACCAACAAACAAAGAACAAAAAAATCATGGTTCATAATGACTGCCAGGAGCAAATCTTGCTAACTGACAGGCCAGATCTTTGCCACTGTTATTCATTTTTAATAAAAAGTTGAATCCCGGCTCAGGTTTTCCAAGTGTGACATCTGCATCAAACACTTCCAACTTGGGATATTCTATGAAATCTACAACAAGTTAAGAGATATGATAGATATTGAATAGCCTGAATAGTCTTGCTGATTCCTTCTTCTTCAGGTTAATCATCTTATCGCCATTGATCATAGAACCATAGAATGGCTTGGGTTGGAAGGGACTTCAAAAGTCATTTAGTTCCACCTCCCTGTCATAGGCAACCACTACATCAGGCACCAGGCCAAGTTGCCCAGGGCCCCATCCAGCCTGGCATGAACATCTCCAGGGGTGGGGTAAATGAGGATCATTAGAAAATCATGGAGCTGTGACATTAAAAAAAAAAAAAAAATCTTAATTCTCTTTATGGAAAAATACTGTATTTCTCTCTCTGACCCTGAAGACTTTCAATTAGAGATTGAATAAGGCCTTGGGCAACCTGATCGAGCTGTGGTGCCTTTGTTCACTTGACTAGATGGCCTTCAGACTTCCCTTCCAACTCAAATGATCCTGTGATTCTATATGGAAACTACGATCAAAAATAGAGAGGACCTCCTGCAGATATAAAGCAATAAATCTCCATCCAAGCAGCTCCTCAATTGCAGCTGGGGTACATCCCCCTTTTTCCTGCATGGCTTGGTGCAGGAGCACTGTGGGCACACAGCCACCTACCAGTTTTTCTGGAGGACCTGGCAGATCACTTTTCTGTTGAGTGTGCTTGAGTACATCAGTCCTGTGTATATTGGGAAGTGACCTCTAACCGTGCATGAGGCTGTTTATCTGGGTAAGCTGCCTGATTGCTGTGTCTTTGGGGAAATGTGCATATATGTCATAAGTTAAAACTCTCTATTTCCTAGCTCTCTTGTCCATAAAGACACCAGTAACAAAATAATTGCTTTCAAACCTCCCGCTGTGCTGCCACAGCTATTGCTGATGAGCAGATTTGATGCCCGATGAGCCTGTGGGAGGGATGCATTCCAGATTGTTGCTCTTCCTGCAAGCTGTTCACTGCAGTAGGCAGAAGTCACGTAGTTTGCATGTGTGCAGAGTGGCTGCAGCTAAACTTTTAAGCAGATAAAGAAGCACTTGTGATGACTGGCAGGTAAAAAGCAGCACTCTTTTGTGTGATGTTGCAGTTTGTACTGTTTCTTTATTGTCATCTGGAGCAGCTTTGAGTCTTAACGAGGGCAATAAACATAGTTTGCTATGGATTAACAGTCAGTCACTGAGATGCTCTCTAACTGATCTGGATTCTCTTCTGATTCTAACAATTGGATCTTGATTCTTAAGTAGAGCAACCTCTGATACTGATGTGAAAGCCAAACTGCTTTTCTCCCAAACACAGGGAATTAGAAAAGAGTAGCAATGTATTTTCCTTCTTGCTTTAGCGGCTTATTAGGGACTTGTGCATGATACAGTCCCTTTATTCTAAAGGAGCTTTTCCCCACATTGATCATCGCAGTGTAGAAGAGGGGGAAATTTGTCAGTGATTCAGAAATCCTTTAGCTGTATGTGTGTCATTGACCAGACTCATTGAATATCTAAACACCTTTATTCCCTGTAACAGCTGGACAAATGAACTTTTAAAAAAATCTTGCTGTAACTTCATTCCATGATAAGTACTGTAACTTTTCTCTTTTGGAATTTGCTCAGAGAGGCACTTTTTTTTTTTTTTTCTTTTTTTTCCCCCAAATCTTTTATTAGAAAACTGGAGAGCATTGTCCTCAAATTCTTGTGACCTGGGAGTTTTTTCATTGGCATGTAGGTGCTTTTGTCCTTACCTCCTGTCACGAACCCAGCACAAAGTCTACTTTTAATGTGTTGATTAAAGTCTCTATTACAGCAATTTCAACATATTTCCACCATTCTGTTTAAATTTGCTCTTGTTGGTGAGCAGATTTCTACTCTGGAAGTGTACCCTTGCTCTTCAGAAGTCTCACAAACTGTGCAACCTGCTGTCTCATTCCAGCTGATGTTTCTTCTCTTTAATACTGCTGGAAGGGAGCATGAGGAGAACTCTGCATGAGAAGCCTCTGTGTTTAAATATATACCTTTAAGTTCACTGCACAGCTTTCCTTTTGTCAAGCTGATACTGAGAGTATGCATGTGAAAATATTTTCTCTCTAGCTCAAATACTGTACTGACATGAAGGTAACATATGCTAAAACTACCAAGAAAATGGTGTCCAGAGAAGTATACAATGGATGTCCTTCCTATGCCTAAAACTTGCTTTACTGATGATCCGAGTTCCTTTTCTCTTTCTGTTTACTGGATCTTAGTGTCAAAAGTTGGTTGTTCTTCCATGTTTTTATTCTGTTCTGATGTTAATTGAGTTCCAAAGAATAATTCCAATAAGTTGGAACAACTTGATGCACTTCAGAAATGCATCTTATTAATTTATGCAGAGCAATACGTATTTTTCTGATATATGAAAGCATTTGATTGATGATGTTTCTCCATTATCCTTGTATTCTTACCTCCTTTTATTCCTCATTTCCACTGTTACAGGAATCAGCATTGGTGGTCACCTTGAACAGACATCTAACGTTTTGAGCTGCTCGTTCACATCACATGTGAAAAATAATAAAATCCTTTGCTAGATTTACATAGCTATAATGGGATTGGATTCATTTTTTCCTTTTATAACGTCTTTCTTCTCTATCAGAGAGACATTAAAAAGAAGAACTAGTGGTGATGACTGTACAAGCCCAATTGCAAGTAATCCTGGCTCAAAAAGAGACGCCCACTTCTGCGCAGTCTGCAGTGACTATGCTTCAGGATATCACTATGGAGTCTGGTCATGTGAAGGCTGTAAAGCATTCTTTAAAAGAAGTATTCAAGGTAGGAAAATCAGCTTTTGATGATTTAGCTTAAGTAAGTTTTTCACGTGATCAGAGACTGCAGCACTTGCTCTGGTAGTGTGTTGATCTAAAATTCTGGTGTGCAGTGTTGCATGTGTAAGTAGAACAATGTATGATTTGATTGCTTTGTCTTTTGGTTCTTCTGTCGTAAACATCTGGAGGCATTACAAAGCAAGAAACTCATTTATTTAGAGAGGAGGTGCAGCATGGAAGGGGACTCATGGTAGAGTCCTGCAGCAATAGCCTCAATGGGGTGGCACTGCACACCTATGAATCTGATTTCATTTTGTGTTGCAAAGTAGATGCAGTAATTGTGAATTTGTTATAGCAGATGCAGAGGAGGAACTTCTCACAAGCAATGTTTTTGGATGAGTTATTCCTAACAAGAGTATATTGTTTGGAACTGTTGAGTCATAGCATATAATATCTACATCCATGGTTGCTATCACAGGCTACAGGTAGTGACTTATGCACTGTATTCCAGCTTAATATCACATCTGCTTCTTATCCTTGGCTCTGGTCATCGTGTCCGGAGGCCTCGTGGAACTTAATCCAATTGACATTGAATGCTAACTACAGATACCAACACAGAAACTTCTATTGTTCTTTGTTCTGTAATGTTCTCTTCCTTTGCTGCATGAGGCCTTCAGCAGTCTTGAGGTATTTTCTTTTGGCTCAATGTGGCAGAGTTGGTGTCACCATTAGAATCAAACTTAAAACTAGTTTGCCCTTCTGATTTATTGTGCAAGTTCGGTGCAGGTGAATAACAATTTCTACAAATTGGTGAAAGTTCTTTTGACTTTTTAAAATAATTGAAGATAACTTTGTCTCCAGTTATCACAAATGGAGACTGAATTTAGTCTCAAAGTGTTTTCTGTCAGGAAAATTATTTGCCTGCTCTGTGCTGATCACACGTGCTGTGGTCATGAACAAGTTGCCTACTGTGTTCTTTTGTACACCTTAATGTACCCTGTCAGGTAATATTTGTTTGTGATTCAAATAAGTGAAAGTTCCTGGCATAAAACGCTATTGAGTGTTCAGTTGCAACCACTGTTATGAAGGATGCTGCTTATAAAAATCAAAAAGTTATGGGCCACCAGGAGCCAAGCATTTAGCTTTCCGCCTATGGGAGGCCCAGAATTGAAATTAAACGTTATGACTGGGCAATGTGTGTGGTCTCCTGCTTGTCTACGTTGGTCGTATATCAGTTCCGTATCTGTGAACATCTGCCTGCAAAATAAACAATCTCAAGGACATGGGAGTTTTAAACCACTTTATGCTCCTTTGGGCTTAGGTTATAGAGCAGCAGAGAGCTGCTTCTTCCTTTCCCCCTGTGTTGTGTGAAGAGTGACAAACAGTAATTTGTTTTTCAGTTGTATCCCAGATGGAAATGGGACAAACTGTAACCTGATCTCTTCTTTCTAAAACTCTGTCGGTTCAAAAATTCAAGGTTAAAATTATTTTCATTTTGCAAGGAAATGGTCACAATGGTTCAGTTAAATAATTACTCTTGGGGACATGAGCTCTTGGACTTGCTCATGAATCAAGGCAGAACACAAAACCAAACAAACAACCACCCTACTTGTAGTCTGCTTTATCTTTGTCTGATCCATTCTTAATGTTTAAAAAAAATAACTTAGAGAAACAACCTGAGAGAAAGGAAATTAAGAAATGTAAATTATTAAATATTTTTGTATTCTTTGGTGATGACTGTAAGAGAGGTCTACAGTTTTTGGCAACAGGTAGTTTGGTTGCATTTAGATCAACTTAATAGTCAGGTCTAGCTTATAGGAATAAACTTTTGAACCAGTTTGTTGGTTAATTAGATACAACAGTGTAAAGAGATTCTGAGGAGAAGTGGGGTGAGACCTGAAGTAGGGAAGACAGCTAGTGCAAATCAAATAAAAACTTGTTGATAATATATGAAAGTTATACCTTGTGCTTCTGATTTTCTTTGTTTTGTACACTATGCATTAATTTGTGCCAGCCTTCTTTCTCAGGCTTTTAATTTCAAAATAACAACCATAACAATAACTTCCATCAGAGTCAGTTCTCCAAAGGCTTCTTCGTTCCTGGGAGTCACCAAGCCAGAGATTTCAGTAAATAGTGGTGTAGTTTACTTAAATCTTTGCAGACTGAGGTTGTGTGCACTGCTGTTTCCAAATGTGCTGAGGACAAATTCTGCTCTCTGCCATCTGTAGAAACCCAATATACAGCAAGGTGTTTTAGACTGGGAGCAAATTTCCACAAGAGTGTATGTCTCGTTTTCACTAATGTGTTGGTATTATAAGATGCTTGGTTGTCTAACAGTCAACAGAAAAAGCTGACCTTTCTAGTTGCATTTTAAAGCTATAGATTGATGTTTTCAGTACAGGACAAATATGTGATTTTGCATTGTTTAAATTAATGGAGCATAGATAAGAAATAGATGAGATGCTTAAAATCCCTGATTTGGGAAATAGCCAAGAGAGATTGGTGGGATGTTAAATTTTTCTCCTTTACTCTGCTGCAGGACATAATGATTACATCTGCCCAGCTACCAATCAATGCACGATAGACAAAAACAGGCGCAAAAGCTGCCAGGCATGCCGGCTACGGAAATGCTATGAAGTGGGAATGATGAAATGTGGTGAGTTCTGTGTGCCAGTGTTGCTTACTTGGAATTTGTTACCTTCAGTCAGTTCTGTACAGCTTCCCCCCTAACTGATCCCCAGAATTCTGAAAAGCCACGACAAGGCAAGGTTTAAGCAAGTTTTGTAGGTAGGAATGCACCAATTCTTAAAGCAGGAAGAGACTGAATTTTTCTGAATTTAACCTGTGGGAAGGAGCAGGGAGTAAATTAAATGCAGGAAACCGTTGTTCCTCTGCTGAGCTCTGTAAATGAAGCTAATTTGCATGCTATATTCTGCAGAATGGGAAGCAAGAATGCTTCTGCCTGAGCCTCAAGTCAAACTGAAATCCTTTCTAATGTGGGGATAAATGAGCCTGTACTATGCCCTGTGGCTGAATGCAATGCAACAGCAGCAGTGCTGTATCTGAGCAGTAGTAAATTAGCCTGGTATCCTGCTTCCAGTGGTGACAAAGAATGAAGTGGGAGAAATAGGAGCGAGACTAATATCTATATGAAGCTACTGCAGAAAACTCTGAGCTTCCAAAACCTGTCAGTTTGGGAGTTAGTGATCTAGAAGTTTTTTTATTAGGTCTCAGTGGGTTAATCAAATGATGACTTGAGAAGTGTCCCCATTTTTAATGCTGTAAGGTCTTGGCGTCTAGTACACCCCATAGCAAGAAATTCTTCAGCTTGACTGCATGTCTTGTAAAGAACAAGTCATCAATTTTCCAGGCTCTTTCTGTGGGCTTTATCTGCTTAAAGAGAGTTAGGGGGTACTTCTCTTTTTTTTTTTTTTTTTTTTTGTTGTTGTTGTTGTTGTTGTTGTTGTTGTTGTTGCTTCTCATATGGGCTTCTTTCATATGATAGCTTTCTGTTCTTTCATCAAAAGGGGCAGTGAACTATCCCTGTTTATCATTGCACTATCCAGCCTTTTGTTTTACTCCCCTCTACTTACTACTGTTTCTTCACTATTAGAGTTTTAAAGGTTACTTTTAAGAAGAAAATCCCTTAGAAGTTCAATATCTAAAGTACTTTTTATAGTTGAGGTTTATTGTTCTTACAGTTTTCCCAGTGTTCGTGATAGAAGTAGGCTGGGAAAACGTTACTTACGAGCACTAGCATGGAAGGGAGAAGGTCATTGCACCTGGTCCTTGGTGATTAGCAGGCATGCATATCATTTCATCTCATTTAATTCAGATACCTATTTCTATTTCAAAGCTCGCCTCTGTTTTTACCCTCCCACTGCTTTGATCTGAAGGCTGTTTGCAGAATATGATTCCTTTCATTAGGAACATTCTTCTGAATTCCATCCAGCATTTATTGCCAAATATTTAATGCCCATTCATTCTTGTGGCTTAGAGGCTCTTTTCTTTATTGTTAACGCTCTGGTTGTGTTTATGGACTACAGTCATATCCCCTCACAGCTTTTGTTTTATTAGACTATATAAACCAAGCAATCTCCTTGTAAAACAGTCTACTGAAAGATTTGGGAAATTAGGGTAGCTTGTCCCGTAATAATCTCCAGGATGGAGTAATGCATTTTGCACTTTGATGACAAGAATTGTAGAAGGTATTCCTGTGAGCTTTCCTCACTGTAGTAGCATTAAAACATGGCTATGTCTGCAGGAGGTATTCTCTGCATGCAGCCCAGGATGCTGTTTGCCTTTTCCATGGCTGTATCACACTCACACTTTGTAATCATTCAGTGAGCTGTTATGATTGTAGCCTCCTTGTTCAGTTCTAGCTGATAACTCCCACCTTAGAGCCACAATTTCAACTGTTCCTTGTGTTGTGTTTGTACTCCTGAGGTACATATAATGTCTATTACTCAAGGCAGCTAGTTCGTTCTTATTTTCTTCTGCACTGATGTATCTCACCTTTATTGGTGTTTTTTGTTCATGTGGTCTTAGCTACTTGTGCTGACTGGTATCCAGAAAGGAAAACCTTCTTGCAAAAAGGATGCTGTTTGAAACTTTACTTTCTGAATAGCCCTGCTGTCTCCTATTCAACTGTATGACTGAGAATTTTACTGTGTCTCTCTGACAGTGTTTGCTATCAAGGCTCAGCTTTGGAGGGCTTCTGAAAAAGTTGATTCTACTGTGGCATAAGGTGAAACTCCACAGTACATCCTTCAAATGAATCCTTTTATCCTAATTGTC
Organism: Centrocercus urophasianus; assembly: GCF_019232065.1. Lineage (NCBI taxonomy): Eukaryota > Metazoa > Chordata > Aves > Galliformes > Phasianidae > Centrocercus > Centrocercus urophasianus. The sequence continues at coordinate 46,204,293 of NW_024884586.1, forward strand.
CAGGAAGTCTTGACTTGTGATTAGACCTCACAGGCACTAAGGTGTTACAAGTAACGTAATGAATGTTTGTGCAACATTAATGACACTTCAAAACTCATTTATGTACAGATAAATTAGACATGTCTATTATATCTGATACGTTAAATATAATATGTAATGGGAGTCATATTTTAAAAATAATTTGTTTTTTAAATTAGTTTCAGTAGCATTGAAACTTGAGAGTTTTTAGAATTTAATTTGAGGACCTTAAGAGGTTAATTAAAAAAGAAAAAAAAATCTAAAAATTGCATGCCTGATAATTGAAGCTGAATTGTCTGAGTTCCCTGATGAGTTAAGAGACACCTATGTGTAAAGCTGATGCACAGGGACATGGTCCCATTATTTGAGAGATGTTTAAACCAGACAGATTCAAAAAGTGTATTTCTTGCATGAAATACAAATGACATTTCCTGCAGATCAGAGTGATTATCTTTCTTTTTTTATTCTTTTTAAAGCAATGCTTTATTACCACTTTTATGCCATAGAAAGCCATGAAAGTGTATGCTTTCTTTTTAATGAAGACTTTTCCCCAGTCTCTGTGCTTTTCCCAGGTCACTTAGTGAATGCATTGGTTCACTTCTGCTAAAACACTGGGTAGGGTGGAATGGTTTGTCAGTGCATATTTGCTTGGGGAGACTTGTTATCCAGCAGAAGTGGCAGAAGAGCCTCAATTACCACTTTGCTGGTTCATGAAAGCTCATCATAAACTCTACACTGTTTGCATCAAACATTTCAATCCTAATTTTGTGTAGTATAAATAGCCACCTTGAGGAAAATGTGTTTGTGTGCATATTGTATATGTTTCTGTGCGTAAATGTACTTGGATAGTATATGTCATTTTCAATACAGTAGGAGAAAGTAGGAAAGTTTTACTTTGGAATTTCCTGGCTTGAAGACTCTTGAATGTCATTGCATTTGTAAATGTAGAGAAGTCAACCTGACAATCCACAGGTATTTCAGTGGAGCCTGGCTTGGAGGTACTAAGGTGATAATGGATTTTCTAACAGAATATTTATCATACTGCTGGAAGCACAGGGTCTTAGACACCGTATCTGTAAATTTCTCTGTAGGAAGCCTGTGTTGCCTACTGTTCTAATCAAGTCAACTGCTGCTAAATTTTGGTATTAGGAGTGATAGTAGAAAACTAATTGCAAAGAAAGCACCGTCATCAGGAACAAGGAAAACAGAATTATTTCAAATATGTTAAAAGTAGATTCTGCCCTGAAGACTTGAATAAAATAGATCATGATAAAAGAGATCTGCTCTTACAACTTTCTGATGTTTACCTAGGGATCCTGAAATGGTCTGAGCTGTTTGTCCAAGGTATAGAAAGAAGAGGGGAGTTGCTTTATCATTTCCTTATAGCTACCTTCTGTGCAAATATGCTTGTGCTTTTTCTTTTTTTGCTTCCCGAGGCTAAAATAAACATTCTTCGGTAAGAAGTCTTCAGTATCCTGTTGTTCCTGTTAGAATAGACTTAATTCTTCCAAAGACAGAGCTCTGTTTTGCCCCTCCCTGACAAAATGAAAACACTGCTGATTCATATTTAAAGGTGATGGCTAGATACTGCCTCTGAGTACTGGTACTACTCCTTCAGTTTGCAGAAAGATTTCTGTGTGATATGAATTTTGAAGTTCAGAACTTAGCTCTCTTTTTCTCCTCTATTTGCCTGCTGCTTGAAGATTCTGGATAGCTCTACATAGCACAGATATTGTGAACTATTTTTCACATAGAAAGTACACAGAGAAAAATGTTTCATGGCATTCTCTGGACATGAAATGTACTAATTGTAGTTCAGCTGTTTTGGAAATTACAGTAATTTTATCCCTTGTTCTCATATGTTCTTGGTTGATTGCAGCATCTTTGTCAGGCCTGCTCTATGAACACAGACATACTCACCAGAACATTTGCATTTCCTTTCAAAGGTTACTTGAGTGGTAATGATTTGCTAATAAAAACTTGCTCTCAAACATTACTGAACTGACTAGTTACATAAGCAGTTGTCAGGGACCAAAATCGACGTTAAGAGCAATGTGCAGTCATATACTGCCAGTAATTCCTGTTTGCTGTTTGTCCATAGGTGAGTGAAAAAATTCTAAGGATTTAACATAGAATATCCCAAGTCAGAGGGGATCTTTAAGGATCATGAAGTTCAACCTCTGACTGCACACAGGACCACTCAAAATTCAAACCCTACGTCTGAGAGCATTGTACAAACTCTTCTTGAGCTCCTGCAGCTGGGGGCCGCCCTCTGCCCTAGAGAGCCAATGCTGTGACCACTGCTCTCTGGTGAAGAACTTTTTTCCGTTATCCAGCCTGACCCTCCACTACCTATGAGGAGCTGTAGGCCACCGTGGGATCTCCCCTTGGCTACCTCTGCTCTGAGCTGAGCAAAACCAGTGACTTCTTTCAGTGTGTTTTATTTTTTACATTCTTGCAATCATTCACCCATGTGGCTTATGGTGCTGTAACTCGAGGTCTTGCCCTTAGTCTAGTGTTCTCAGCTGAATACAGCTATTTTCTCGTGCAAATAATTGCTCTAAATAAGAGGAGTGCAGTAGGAAGAATGAGAGATTTGATCATCTTATGCACTTTTCCAATTTCCTGAATTACCTTTATTTGAATGAATATTGGCTATTAAGTGTATTTAGGGAATTTGTGGCAATTTCAGTAATAGTCTCTAATCTTGGGAACTGTAAGTGTTTTAATGCTGTGCCTTTACACGGGTTGATTCATATCTCTATATACTGAAGCTAAACATTAAGGTTGTCTATAATTATTTCTTACCTACAGATTTATCAGCACACATGCCTTTTGGATGCTAATAAATGTACAGGCAAAATTTTTCAGTCCTGTCTAAGCCTCACATTTAAATAGGAAGCACAGAAATTCCTTTAGATTGCTTAAATGTTGGATTAATGGGAAAATCTGCTGCTACTTAGTGTGTCCATTGGCTGGCAAGCTTAAATGTTGCTTTCTTAGCTGTGTGATCTTACAGCTCTCTTTTTTTTCCCACATATCAGCTGAGTAAATTTAAATGTGGACATAAATAATTTTTCCTTTAGTTATGGATGAGTTGTGTTTTATGCACACTACTCAGCAAATCAGACTTGGTCTGCTTTGAAAATATGCGGCCATTAAAATTACACACAAAAAATTAAGTATTCTGTTCCCTTCTCGTTTTGTTTTCTACTTTACACATCCCTTTTATTTATCTATTTCCTTTTCAAAAGATCTGAGGACAGCTGATCAGAGCATATTGAGTCCCATAGCACTGGGTTCACTTCAGTAGCAGAAACTGAACTAGGATCGATCAGTAGGTTGCAAGTTCTTGCCTGAGCTCATGTTGCTTGTGACACGTGTCCAATTTGCTGGAATTTCTTCCTCGTTGTATCACCAGACATCTCCTTATCTCACTAACTCCCCCTTCAGCCAGTAGCTTTTCTGGTCCCTTCAGCCACCTGCACTACTCTTCCATACATTTAATTCAAAAGCTGCTCTTCTTCATGCATTTTCTATTTGGGGGATTCACATTTCCAACAGGTATTGAAGGATGCATGTCATGGAGCAGCTATTATTTTCTAATAGCCCAAGAAAATTCATTCTCCACAGTGTGTCTCCCTACGGCTTTTAGTCTGCTCTGTTTTTCTTGTTCTGTCCTTCAAGGTGTCCATTTTCAAAACACTTCAGCAAAGCACTGCTTCCTGCTTTTGCTCAGCTCTCTCCTGGTAATTAAGCTCTCTACCAAGCACATTTGTATGGAAGTCAGAGCCATGGATTTCTCTAAACAGAGCACTCCAATACTTTGGTGCTTCTCTGTTCTGCCTCCAGTTGTACTTTTGTTTCAGTTTTCAACATTGCTGACCTTTCCTCTTTGTCCTTCCTGAAGGAAAATATTCACATACTTTCTGTGCATGGTGTGACTTCAGAACAGTCTGCAGGCCCTGTGCTATTGGATTGTTTTTCTGCAGCTGATGAAGTGCATTCAGACTTTCCTCTTGACTTTTGTGTCAGCCCAAAAATGAGGCCTAGCAAAGCTCGCTTCATCTTCCATGCACGTGTGTAGAAATTAGTCTCAACCTCGCTGTCCTTTGACTTTCTTAGGAAAAAAAGATTTTTGTCCAGAAAGATGAAGAAACTGATTGTGACTTCTGTGGTTTTACAGGTAAAACTTTTTTTTTTTTTTTTGAGTGTCATAATCAAGGTTGATTTTGTAAATGTACCATGAGAGAATGCCTTCACTTCTCTCTGCTGGTATGTTGTCCTTCCCTGCTCAGCTTCTTGGGCAGCATCTAACTAGATTTCATTCAGCTAAACTAGGACTGTGTGGTTCTGCAAATCCCTGATTATTTTCCGTCAATACAGTGGTTGTGTAAATGTCCTGCCAGTACTCAAGCTATTTCATTCCATTCCTTCTCAGGATACAAAACCATCCTTTCCTACAATGAATTTAGTATTCAGACCTGTACTTCCAACTGGTTCCAAACTCAGCTCCAAACGCTTCATTCCTCTTGGGTTCCTTCATGCCAGAGAACTGTTCAATGAACCTGCTTTGCCTGTTCGTCTTCTCCAACCTCATCTGCTTCCAGGCAGTGGGCATTCTCTAATATTCAGACCTTCTTTACAATTCCCTTTTACATCTGATGCGGTTTACTGAATAGGCAGCAAGTGAGGATTGTGACAATGTGTAGTTGAAAGAGTTGAAAGTTCCGCACCTGTAAAGTCAAGGCAGAGTTGTTAGTCCTTAGCCAGTCCTTTTGATGCCTTCAGGTTATACCTGACTGGCTTCTACATCTCGTCCTTCTCACAGGTTGACTCAAATGGTGCTTGACAGCTGCTGAAGACAAGACAGGATTGTGATCTGACAAGCTACATCATCTGGGAACATCCACCACTGAGAGTCTGCATTCACCCAACATCTAATTTAGCAATAGCATCTGAGATTGGGTTTTTGCGTGTGTGTGCCTTTACCCCTTTTTGTTTGTTTTGTTGCTAATGTATGAACTCTTACTTCGCCAAATGAAACTCAGAGCCAGAATTGCATTGCCTCATTAGAATTCAGACAACTCATGTTCTATGTAACTGATAGAGGTGGATGAGGAATAAGAATTGCTGAGTCCAGTAGCTTGATAGAAGGGAAACTGCAACATAATTGCATCTGCTAACAGCAAACATGAGCAGCTGTTGCCATTAACAAAAACTCAATACCTATATGCACAGCCAGCCATGCTAATTGGCAGACACCACATCTAGCACTTATGCAGATACAAGTAGTGGCACATATATGGTTTTATACAATATGTATCCCTCCAGTATCTGGGTTTAAACACTCTGTCAGGCAGCTGGCCCCTACTTCCCTCGGCCACAGGAGCCAGAGTCTGATACTCAGACCTTCTCTCATCCATCAGTGTTATCAGAACCTGACTTTTGGTTTCTGTGTTCTTCTTTCACACATTCTCTTGCTGATATGCACGCGTGCAAATGGGTCTCTGGCAACTGGTCCAAACCCATGGCCCTACTGGTAGGTGACAAACAGATCCTCTGGTATGGCTAGAGGTTGCGTTGCAACTTCTGGTTACTACAAGGGAACTGAAAAGCTTTTCCTCCTAACTTATCTGGTGGGTGTCATTTCCAGACCACAGCCTGGTCATTGTTCTTTGATAGCCATGATAGTCAGGGTGCTGGTTGGAACTTTTGGGATTTTTCCACCTTCATTATTCATCTACTCCTTTTTCTTTGTGTACTTTATGAAGTATATCAAGAATAATAAAGAAGAACCACATTTGTGGCTATGATGTTGCTTTGGACAGCACACCAGAAAGACTTAATTAGCTGTAGTATTGTCAAGATAGCAGCGCTACATGAAAGGATGCTTTTGTGTATTTTATGGGACTGAAACAAAATGAGGCAACCTATTACTGTGCTTTTAGACTCCACGGTTTCTGCTAATAGAATAATAAATGTTGATCTGATATAGATTTATGCTACCACTGGCATCTATGTATATATGAAAATTCCGTGTTTGAATATCATGTCAGTAAAGGCGTTGGCTACCACAAAAAAATTGTCTTTTGAAAGATTTAGAGGAAGATTTCTCACTGACATTGAAAATATTAACTGCTGGAGGATTCAAGCCTATGAATCTGTTTAGTAATTTAATATTTTTAAATAACTTGATTTTTTTTTTTTTTATGTGATGAAAACCTGCATGTTAGTTACTGCCAAAGTTTATTTACATATTATTATATATTTATTTATAATTTTATTTATAAATAAATAAAAAAGGTGTGAGGGAAACAGACATCATAGCTGAGCACTGCATCAAATGCCCACTGTTTTTAAACCCCTTCGCCTCCTTCCATGGCTGCTCTTCGAGAATAGATTACAGTGATCCCACCAATAATACTGATAGGCAGAGAATGTTTGATGTTGTCTTAATGAACAGTAACAAATCATTCTGATAATTTAAGGCCTTTGTAAGAGGACTGCTCTGTGAAAGAGAAATAGTAATCTGCACGTGTAACTCCAAAGTGGGGGCTTGCTCTGTCTAGTTGTGGATACCCTAATTCATTTGGGGAAACTCCTGCTGGCTTAAGTGGACGTATGGAGAAGACAGGTTACCTTTCAGTAGGTCCCTAGCTGAGCACCCAGCTGGCAGCGAGCACCAGCTGTGCTTCTGGCTGAGATATTTATTCATGGCTCATACTTTAGAATTTTTTTTCCCAATTAACATTTAAAAGCAAATTTATTAGCAGAATTAAACAGCTTTCATTAGTTGCATTTAAAGACTAATCTCTTTCTGATGTCAATGGGATTTTCCCAGGGACTTGTAAAGTAGATTCAAAAGTAAACATTGTTTTCAGTTATTTTTTCTTCAGGAGGCTCCTCTGAAGCGAAGTTGGGTCAGTGCTGAAGCTCTAGAAATTCTGAAACTTGATGTTTAATGTTAGAACATCCACTGTTGAGGGGCTTTTCCCCCCCTCCCCAAACATGTGGTTTTGTACAATGTAACAGCGAGAGCAACGTATTTCAATGCAATTGTGTACCTCTTGTGTCAGGCTCAAGAAGAGAACGCTGTGGGTATCGAATCCTGCGCCGCCATCGTAATTCGGAGGATTGCATGGGCAAAACCAGGAAGTACAATGAGGCTGCAACCCGTGTAAAAGAGATCCTCCTCAGCACAGTCAGTCCAGAACAGTTTGTTTTAACTCTGCTTGAAGCTGAGCCTCCCAATGTGTTGGTGAGTCGTCCTAGCAAGCCATTCACTGAGGCCTCCATGATGATGTCCCTGACAAAACTGGCAGACAAAGAGCTGGTTCACATGATTGGCTGGGCCAAAAAAATTCCTGGTAAGAATTTCAACCTCTTTTTTATCTATTTCATTTGATGCCTTAGTGGCATAGCGCTGTAAATGTGTAGTGTCTTATAGAAAGTCCTGTAGCAGTAATGGACAAATTGTTGCTCTCAGAACTTCACTTGGGAGCGTTTTGAATCAGAAGACAGCCTTGCCCATAATTTGATATCTGTTGTTAGCCAAGTACTTGTTCAGGTTGCTAAAAAGCATAGTTGATGTTACATGTTATTTTTATCTCACCAGCTTTAAATGCCAGGTTAATCTGATTAAGTTCATTAAAATGTGTAGACTGCTATTGGAAAAAACAAAACAAAAGAAAAAAAACAACACAAATGGTTTCCTTGAAATCTAATAAAGGCTTTGTATTGAAGTTGATGAAAATTGCTTTGTAGCCAAGAACTGAGTCTCCACAACTGCTTCAGCTGACATAATTGGTACATGAGAGAATCAGATTAAGAGGTACATTGTATTGATGTCAGAATTATTGTGTTTCCCTTTAAACCAAAAATTAACATGGTTTGGGCTGTTGGTCATGCAAAGAGCATTCACTGACTTACAATTACATGTGTTGCCTTGAATGTAACTGCATCCACGGATGTGGATTCTTCTTTAACTTCATATATGATGCTCTGCTGGAAGTGAGCCCTACAGCTGCATGTACCTTGCACACCTGATGTGTTCTGCATTGCACCTAGCAGTCCTAAGCCTTGTCCATTGACACTGGTTACTTTTAGCTTGTCTTCAATGCATGTCAGTAGTAAAACCTTTTTCTTGGCAGAAAGAGAATTGTATGAAGAAAACCTGTTGAGGCGATCAAAGTCCTTCAGAACAGCTCCTGGGAATGTTTACACTTTATCACGTGTGTTTGTTTTTTGTGATCATCCATGTTGCACAGAACAGAAATAAATGCTATTTTAGAAAATTGCCCAAAACAGATGTGAAATGCAGTATGTTCCCAGTTACAAATAACATCACAGTATAACGTGGCTTTTACAACATCTTCTTGAATGTGGATTTATTTCTTCCTTTTAAGTAAATAAGGTGATGAAGCTCAGCCCATAGGATTTCAGTTGGCAAATTCTTCCCTGAAGAATCCATGAAAAAAAAAAAAAATTTGTTGACTAATGGTCCAGTGAGCACTAATTTTACAATACTTTTAATATATTTCTCTTCTAAATTAGTAGATGGATGTTACTTTGATGGCCATCTTTAAGTAAAAGTAAATCTTTTTATTCTTTTCTTCATATCTTAGTGCTAAATGTGCTATATTCTGATAGAGGTTTGTCTGAAGAGGAAATCTAAATCTGTTTTTTTCCTTTACTAAATTTTTAATTTTTAATGACCTTTTATTACGAGTCTCACTCTGTGAGTATATTTTTGGTATAGAGTCAGCTTGTTGGATTGAATCTTTTTGTTGCTCATAAAAGTAGAAGACAACACCTGGATTATTATTTTCTTTTCTCATGACTTCCAATGATTTTAATTCAATGTTATCAGTGGGTATAACATAGCTTCTATAATTGCCTTTGACTCGGTTGACCTAGTTTAACAGAGCTGAAGGGAGCTCATGGCTGTGCTCACATGGCTGAAAGATGGAACGTTGTCATGATGTTGAAGTTTGGATTCATTATGCGACATAGTTGCTGGCCAGAGTGATATCTTTGGGTAGCTATTGCATACCCAGAAGAAGAGGAGGGCAGGATATCTTAGTAATTTATATTGAAGGATGAGCTATAGAGCACAGAATTTAAAGGACAGGTTCTACAGCCACAGAAAAATGAGCAATTTAATGTACTCTGCAGCAAATGAGAAGGGACTTCAGATTCTGCAATAGAAGCTGTCATGCTAATGTGCCATCCTCAACCTTTAAACACGATTGCTAGAAAGAGGAAAGAAATAGTCCTTACAGCAGCACTTGATGTTCATAAATCATACTGTTGGTAATGCGTATTTAGCAGGCGCCATCTGGGATACATCTGAATCTCTAATTACCTTTGCACTGAAAACTGTGGCTTGGTCTGACAGCTCTACTGGGGTTTGTTTTTCAACCCCATAACTTGTTGTTTATGGTGTAGAAATCAGCGCACGCCTCTGTAACTGTTGATTTAAATAAACCCCTGAAATGTCTTTGAGCTGTTGTTTCCCAGGAAACCATCCCTGTTGGTTGATCCTATTCGCACTTCCATGGGTATTTTTCTAAAAGCACTTTTTACATTATGAGGGTTTGGGTCTGGCAGATAATCTGCCATTGGCTGTGAGCTCTGTAGTAAATTCTTTGACAGTGAAATCCATGAGGGAAAGCACAGCTCATGGGCTCCTGTTTGCTCCTCTTGGAGTAAAGGAGTAAGGCTCTCAGTGTGAAGGCAGCACTTTCAGTGATGCAACGAGGGAGTTTGCATTACCCAGCTTATGTTAACCTGGGGATGTCACCGACTGTCTTTCAGGGCAGCACTTTAATGAGCTGAAAATGTATGAAGTGTTTATATAAATTACTGGGAGCAGATTTAATGTCAGCGCAAATATGTGGCACACGTTTGAGATGTCAGAGAACTGTCCAAAAAGATCTGCAGGAAACCCATCTCCCATGGCCGAGCCCTGTGATGATTTTTTCACCATTTGGAGCAATAGTTACCAGCACATCTAAAGCTTCAGCATCTTTGTTAGCAGTCTTATCTGAAGTGTCTCTGCTTTGAAAACTTTGACCTGATCTTGGTTTAGAACAGAGGTGCAGACTGAGTGCAGAACTGATAGTCATTGTCTCTGCTTTTCTTGGGCTTGCCTTTTGGTGGTGGACACTTCTCCATTTTCTGTGTGGTTGTTGTTGTTAATTCTCTATTTTCCTTATGTGTGCATTTCTTATTTTTCTTTGTTTATAGAACCTTGAGTATCCCAAGTCGGAAGGGACCCCTGAGAACCATGGAGTTCAACACCTTCTCTAAGGCTTTGTATGTTATTGCAGAGGAAGGGGCAAGCAACAACAACTTCTTTCTTCTGGCTGTGTTGCCATATTATCTGGCTCTTGCTGGAAGTTCTAGAGATAACTAAATGCTAGAAAAGGGCTTATGCCCTATTGCATCAATTCTGTTCTTGCTTCTGGGGTGCCACGTATGAAGGCAATGCAGACATCACTACCATCATCAACTACCCTTGTCCTCCTTTTTTATTTTTTTTATTGATCAACACATGGCATTTACCAATAAGGTGATAACACAGAGCAACTGAGATGTAGCTTCTTTCATAGGTACCAAACAAACCCAGAAACGTGGCTGCCTCCTGAGGTCCAAACAAAACACCAAGAGACAACCCTGCAAACAGCAACCATATATGTTACGGGAAAAGAATGGTCTTTTTTTGTAGGCATCCTCCACAGTATAATGCAATACATCTTTAATAGATGTGAGTTTCCATAGTGGGTCCTTGGTACCTTCAAGAAGTCTCTGAGGCTGTCATCGAAGGAGGTGCCCACATGTAAGGCAGGTCTACGTTCACCTATGTGCCAATTGTGCTTCAGCACTGCTCTGATTTATTTATTTTCCCTGAAGACTTTCCAAGCAAGACTGGATAAGGCCCTGGGCAACCTGATTGAGCTGTCGTGTCACTGTTTGTCGCAGGAGGGTTGGACTATATGGCCCTCAGAGGTCCCTTCCAACTCTAAGGATTCTGTGGTTCTATCATTTTAAATGTTTTGTGGAAGATGTGTTAAAGATAATCACAACTATTTATGTTCCCATTTGAGATGGCAGCAGTACACTCCTGATACACCTCTTTTTCTGTCTTTCTTCACAACCCATGTTTCTTCTTTTTTCTTTTTCTTTTTCTTTCTTTTTCTTTTTCTTTTTCTTTTTTTTTTTTTTTTTTTTTTTTTTTTTTTTTTTTTTTTTTTTTTTTGTATATTAAAGACATTTTTTTGTAAACAAGTTGATTTATTTGATGCTGTTTTCATCATTTTAGGCTTTATTGATCTCAGCCTCTATGACCAAGTCAGGCTCTTGGAGAGCTGCTGGATGGAAGTTTTAATGATTGGTTTAATGTGGAGATCAATCGACCATCCTGGGAAATTAATTTTTGCCCCGGACCTTGTACTAGACAGGTAAGAGAAATCAACTTCTTGAGAGCCCTTCAGTTAGTGTGTTTGGAGGGAGATGAATGGAGAAAGGAAGTGGGTGAAATATTGGAGATGATGTGAACATTTAATTTAACAATGCCATTCACTTGTATTTTAACAATTATATCTTGAAAATTCACCTGTTGAGTGTTCAGGGCTCCAAATGTTAAATTGTAGACATCAGCACGATGTGCTCCTTTATGAAACAGCTTCCATCAGCCAATAGATTTTCTCCCCATTTATTTTAAGTAGTTTATCTCAGATTTTTTTTCCTGTACCTAGTGCAGATTTCATAGCTACATTGATGAGCTTTGTAGCACCAGCCAAAAGGGATTTTAAAAAGTAACTTGCTGTTTAATACTGAAAGTTTCCTTCAAGCTTAAGTGGAGTGTTGCAAGCTTAAAACTTACTTATCCATAGCCTATGTACCAGCGGGGAAGAATATGGATGAGTAGGGATGATTTTCCATGTTAGCATGTTAGAACAATTTGATTTGGGCTTCACATTGGTAAAAAGAGAGAATCTGCTTTCTTGGCAAGGAGTAAAATCTCTCTTAACCTTTTCAACCTAGGGAAATTCATATCTGCACCAATTTGGGCTCAAGCTAAATAATCATCGCCATCATAGATTCAGAAAGGAAAATGGGTTGCTAAGAGAAATAAATTTGGATTACAGAAGATTTGAAGTAAATTGTGGTTTTCTCATATAAAATTCAATGCAAGGACACTCTGGATTGTTCATTGCAATGATAAGAAATTGCTGAAAATGTACAATATGTTCAGTTCCTCGAGAGCTAATACAAGCCAAAAAGAGCTGGCTTCCTTCATCTCCGCAGGACTTAATGGAGTGGGAGCTAGCAAGCGTCTGGGCATCCTGTATTACTTTTAAGATATACTCATGTGAACTTTAGCTACATTACCCACACAATCTACCCTTTGTAGACGTACGTCTCTGATGCTCATGCCTTGTCTTGATGCTGGCAGCTGCCAGTCCTCCTCCAAAGCTTGAATTTCTCCTTTGCCAAGAGGCATGTGAGAAGCCAGGCAGTATTGAGGCAACTGCCTTTCTGCAGGCTGTATTTCAGCTCCTGGGTAGTGTTACCTGCCTCAGCCTGGGCACTCAGCACCTCCCTTTGGGAGCCAGGAGTGATCCTGCACCACTGTCCTTAAGTGTGCCTCATGTTAACAGCACTGCAGGCAAAACTCATGACTTACAGGTGACACAGGGGCATCCCTTTGAATAGAGCATCATAGAGCTTTACTGCTTTGTAATTCCAGTATGTTTAAAAAAAAATCTGAAGCACTAATTTAAGTGGTTTCAAATTACTTCTGATTCATTTTAAGCCAATTGAAATGGCTTAAGCTGTATGTATTTTTTCAGTTCATCCTCAGAACTGGAAACAGTACTGTTTCTAATATCCAAACTGGAGGTTACAATCACCATTCACTTGCAACCATAAACAAACAAATGAAACCAGCCAGACAAAATCAGAAGCTATTCAAACGTGAACACCTTCAACAAGCAAAAGATGGTTTGGAGGGTCGTAGGAGTTATCTTACTGCTCCAAGAAACTTACTTTAGTGGGGCTTAATTATTAATTCTTTAGATGTTTGTCAGGTACAAACAGGGATGTCATAGGTTGTGGCATCAATTCCTTGTGAACCAAATCTGGAAAATGACTCAAGGTGATGGTGAGCTCTGCCCTGTAGTATGTAGTTTAAAGCTGATTATCACAAATTTTGTTGGTTGTGAAGTTAAAGCCTCTTTACAGAAATGTGGTTGCACTTACCTGTGGTCAACGCTGTAAGCACTTTAAGCACCTTACACAGAAAATTAGTTTCTTAGAGGTAGTGACCTTTTATGCCATTGTAATTTTCCATTCATATTTCTTGATAGAACCTTTTGAATGCTCCCACAGACAAGACAGGCTTCTTGCAGCATTCTTTGCACTATGGCTTTTATCCGGCTGAGTCAGAGTTCCTTAACTCTACTTTTTTGGTAACATTTTAAATGTTTCCATAGGGACGAGGGGAAATGCGTAGAGGGAATTTTGGAAATCTTTGATATGCTCCTGGCCATGACCTCGAGGTTCCGAGAGCTGAAACTGCAGCACAAGGAGTATCTGTGTGTCAAGGCAATGATCCTCCTCAATTCCAGTGAGTACACAACTGCCTCCGACACTCACCAAAAATTATACTTATTTCGACTGCGGCTGGGAAATTAGTGTCTAAAAAGGACAGAAATATCAAATGAGATAAAGCATAATTCAAAGGGAACGCTGGAAAGGGACCTCATCAAATCATAAGGGTTTTTGCTCGAGAAACTTCTAAGCCATATTGTTCCAGATAACTGCATGAGCTCAGAGCTCCGTGGATCCTGGTCACGGGTTATACTTCTTCATGCCTATATATGCCTGTTCTTCGTGCTAGTAAAATTATTTACTCAACCGAGTGGCGATCAGTTGTGCTGAAATATTTCTGTTTAGTGATAATTAGTACAAATGCTAGAAAGAATTCAGCACTTCTGCAAGATGAATGTGAGGACAGAAAGTTTACTTTGCAGCCTTCTACAGCCTGCGGTAAAATCCTTTTATTCCCCAGAACATTTTGTAAGGTCAAAAGGAAAACAACAACAGCAACAAAGAAACCAACTGAAAGCCATCTGTATATAGAATGATGATACTATTTACATCTTCTGTTTTCAGCATGAAGCTTTTGTGTAACTCTCAGCGCTGTTTCCGAAGGGGAATAGTCCAGCTGTTTTCTGACTTGTTTGTAGAACAGATTCCATTACTTCAACTGACAACAGAGATCTTCCATTTATTTTTATTTAGCCAAAGGGAAAAAAAAGTGCTCATTAGCCGTGGCTTTTTTTTAAAAGCTTCACCTCTCAAAAAAAAAAACAAAACACTTCTCCTCTCTTGGCTCTCCTTCCTTAGCAAGGTTAATCTGTTACTTCTGGTGTTCAAGGTGTTCAGGAGCTCTCTCCATCCATAGGCATCTTTGGTATTCTCTATCAAGAAATACCAGTGAGTATTTCCAGACTTTCCTCGTGGCAATTTATTCTTTCTCCACCCCACTCCCCTTTCTTCTGCTTTTGCTGACTTCTGAGGTGTCTCACAGTAGGCAGGCGCTGTCCTGTGGCACCGTGGTGAGCTGCTGGGAGCCTACAGCAGTCAGTAAGAACAGCTGCTCTCCTCCTCCCTTGGATTTACTTGGAGAAGAAAGGTGTTTTTTTTTGTTTTTCCAGCATGATAGAAGCTAAACGGTGTGGTGCAATGTGATTCAAAGGAAAAAACCATGGAGAATGGAAAGCACGTCTGCTTCCCCACAGACTGAGAGCTCGGTCTGACTGAAGAGCCTGTGTTCAATGTGTTGTCTTGGGAGGATTTGGGAGAGTTAATCACTATGCAGTCGATGTAGAAATCCCATTTGGATGAAGAAATACAAGCTGACGCTTGGCATGTTACATGCAGCACTGTTTGTATTGTGTTGGGGTGTGTGAATGTGTGTCAGGAAATACATCTTTTCTTATCCTGTGAATTATTACATTGGAAGACAATCCACACTCACAGTTTTTTGTGCCTCACAAGCAGGATTTCTTTTTCTCCTCTGGTAGGCATGTTTCCCTTGTCAGCAGAAGAACCCGAAAGCAACAGGAAACTGCACCACCTGCTCAATGTGGTCACAGATGCTCTGGTGTGGGTTATTGCAAAGAGCGGAATCCCCTCCCAGCAGCAAACAACTCGCCTGGCCAATCTGTTGATGCTGCTCTCCCACGTCAGACATGCAAGGTAAATCTTACAGAATATGGAGGGATATGCCAGCTGTTGTGTTTGCTTCTTACAGTGACAGAGTCGGTCTAGAACTCCACAGTGCCCCTGAAGGACCCTCTTCATCTCCCTTTTTGTAAGACTATCCTTCCTAGCATGGCTAACTAGGCAATGTGATCAGGTATTGGCTGGCACTCAACATGTTGTGTTAATATTAAAATGCTCTCTGAACTGTACTGCATTAAAGCATTCCTACGTACTCTCCTGAAACATTTAGCAACAATAACACAAATTCAGCCCTTTGACAAAATAAAAATAAATAGTAATAATAAAAGAAACACGACACCCAGCCATCAAAACTCTTCTGTTCAGAATTCCCTTTCAGAGCTGATCTGCAGCATGGATTTTGGAGGAACGAGGTATGGTTTGAACTTTGTACTTGTCCTGGGCCAAATATTTTGTGCATCCTGGGAGCCACAACTGGTCCTTTTACTCAGAACCCTAGCATTTTGCCATGCACTGCAACGATGGCTTTCCTCATGTGAAGCAGCTCTTCTGCTCCCTGCCAGCTCCCAGACCACCTTAGGTTTCTCATCTCTGCTTGCAGTACAGTGGTCTCAAATGCAAGGTGCTGCAAATAGATGCTTTAATTTTCGGTCTCTGTCATCTTGAATTGTTACCCAGAGATCAGCTGTTCACTTGTCTTGCATGGTGATGCAGGACCTTCAAGTGCAGAAGGAGGGCAGGAGGGGTAGGAGGGGGTCTTTGCTTTCCTCTTGGCTTTTGTTAGGCTTTTAGCTCTTGAATTGCAGCAGAACATCATTTTTTGGGATGCACTGCCTCCTTCCCAGACCAATCCAGTAGTTCAGCTGTGTACTGGCTGGTTACTGCTGTTTCCACTGTGATTGATTTGGTGTTGAGAAAGTGCACTTGGTTTTCAGCCCTAAAACTCTCTGAGTGTACCTTGATGCGTGTGTGTGTGTGTGTGTGTGTGTGTGTACAACTGCTGTACTTCAGCAATAGCCATCCCCTGTCAATCCAAATAGTGATACAGCTGCAGAGATTTCAAGTCAGCAAAATGTCACCGTACCTTGCTGTACGACCAAAAAAAGAGGATTCTTAAAGCCTGTAGTTATCTGCAAGATCTAACATTGGACAAGCAGAGAGGAAGCAAACTGCTTGAAGTTGGCCAATATCATATGGTATTTCTGCTCAGCCAGCTGGGAGAAGTAGGTGGTTCGCAGAGCTGCATGATGTGAATTCCCCTTTTGTTTGCAGCTATAGCACATGGGTCTCCCATGTTTATGGCACCGAAGAAGCTTTCTCTTTCATCTCAATGGGAATGATACATCTGAATCATTTTCTGAAGACAGTTTGTGTTGGAAAGCACGAATCTTTGTTCTCTAGATGGTGGATTGTAGCCTTAGAGCATTAGGATGTTGTTGTTGCTGCTAGCAGTATGTGATCCCACAGTCTGCAGCAGTTACATCTCTTAACTCATAAAAAAGGAACTCTTGAAGCCGTGATTGTGTTTTCCTTCTCTGTGCTGGTCATACATATCACTGACTTTGTCGTCTGTTTTTCTTTACAGTAACAAGGGCATGGAGCATCTGCTGAGCATGAAGTGCAAAAATGTGGTCCCAGTGTATGACTTGCTGCTGGAGATGTTGAACGCGCACACACTCCGAGGGCAAAAGAAGTCCCCAGTCACACATCCTGAGTTTGAATAAGTTTCACATTTCCAGGTCTGAACAGAAGTACGGGGCTGCCCCAATATGCAGGCAAATATACTGCAAATATGCAGGCTGTCCCTAGCCTCCATTTGCTGAAAGTTATGGGAGAAAACTAAGCTGCTGTGATGGGACTGCTGGAGCGTGACCTAGTGCCAGTCCTCATCTCTTGTCGATTCGCAATGGGATATCTTGGGAAAAGATTGCGAGGCGCACACCTCTGTCTGTTTCTGACATTATAATGGCTGCACTTTTATAGTGCCTTCTGTGAGACTCTTAAAAGCACCTTACGAAATTAAGCCTCAGAACAGTCCTGCGAGACAGGGAATTATTGCCTCTCCTTTTTAAAAGCAAATGAGACAAAAAGATAAAGTGACCGGGTTGAGATGACAGAGGTCTGTGTGGGGGCCAGGGGTCAGGGCCTCGCTCTCTGAGTCCCAGCCCAATCCTTTTAAGCACTAACTGATCTTTTTCAGTGTGAGGTGGTATGAAATATACAGCAGCAGTATTTGGGACAAATCTGCTTACCTGTGTGTGCTGGGCACTGGGCAACGCTGCTTTGCAGGTGATGTGCACAGTGGAAAGGAGTTTCCTTTGTTCTTAAATATGCAATGGCTGCATGGGCCCTCATTTGAGGGCCATTCTGAATAACATCTTGGGCTAGTTCGGAGCCTCTTCAGAAATGCGAAACCAAGCTTACATTTGCATTCTATGAGCAAGTTCTTAACACCCGTGCTATTACCTGTGTACAATTCTTCAGCGCTTTAAAGCAGCACAAAACTGCCCCCTTCTTTCAGTCAGTGCTGACTTTTGAAATGTGTTCTGTCTGTGACATGAAGATGTTGTTTTATATATTTATTAATGGTGTTAAATCTATTATAACATTTAGGTACAAAAGGTTGCTGTGTGAATATCGTGTGCGTTCATACGTGCTCTGCCAACCGGGGCTTGTGAGATCAGTGGGGAAACGCCTGCATTCCCTCCCCTTTTTTGACTGCCTGTGCGTCTGAGTCCTGCCCGCCCCAACCATAGGGGTGGGGAATGGGAGGCTGAGCTGGGCTGCTGCCCTCAGGTTTGCTGCTTGCTGGTTCTCCAAGCGCGTGAGACCTGAAGCTGTTCCATATTTTGTGCAGGATCCTTCAGAAGTTTGTTTGACAGGTGCGAGGGCTTGTTTGAATTGAATGTCACTTGGGATGCAGGCTGAGGCCTCCCTGTGTGCTGCCTTCTGCATGTGTTTAAGACCCGCTAAGGAAAATAAAGAAGGGAAATAGCTCAGCTGACCACCTCAGCGAAGAGCAGAATGGCACCATTCGTTCCAGTCACTGCCAGTATTGCATTTTGATGTGAGCTACAATTGCAGTTGCTATCAGTGGAAGTGTTTTACTATAATACATGCGTGGTTTTGGCATTGCGGGTGTGGTGACATTAAACTGGGACTACCCCAAAAGTCCATTTGGAGCCTAAGTCTTTTGGATGAGGGACTTTGCGCTGTTCCCCCTTTGCATGCTTTGAGTATCTTGAAGACCCTTGATCCTGGTGTTTTTTGAAGCCCAGGACAGTATTTTTTATAGGAGGGGCATCAAGCATTGTCAGTGAGTTGCACAGATCTCTTGTCCTGTTTTTGATCTTGTACTATACCAGATGCTGCTGCTGTCTCAATTTTTACTGGCTACCTTTCTATTGTTTATAAGAAATGTAATATAGCAGTGCCCTGCTAAAATATTTAATATTTACTACAAAAAAAAAAAAAAAAGGAAAAAAGAAAAAAAATGTAAGTACAGTCTTGAATTCATTGGCTCCTTATTCATTTTGAGGGAAGTTTTGCTGTGAGAAGATATCTTTGGCTGCCATCACCTCCCAGCCTTCCCGCTTTGTAGTGTTCTTTCTCTGATTTTCCTTTTCCTGTGTATTTATTTTGTTCAATACAATTTTTCAAAGAAACATTGAAGTGCTATTTTTTGTTTCTCTATAAAAGCGCCGAGTTTATGTGCACTCCTGAAGCAAATGTCTGGGAAACTGGGAAAGAGTGGGTATCAGTCATACAACAAATGTCTAAATGCCAATTTACTCTGGATTGATGCAGAAGGGCGGTGCTGCAGATTTGTGCCATGCTGTGATTCACACGTTTCTACTCACAGTCTAAAAGGGAACAGGATGTGATTTCAACAGATTTTGTTTCGTTAAGCATTGTTTTATTGAAAGCTACTACCAGTGTTTTAAAATGGGCAAAACCCAATAGCTGCCACATCTGTGGATTGATGTTCATGTTTGCGTAAAGAGGGAGGTGCACGGCACAGCTGATAAACAAGGACCTTGTGATAAGGCAATGAACGCTGACTCCTGAGTAAGATGCTGTGTTAACCGTGGGTCTGTATCCCACAGATCTTCTCATGTACTGCAGCCCAGGTGAGGAGAACATCCGTGTCCAACCCAGGCCTGAGCAGAGCTGTTGGTGCATTTCAGCTCCTGTATAGCGAGCATCTCCATGTCCAGCAGGAAAGAACGGAGCTGAGGAGCTACAGAGGCCCATCAGGAGGTGAGAATGCGGCTGCTCTGCAGCATCCCTTCCCTGCTGCACATCAGCATCTGCCACAGAGTGGGACTGGGCCAGAGGTGGTTGTTTCTGCCTGAATTGTGCTGCAGTTCTGGGAGCTGCGATGAGGGTGTCATGTATGATTCATCTCCAGGAATGCTACACCTTTTCCAGAGCTCTGTGTTTTTGCAAATTACATTTGGTGCTGCCAGAGGGGAGAAGATGAGTGGGAAAGTCCTCCCTTGAGACAGTGCCTGATAGACTGGATGCTCCTATGAAACATGCAGGAAAGCAAGACAGATAGCACATACTGTCTGTATAAATATGGCTAGGGCCATATCTAGGGAACCTGCTTGAGCTGGGGGTTGGACGAGATGCTCCAGAGGTCCATTCCAACCCCTACAGTTCTGTGATTTTTTCAGTTAACTCCTTACTGATTGAATGCTATACAGGGAACACTGTGATGAGCGGAGAGCATCCTTCTAACTGCCGGAAGTTTTTGCTTTCCCCTTGATGGCATGTTGAGATTCAAAGACATTTACTGTGTTTGCATCATTAGAGTGGTTTAAAGAGCTCCTAGAAATGCAGTGAGTCTTTGGAAAGTTGCCTCTTTATCCTTTTGAACTGTTACCAGTGGTCAGCTTTATTTAAGGTAAGAATTATTGTTTTGTTTAGACATCACTGGAGAATATATAGTTTAGATTTGCTGACAGAGGATGCCAAATATATGTGTACAAACAGGCACAAAAGATTCAGAGGGCAGCTCAGCCTGAGCACACTGATACTGCTGAAGGCCCATGGGTGTGATGGGGTTCTTTAGAGGCACAGCACTGCTCTGCTGCAGGATATTCCTGGCACCTTTGGGTCCCAACTACACAGAAAGCAAGCCTGAGCTTTTTACTTTGGGCTAGACACAAATGGCTTCTAAAAGCAGGGCCAGAGCCTGCTTTTGTGTCCAAGGTTGTTCTTTCTTGTCTGAGTGATAGAAAATAGCTGTGCACTGATCTAACAGTGTTCTTTCTTAGGCTGTGCTTTATCCCTCATATATTAAAAATGTGGTTGTTCTTAAGAAGCCTATTTTAATCTTAGCACTGAGAAATCGTGGCAGAAAAAGAGGCAACTCTCTCCCCTCCCCATCCTTTCCCATGAAGGTAAAACTGCCAATGGCAAACACGTTGCTTGTACCTTGACAGCTGATGATTAAAGCAAGGTATGGATGTGCACGGCTTCATTTGAGATGCCTTAAACTGAGTACAGTCTGATGTCCTGTCACAGGAATTACTGGTTTTTAAGGTTGAATTTTGATCTTCTGGCCAGTTCCCTGGATGGTAGAATAGCTGAGCTTGGCTGCTGTAAGCCAGCACAGCCAGGGACAGGAGTCATGGACATGCCTTGGCTGTTGTCACCATTCTTCTAAGAAGAAAGTGTTGGACATTATTATGTCCTGCAAGATTATAACTTGGCACAGTTAAGGATGCAGTCGTATATTGTGCTGACCCAGTGCCTAAACTAACACTAAGGATAGCTTTGTAAATGGGAGTACGGAAAGCAAGTGGATTGCTAAAATGTATTGTAAATTATTATTGTTGGCATTTTACTACTGAACTGAAGTGGTGAGTTAAAAGGCGTAGTATGTTTCATAGCCAAAGCTTCATTTTATTGATGATATGGATATTTTATAACTATTGTTCCCTTCTTTTAGCACAGAGATCACCTACACTAACGCTTTGTTGAGTGTCAGTGATTTCTATGTAAGTGCATTAAAAGCAGACTGCAGTGGTATAAAATGCCAGCTTCTGCTGCTGCTGCCTGAACAAATCTTTCTTTACTTGTCACAGTGCTGTGTAGTGAAGAGATACTGTATCCATGAACAGTTGTTTCTGCATGTTTCTTATGTCTACTGCCGTAGAATTTTCTGAGTCCTGCTTCCTACATGGTGTTAGTTTCAGTAGTTTGTCCTCACCACAAGTCTGGAGTGGAAACAGTGTTAGGAGTGAAGTTGGCACCTTTTGTTCTATGTCTGTAATATGGATGGGAAAAACAAACAAATCAACCTTTGTCCTGTCTCTCAGCTATTTAGTTCTGTGAATTTAAGGTATTTTGCCAGTGATGCACGCATTGTTAAGTTGTGGACTGTTGTGGCTGAATAAACCAGTATCACGAAACCTAAATATGTGGGGTTTTGCTCATTTCTTTCTTGTAGCTGATCTCAGTCTGCTTTCTGGAGCCTATGATGTGTGGAATCACAGTGTCTGTGGGTAAGAAAGTGTCTCATCCTGACCTTCACACTTCTTCGTATGCTGTAGGTGGATTTATCAGGTATGGGACTTCTTAGGAAGTTTCACAGCTCCAAGTGGCTCCGTAGGTTTCAGGCATTTAAATTTGAATTTAACTGTAAGGGTGCCAATTTGTAACAGTTCTGAAAGCAGAAAGTGGAGGACTGTTTGTTCACTGACTAATTATGGGGAGTTGGGCTAGATACCTCAGAGTCCCTTCCAACTCACACAATTCTGTGATTTTGGAAGGAGGTACAGCTGAGATCAGATGGATCTCATCTCCCTCACAAAGATGACCTCAACCCAAAGCCAGGTGGAGGCGTTTCACTCCTTTGTACAACACCTGTGCACGTATGCACTTGCTCTCCCTATTGCTCCTGCCCTCTTTCTTTTTTTTCCCCTATTCATTGAGCAACTCCAGCCTGAGTGCCTGAGTGAGGATGACAGTAGGAGCTGGGTGGATATATATATAATGACTTGTTTGAAGCAGACATTAGAGTCAGCCTAGGTATGGCGCTTATAATCAACTGAGGTAAAACTATTGAAAATAGGACTGGGGGAAAAACATTTAATTTCCCAGAATTTATTTTTTTGCTACATTTTGAGATAATTTCATAAAAGCTCCTCATATTATACATTACCTCAGCTTGACAATTTGATATAACTGTATATAATAAGGAAATTGCAGGCTATGAAATTCTCCTTTGACCTTTTAGCATTGTTCCAATTTTTATCCCTGCTTAAGTTGCTTAATGGCAGCAGAACTGAATATCATGTCAGCAAGTGACTATTAGTCCTCGGCAGAAAGGTTTGCATGGGCATTTGTGACAACCCGGCAATGAAATAAGGGCTAGAGTTGGCTGACTTCTGCAGAGCCAGAAACTGAAATGAGCTCCATCTGAAAGTAATTGCTTTCAAAACATAAAATGATGAGAGTGGAGGAAGTGAAGGAAGGAGAGGTGGGGGGAAGAGGGCCCATTCCTACCTCCTGGTACTATAGAGCTGTGAAACTCAAATAGATTCCAGTTTGGAATTTTTCTTCTCTTGCCCTGACGAGCAAGAGAGCGATAACACAGCTTTTGACACAGCTGCATGAGCATGCAAATATGTGGACTTATCAGGGTGTGGAAGGGTCAGCACTGCTGGAACACACCGCTGCTTGCCCCGCGCCACACACACCGCTACTCCCTGCAGACAGTGGCAGAATTTTAATGAGGACTCAAACTGTACAACCGAGGAGCAATGGTGAAGCTGACTGTACACAATGTTTCTCAAGCCATTGCCTACACTGTCAATTTCACGTTTAAGGTGGAGAATCTTACAGCGAGTTTATATATAAAAAGAAAATGCACAATTCTCTCCCCAGATCCTGTACACTATTCAGCAGGTTAAAATCTGAAAAAAAAAACAACTTTCATTAAAAAAGTCATTACAGTATTTGCATACATCAGGGATAGTCTACATAATTGTGTTCATCTAGAAAATCTGTGCATTTATAAAGCATTTCCATGCACTGTAACAATTCTGTATTTCAAAAGAGGTACAAAAAGACATCACAGCAGTCCTAACCACTAGAAAATTACATGTAAAACAAAACAAATGTGCATCCTTTTATTGAATGTGTCAGATGAATAAAACACAGTAACAAAGATTCGGAAAGATGCAGATTTCTATTTCCACCCAGTGATCACAGTACCAAAAGATACAGTCATGTGAAGTGTGTGCAGTAATCGGTTTAGGCAAAGTGCCTCTTCAACTGCTTGTTCATCGCGCCAACCCGAGACCAACTGCTGCGTTTGAGATTACTGTGAAGAAGTTTCTGCATCTAATAACTCAGTATTCAATCACCTTGCAAGCTTAAGTGCACTGCAGCTACAAAATAGTGTTCTATTGCATCAAAGTATAAAGTGTGTTGCTTAAGGTTTAAAAATCTATAGAAAAAGTTCATTTTCCATACAAAAATGCTGAAACTTTCTCAAGATATACACTTTGAGATGTGAAATTTAACACATTCCCATCCACCGGAGAACGCTAAAATGTGAGGCTTTATTGAGCTGCAGCACAGGCTTGGGCAGCGGCGTGTAGGATGGGAGGGGGCTGTAGTGGCCTGTTTAGGGAACTAACACAGCATACAGGTTTCTGTATTTAACTACGTGATATCACCATTTCACTGATGCCAGCAGCATAAAAATAAGCACCGCAAAGAGTGTGTTTTGGTATAATGGAGATCCCTGGGCTTCTTCCTATGTCGGTGGAGGCCCGTTGGTGTATCGCAGCATTGGATAGAAAGAACGGGCGAAGTTGTTTGCCTGGGTGCAGCTGTAGTCTTCCTCAGAAGATGGAATCATGCACGCCAGGAGAAGAAGTAGTAGAAAGAACAACTGGAGGGGTAAAGCTGCTCGTAACACACGGTAAAAGAAGGAGGGGGACCGAGGGACCACGTGAGTCGGTTGTGCGTGGCTTTCAGCTCTGAAAAGAAGATGCACACACACAGAAACAGCACTTCAGAGTTTGAATTAGAAGTTATTTTAACTGCCTCTCGGGGGTTCATACCCTGTACCCAGTGCTGCACAAGAACACTTTAAGTGTAACTTCAAAGCATGCAAGACTGCTCTGGAGGAAGCCAGCCACTAGATTAGCCTTATATTTCTTTTTTTATACATCTAGAAAAGAAATGTTTATTTAAAATAGCTCAGATCAGTGGGTTTTAAATGTATTTTTTGGGTTGCAAATGCATGTTTTCCCTGCAGTCAAACAAGCCACTCCAAGTACTTGGAAATGGACCATGGAAAGTCACTGCTCCAGCCTGAGAAGACTCTATTTTGCCTGTGTCACCACAATCAATCTTTTTAACAGACCCTACCATAATGGAGGTGACATTTCTTCCTTCATGGTCTGTTTTCACTAAATGCCTCTAAGGTGCAAGTTGCTTTGTACAAGGTTGTTGGTGACTTACTTAAAAAGCAAATATTCCCCCATTTGGCTTAAAAAGATCTTCTCAAGAGGGAAGACAAGCTCAGATTGCACAGCAGTGCAGAAGCTGAGAAGCTCCATCTTCTTCTGTGTTAGCTTACTTAAGAGGAACAGCTGCCTTACCACTCGGGTTAATACAAATTCATACCTTGTGTTGCTGTTTTTTCTGCCATCTGAAGTTCTCCTTATTGTGATCTGTTGAGAGAAATAGTATCTATTAACCAGAATTCATAAACTATAGCAAGGAATTTCTTTCTTAAAAGAAGGCTGTTTTAGGCTTTCAGTCCTGTTGTAAGTTCTGTAATAAGGTATACACATCTAAAAGGTAAAATGGCTTCATCTGAGGAACCTTCAAGCTAATCACACACACATATGCTGACAGTGAAGTATTTTAAATAAACAAATACATTAAAAAATACTAGCCTTCTTCACAGGAGGGCTGGATTTCACTGCAACTGGATGATAGACTTCTGAGTCCAAGTCATCTGGAACTGGCAGGAATACTCTGCTATCCTAAAAGGCAACCACATGTCCTCTTTAAAATGCATCATCAAAATTCAAAACAGAGGGAGTTCAGAATCATCTTCCATTGTTTGTCTACAGTTGTGCAGCTTCTTTAGCACAACCAGCAGTAAAGAGATGCTCTGGTTCTCTAGCATAACAAAATGTTACCTGCTATGCTCAACCAGAAAGCACTGCTAAGGAACAAACACGTGCAGGTATTAACTCGAAAACTTCTCTATCTGATAGTTCTCACAGATAAGCAGCATATTTCTGCTGAGTACTGAACTTCTGTGAGTTCATTACACACTCCTAGTCTGATACTTGGTGAAGCTCATAGGATAAATTAGGTTAGAAGGGACCTCAGGAAGTTTACCTAGTTGAATCTCTTGTTCAGAGCAGGGTCAGCCATGAGATCAGACTGGGTTATTGAAGGCTTTCTCCTGTTTGCTTTGAAACCCATCAGGGATAGAAACTGCACAACCTCACAGGGCCATCTATTTCAATAACCAACTAGTCTTGTGCTAAAATTTGTACTTACATCAAGACTGCTCTTAGCTTCTGAAGGTAGAATTACTGAAAAGTATTTATAAAAAACTGAATTGAAACGAACGTTATCATTCATAAATAAAAAAGGCTGCTGAACAAGTATTTAAACTGACTCACCAGACATCCTTGTACTGATTTCAAGTCATGTGAAACTTGCTCAAGAAGCTGTTTCAGTTTCTTTCCAATCACATGGACCTTCTCATCAGCTTCAATGTAATCTTCGCCATCAGATTTAAGCAGCAGGTAAGCAGAGAGTTCTTGAAGACAGTTTACTTTAAGCTGCTGTTCCAGCAGCTCTTTCTCCAGTTGCTTAGAAGAAACAAAAAAAACCAGTGTAACAAGCTGTTACTTTCATCTTGATGGATGCTCCCATAAGCGGATGAGCTTTAGGAAGCTTTGAAGAACAACTCAACCTGCCTGTCCAAGCGCAGTACACGGGAACTGCTGCAACAGCTGCTTATGAAATGAGCATAATGCTTTTCCTTTTGTGGTGAGAGCTATTGACCCACTGGGAGAAGTGCTATAGTCTCTACTTACCAATAACTCTTTCTGGCTTTCCAGTACTGTATGTGGGTCAGCATTTGGCTCTGTGATTTGTGCCTCACTCCTTCGGCCTTCGGCACTTGCTAACCACAGGATTAGTTTTTGGCTCTGATCATGGAAGTCCTAGAGGAAGAAGTGAGAAGAGAAGAAGAAGAAAGAAGAGAAAAAAAATATTTTTGCAGCATTTTCAAAACAGGAGACCCAGCCCAGATGAGAAAGAGCTGACAAGTAATTAATAATCAAGGAGGCTTTAGTTAAATGAGTACATTCGTAGGATAAGGAAAGTATTTTCCAGTTCAAAGCTATTTTTGCGAAACCCTTCAAACCCAACCAAGTCAAGTTTATCATGAAAAGAAACAGGTGTTCCACTGTGAGCAACCATTCTGCAAACATGTAGAAGTTTGTCCCTTTGTTCTCTCCCCTTATCTATCCCACAGTGACATCCTCCAGAAGACTTTCCCACATAACCTGTATGTTGTATGCACCTGGCAGTGCAGCAGGGCTTGCCGTAAACCTTTCCTCCAGTTGTCCAATGAGTGAGTGGCTTTCTCCCAACGCAAGTTCACCTTCCGAAGCCTGTTCTGAAGCTCCTTGAACTCTGTGCTATCTGCTTTCTGGAACTGTTTGCTGCTCAGGTTAACTGAAAGCACCACCGCCTTGTAGTTATCAAACGCTTTCAGTGTGTCCTGGTAGGAAAAGAGAATTAGGAGCTTCTAAGAACAATGGAAAACTTGTTTGTTATGTGCCATAACATAGCCTCACCAAAGAAAAAGAGAGACAGGTATTGGGGAAAGCTGTTTAACATGTTCTTTAACAGTGAAAAGGTACCAGATTCAAAGTAGGTGCTCTTTTTTATTTTCTTCACTTCAAAGAAAACAAAGGTGTTTGGGCCTGTTCCATCAGTCACAAGCATTACGTCCTAATCCCCTTCTGCCCTTCCTTCCTCAGTGCTTAGCATTTCTGTCTCTTGTTGACATTTGTACAAATATTCTCATAGGTCATCGTGTGATATTTCTTTTGATTTACAGAATCCTTAAAATAATGCTGAAAAGGACAGTAGGGCAACATCAATCTCAGAGCGTGCTGCTCAGGGCCTCATCCACTCCAATTCCGAGTATCTCACAGGATGGAGAATTTGAATGTGGGTCCCTGGTCCTACATCTGTACATCTCTGTTGTGAAGAGTTCTCTCTTTTCTCTAGTCAGAGTCTAGTTTCTCTAGTCAGCCCCTTTCTGACTTGGCAAGGTCTTGCTGAATGGCCACCCTACCTGACTTCTTCCTCTCCCTTAAAATTGTAGGGGGAAATAAAGGCAGTTGTACGATACAACCACTACTTGGCAAATTCCACATAATGTTAATGTAGATTTCACTTTTTTTTTTTCTTTTAAGAGTGACAAACAATGTCTCGGTCCCTCAAAAAGTTTACAGTGTGCCTCAAGGACAATCAGTCTTTTTGAAGTTGTGGGCTCTTGCAGTATAAAAGTAAGAGCTGCAGGATGAGTTCTGCACTCAACACAGCTCTGACTGAGAATCTGTTACAAAGACCAGTCAGAAAAGCAATCTATATATTCTCAAGATCTGTAGCCCAGTTGTTGAAAACCACTGTCAGCCACATTTTGCCCAAAGAAGAATCCTGTATCCCTCCAAGCAGCAACGTTTCGATATCAGACAATGCAAATGGTCCCACAGAGAAATCTAAATGCCAGTAAGCAGTCAGACTGGTTTTATCCTTATCCAGGGCAACTGGGATGTCCTGATACCTCATAAACTTCACAGTCTTATACCTATGCACGCTGGCTCTTCTAGGGACTCAAGAGAGACCCAAGCTGTCTACGAAGGGGATTTACAACCATCTGGACTCCTCTTCAGCAAATGCACAGGAGAAAAGCAGAACTTAAACTGTGCACCCAACTCCAGCCTGATGAGAGGCACCTGCTGCCACAAGCAAGGCATCACTTAAACCTTCCCTTGCACTTGGTGCCTGAGCCAGGCTGGCACAGAGAAGCAGGGCTCAACCTGAGGCATTTTGTTACCTAAGTCTGCTGAGCCTCACACTCAAATGCACCCTGCCAGTTCAACCTGCAGACCTTATTTAGTCCTGCTTAATTTATGGAAGCTGAAAGTCACAGCAGGCAACACAACAAGACTTCAGAGGTTGACAAACATTCACAGTAATGTGTCTTTAACTAACTGTTCTATTAATTACTCAGCTAAAAATTAGCAGAGACTGATTAATGAGCTTATCTTGTTTCTTGGTTTTAACTAATACATACTATTCAAATGAGAAATCTACATTTGCTGACTGAAAAATACAACCACGCATTTTGAAATTTTGTATCTTTCAACCCGATTCTTGCTAAGGCAAAAATGCTATTTAAGAGCTAAGATTTTCTGCAAATACCATGCTGCTAAAAAAGAGAGCTCTAGGGCAGATCTTGCACAGTCTGTTGGAGCTACAAAGAAACAAAACAAAACCAAAACATGAGCTATGGCTACCGGCTGCAAACTCTTGGCTGATTTTTTTTTTTAAAATTTAATTAATTTATAATCCCTTTCTGGTTTGCACAGAGGGGACAGGCACAGAACAGAGAACTGTGCCAGTACCACACTTCAGAATACCCAACCACCCCAGGACAGGGCCAGACACTTGCCAGCTGGAGAGTCTAAACCTTCAGTTTTCAGGCTTTCTCTGTATTTTTTTTCTAACAGGAAAAGGCCTAAAGAGAGATGTTTGGGGTCGAATGTTCTCGTTCAAAGAGAATAAATTGTCTTGGTAAGAAAACAGAAAAGGAGAAGCTTTTTTTTTAAGCCTGGCTGCCTGCAAATCTCTACAGATGAAGGCGGCACCTTGCTTAAGTAGCCTCATCAGTCCTAGCCAACACAGCTTAGCTCCTCTGTGCTGTATACACACAGCTATTGGTGCTGCCAACATACCCTAGGAGCACAAGAGGTAACAATAAAGTGCATCAGCATTTCGAAATCCCACTTCTCAGCATGCCATAACTTACTTTCAATTTCTTGACCTTTTGTTCCATCGCCTGCATGCTAGTTGGAGGTTTTGCTTTTTGCAGTTCTTCCAGCTCCTCCTCAGTTTTATCAAGCCAAGCAGAGACATCGCTGAGATCAGAGTTCACCTGCTGCCATTGCTGCAAGTGCTGCTTTATCCTAAGTTTATTTCTGAGGTCTTGAGCTTGGATGAGCTCCCACCTATCAATAATGCCTACAAGTGACAGAACAACAAACGCTTACATGAACATTCCATAAAACAGATGCAAGGGTTTTCAAAGCCAAATTACTCTCCAATCTACGTAGGGCCAAATAAGTACTGCCATTTACTACTTCATTTTTTATTTCTTGAGATAAAACAGAGTAACTTTGCATGCTACCAGGCAAGTTACCCATAGTAATGCCATAGAATTGTTATCACATTACTTCAGGACTGTTTGGATTCAGCTGGAAGCTTAGGACGAGTACAAGAAGATGGAATTCAGTGAAGCCCGTTGTAATCCGATAGATACGACAATGGGACAAAGTATGATGCAGCAGTTTGGACTTGGGTTTATGTTTCACCAGTTCACGGCTAAAGGAGATGCAGACAGCACTTGTGCAATCACTAGCACTGTTTCTCTGAGCCTTTGTCAGAGGGTCTCCTATTCACCCCACCTATGGAACGTGGTCCATTTCTGATATCAGAAGCATAAGTTCAGCAAGCTGCAGCATATAGCTCCATTCTTCTTTATGCCCTTAACTTGCTTTTACAATTGCAGTACAGACATGATCTTATTACCGTCTCAAGAACCTGAAACCAGGAACAGGGTCCAGAAAGGTTAAGAGAACCATCTTGTTGGCCTATTTTGAATTAAGGACCGCAGTGAATACAGTGAAGAACAAAGTACACTCCCAGCTTTGACAAAACATTTCTGTGTATGGGAGCTGTAGTGTCTTGCTGTACAGACTTCCAATAGCTAAGAGAATGAAGTCTGGCAACCTTGCTTTAGACAATGAAACAGACTTCTTCTGAAATCTGAATAAAAGTCTTTGAGGTATCCACACAAAAGTGAAATTCTTTCACTTCACTCCAACCAGTCAAGAGACACGAGTAAGAAAAATCTCAATTCTGGCAGAAAATGTAAAAGCTTTGAACAAAAAACTCAGGCTGGAAATATGAAGTGAGAATGCAGCCCAATGATTCTTAGCAAAATGCATTCATTTGGACTAGAGCAATGTAATTGTATTTTACTCCCAAGGCAAATGTGCTGCCTTTGGCCCATTTCTGCTTTGTATCCCCAAAAGCCTCAGGGCAAAAATCTACAACACACTGCCTGAATGCTCTGTACCTGACTGCTTCTCTGCAGCTGCCATAGTCACAAGCTCTTGGTCATCCTGGGGTTCTTCATCACTCATGTTAGTAGATGTGCTGTTCTCCTTGTTGACGCTGCTGCTGCTTGCAGAGCTGAGCTGCTTCACCTGGAATGACATTTTGATGGGTGAGCCCAGGGTGTTAACCAGTCATCAAAGTCAAGCTTCATTTGTGTTTGGATTGCTGCTGAGCTCTCACAAGTCAGATTTAGCACTGGGCTTCTGTTTCTCTGCTAAGAGTTTAGGCTGGCTCTCTATGTTTCTTGGGAAACAAACACCATGTTGACACTAATTATTACAAGAGTGGACATGGAAGTGGCCCTACGTGTACCAGACAGCTTACATCTGCTGATGCTCCTTGTTAGATTCCAGTTCTCAGTAATACTCAGTGATACTAAGGCTTCACAGCTGCATTAATGGTGACAAAAGCAGCCATGTAGCAGAACCACCTTGTGTATGAAAGAGGGCTGACAGTTGATCCAGATCCACTGAGCCTGGGAGCTGCTGGTGAAGCCCCATCTGGAAACCAGCCACCAGCAGACAACAAGGCCTTCCTTCACTGCTAATCCCACTGAGTCATTTTTTTTTATTGCCCTGAAGCAGATTAGATAGTGGGTTGCAAGCTAGAAAAGGACTCTCCAAATCAGTCTGCTTAGTAAAGGGAGATATTTTAAGTAAACACCAAGGGAAGATGTTCACACACCCTCTTTGGGAAGGTAAGCTCTCCCAGAGTTATACCGTGACCAGAGGATGGTCCTCTGTCATGGTTTTATGATTTTTTTGACTGATTGATTCTGATCAGGATCCTAACACATTGTTCTGAATTGCTTTGGAGAAACTTCTCTAGTGAGTGCATAGATGGAGACCCTCAACGGTTCCCTGAGTCACCAGAAAGAATGTCTGTTTCCATACAGCAAACATCCCTGCCACCAACTAATCTTTTCCCTGATGCTGGAGGAGGGAAGAAGATGGAGCTACACATAGCATAGGTTCAGTGCCCAAAGAACCTCCAACTCACATAGCCTGGCTTATAGGGGGTGCTCGTCTCTGGACCAGACAGCACATCACCAACAATCTCTGCCTGGTTGTATCGGTGTTTCCTGCAGACAGGGCTCTCGGGAGAATGCCAGGGATGAGCTTCTGAAACAGCTTTTCCTGAAACAAATAAAATGAAGGCCGAATGCCATGAGTGCAAATTCCCTCCTCCGTTAGGAAACCGTTGCTTTGTATTAAGTTAGAAAGCGCTCTAAATAAAATGGCATCGTTATGGCATAAAAACGACAGTTTTGCAGCTTTCCTTGCAAAGCATGCACATTTGCAAAACATCAACAGTGTTTCAAAGGTAATGAGATGACAGCCATGCAGTTATGGGACATTCTGTTCTCTTCTGGAAAATGCTTGAATACAGGGATGAGTTCAAAATAAATACACAAAAATGAAAAAGGCTACACTGTGGTTTTGGAAAGCTTGCATCCTAACGATACTAGCACATATCTGCAACACATTTCAGCAGAGATGAGTCTAGATAAGTCCTAACCACTTGTTCTGCATCTAACAGACAGGACACGCACGGTTCTGTCACACACGATGCAAAACGCAAAAAAATACTTTCAGAATTGGAACTACTACTCTCAGTAATTACAGAATTAAAATTGGAGACAACCAAAAAAGTGATACTACCCAGAGCACACCACCAAGAAAGTACCAGAAGACTTTGGATCGATACAATGAAATGCACGTTAACCACCTTGGCAAAATCTAAATGGCATGTTTTGGACCGCTTTGTAATGCACATGTGAATACTGCAGCGTAAGAACACCATGGCAGGATGAGGCATGGTGTCCACACAAGGCAGGAGGTCAGACATTACGTATGAGAGAGGTTGAGGAATATAGCGTGCAGCACAGGGAGATTGCCATGTTCAGACACATGCATTAGCAGGTGCCTACCAGAAGATGCTTTCAAAGTTTTTGTGGTCATTTTAAGATATGCCTCAGGATTTTCAGTGATTTCTACATCTGAAAAAAGAATAATGTCATTTTCCTCACTATGCAGTATTTTCCAGCTATTAAAAACAACTGAAACAATAAGGGACAACAAAGGCAATAAAATAAAAAGTTATCGGCACTATTTCCATCAGACATTTTTAAAAACTAAGGGTTCTTAAAACCTTGTTTCTTACAATTAAACTAGGGCTGGACAGCAGGATTCCCTCCATGAAAACACTTAAGAGATGAGACTGCTCACATCTATTAACAGTACCTGAAAACCAACAGTACAGAAACAAGACCTCAATCCCCCTCCCTTCCCACACACAAGGACATCCTGCAACTGTCTCCAAAGAAGCAGCCAGCAACAGGTTCTCACCTGACAAAGCACTGTAGTACGTCGCTTCTTCTTCATCCTCGTGAGACGAAGAGCCCCCCACATCACCTGTG
The DNA here is from genome assembly GCF_019232065.1 of Centrocercus urophasianus. Taxonomy (NCBI): domain Eukaryota; kingdom Metazoa; phylum Chordata; class Aves; order Galliformes; family Phasianidae; genus Centrocercus; species Centrocercus urophasianus. Next base: position 46,237,465 of record NW_024884586.1, read on the forward strand.
TGATCCCACTCAAGTGGGATGGAGTCAACACTCACAGGAGTCTCACAGCCTGATCTTTCATGACCTTGAGTAGGTGGCATAAGGTGGCAAAGGGACTGTGGGGAAGAGGGCCCCTCACTGATGGCCTTCTTATGCCAGGGATCGTTCTGGATTTCCCTGGAGTCTTCTGGATCTGTTTCATTTTCAGAGGTCTCTTTTTCATCATCTAATCCCTAAAAAGGTAAAATATTGTTGTATATTAGCTATTACTAACAAGCAATAGTTGTCAAAGATCTGCACTGCTAACTCAGCGACACAATACCACTGGGGACAGTTTTGTGGTGACTTGCAGTAACCCAAGACACATGTTCAAAGAGAAGCATCATTTCTGCACCCTTCCTCTTTTGCCAAAACAATCCTCATATCAGCAGCTACTTCTCTTCCAAGACACTCAACTACTACCACAGCATCTCCCTCTAGTTTGCAGAGAGGGGTCTCCAGTTCCAAACAGATTGCATGGGTCAGCAATGAAGCGATGCTCTGGTACAGGTGAAAAGCTACTCTTAGATGTTGTTTACCAATTGTTACCAATCCCACTTGCCTTTCAAATAAACGTTCTTTCTTTTTGAGCCAAAGCAAACCAGGTGTCAACTAAAAGTTCCCAGCAGAAAGTAAAGAGCCTGCTGCTCCCCCAGCTCAGAGTTGCCCTAAGAAAGGGGACTGATGGACATCCCAAACAAATCCATAACGAGGTACTGTATGCACCTTACTGGAATTAAAGAAAACAAAGTGATATGAAAAACAAGATAAAGCTTTTGAAGCCCTCAATCACTACTATGTCAATATTAACTATGTGAGTTACTTCCGTGCCATCATCCACTCTGTGCATATGGACACCCAACAGGAGAGAAGTAAGGAGACATGGCAAAAATTTAGCAAACTTGGTACAGCTGCTGAGGGATTTCCTGCTCCTGTGAGCTCAGTATGCTTGGTCAAGCTGCTGGGGATAAGCACTAAGCACTGCCTTTCAAACACCAGAATCTTGCCAAAGTATCAAAACAACTGTTGCTTCTTACGGGATGTCTTGAAGTCAGCCTTTGATGGAAGCGGGCAACTCGCCCAAACACCTCCTGGCAGTATCTGTGAAGTTCTTCCAATTCATCTTCGATCAGGATAGCATCCAAAGGCTCGCTCTTCTGAATTAACTGTTCCCCAAAAACGATTAGCTGATCAATCTTATTGGTGTGCAGTGTTATTTCCTGCTGAAAACCCTGTTTGAAACATACAAAACAATTGGATCACATCCGTAGCTTCCCTTCATAGCCTAAACTTTGTCCATTTCTTACTACAGTAAAAGGAAAAGCAGCAATTGGCATTGCTGGCTAATTTCATTTGGCAAATATCTTTTAACTGAAGAGGTGCAGAGGTTTATTTTACTAGCAGGATTATAGTTCCAAATGAAGTGGCATTTTCCACGTGTGTACACCAGTATGACTGCTCTGTCCTGAGCCTGCAGGGGATTGCAACGTGAGAGTTCAGATCATCAGTTTATTTTTCCATTGGGTACACAAAATCTTTTTCTCAGTAGTAGAGAAGTTTGTCTGGTTAAGCTTACAGCCTACAAAACTGCAAATCTGCATCCCAGTGCAATTAACAGTGTAGCAGAAAAGGGGAAAAACAGCATATAAGAAGGTATCAAAGAGCCAATGTGTATTTTAGGCCTTACAAAAACCTATTGCTTGTTGTGAGGCTCCAGAAAAACAGATGATTCTGTCAAGAGGGGGCAGCCCTATAAGATGAGCTTGGTTCTAAACAGCTGCTTTCTAAGGATACGTACATTTAACTGGCGCATTTTGTCATCGAAGTTACTTTTTGAGAAGTGCTCCACATTTGTCAGCTGGAGGTCCATTTCTGTGAGCCAAACAAGGATGTTTTCCCTTGTTGCCTCAAACTCATCTCTGCGATTGGTGAAATGCTGAAAGAAAGAAGCCACCGTTACAAGAATTTACTAACTGAAAAAAAACATCATGGGAGCTCCTTGAAACAAGTTTTTTCACAGCTGCAGTTCACCTTAATGGCCTTCAGGACAAAAATGACAGCATGTCATGTATACCAACTGTGCCCTTCCTGTAGTGATGCTGGCATGAAGTGTTGTATGCCATCACACTGTTTGTATGGGAGAGGGAATAAAACTTCAGCAGGGCAAGGTGCCTTTATAAAAATAATTCTTGTTTTCATGCAGCGTAACAAAAATACCTTCTCCCACAACACTGCAAGTCATTTGGACTAAGGGTCAATCATTTCATTTGTTCTAAATTTAGGGAAAAATTAGACAAAGGAAGCCATTCTCATCTCTAATTGAACTCAAGTAATTAAAACTATGGTAATTAAAAACCAGTAAAACAATGGAGAGGCAAGATTGTGGATGCTGACACAGATGCAGTGGATGCACCGCTAGCCATGGAAGGCAGGAGGAGCCCTCTGCCACTATCTCCCACAGAAGCTGCTCACGGCCTTGCAGCTTGCAGTGCCCCAGTTCTCAGTGGATTTTCTTCTCAGAAAGGGAATTATGTAACTTCCCAAACACGACACCTCCTAACTGCACTGATCAAATCCCTCCAGATATCTCACAGCCTCATCCATTGGCCATTGGGAATGAATAGTTATCCCTGTCAACTGCTTGCAGTGTTGCCGTATTTAAAAATCAGGCAGTGACAAGATTTCTGAGGGAACATCAGGGAAAATCTGCCCAGAAATCAGTTGAACTTGACTTTGGAAAAATCATCCTCAACTACAGGGCAGTTGTCTAAAAGTCACACGTACACTTCAACAGCATTCTTCTGTTAAGCAGAGAGCATAGCATGAGGCAGTGACAGCACATACCCCTCCACCACACCTCCATGCTTCAAGCCCACTAGGTGAATCATAACTTGGAAGGAAGCAGAGCTGCATTATGAACTCCAGAATGTTTGTATACTGGGACCTTCTGTCTCTGCCTTTTATTTTTGGAAAGATGCAAGTGTATGAATGGATCTAGCCACGACAGAGATGACTCAAAGGAGAGCATGATAGGAGTGCTAAGGCCCACAGCACATTTTCCCAAATTTGGGCCAATTCCTCACCTACGCTTCTTCACTTATCAAGAACCCATCTGCCAAGGACACGTTTGCACCACGTACTTGGTGACCTTTCCAGAGGTGCTCTCCCACACTGGTAACTCTAGACACAACTCAACACAGCTGCTCTTGAATACGTGTTTTGCCCTTCTGCATCTCCTACAGGAACCTGAAAGTGCTCCTTAACTCCCTCACCTCACCACTCACTTACCTTGAGTCTCCTCAGAATGGCAGCCACTCTTTTCTGGAGGTTGTCCCAGCGCTGGTTGCCTTCATGCACCATCTGCTTCAGCTTGCTGGCGGAGTCCGTGCGGTTCTCGCGGGCAAGGCGCCTGTACTGCTTATTGATCAGCTCCAACTGAGTGAGCCGCTCATGGATTTGCCGCTGGAATGCCTGCAGAGCAAACGGAGAAACTCAGCCCCCTTGCTGACAAGAGAAAGAACTGGGATAACACTATCCATCGAGAGAGATGAAGATGCCTCCTCTCCTTAGAAAAAAAAAAACAACAAAAACAACGGTCTTTCCAACTACAAAATTAAGCCCAGAGAAGGACCCGTATTTAAAATCATCTGCTTAGCTTTAGATCACTAGGAAGAAAAAAAACAACAATAAAAAAATAAAAACAAATCTTTAACTTGTAAGAGGGATTGTGTTGGATCAGAGTCTTATATTCTCCCCATAAAAAAAATAAATGAGACAAACAGACCAGCCAGATATGTGGTAGCCATAATACTGCTATATAATGTATGGTTGCTGTATGTTAACTTCAAATTACAGAATGTATTTTTCAGCAATCTGAGCATTTTGTAGAGGCAGTAAGCACTCAGCAGTCTGACTGCCCAGCCAGATACAAACATGTTGTTAAAAATTCACCTCAAACTTCTTCAGCTCCTCTTTCGCGTGTGTATACAAAACCTCTGAAGAGTTGGGGCTAGCTGCTGTCCTTTCAGCTGATTTTAGCCAATCTTCAAAGCGAGAATAGTCATCCAAAAACCTCTGCCATAGGCGCCAGGTTTCCTCAATTCTGATAGGGAGAAGCAAAAACGGAAGAGTTTTATCACAAGCTTATCATTCTTTATTTCTTTTCAAAATTCGATTTGTGGCACAAGCTTTTCTTCAGAATGCTGACCCAAACTGCTTTAGGAGCTGCTGGGCACAGACTTACTTCATTCGCCTCTCCATCGACATGGCACAAATGTTTCTCCACCGCCTGTCCAAGCTCCTGCTAGTCTGCTGGATGGAGTCGCACTCCGTCTCATTAGCACACGCATCGGAATCGTGCAGCAGGACTTCACAAATATTAAAGACAGACTCCACTCCAGCTGTGTGCTGTTCTATGTCCCGCTGCAGATCCTGCATCGACAAAAGAAGGGTTTTAGTGGAAGGCAATACATGTGGCTAGGTGTCAGACATCCATTTTCAAAATGCTGCAGAAGTTGGGGAAAGAGCAGTTTGTATGTCAGTAAAAGGTTACTTGGCTTTAGGACGAAGGCTTACGGGATGGGCTGCATAGGAGACAGACAGATTAGGACAGAACTACCATAGAAAAAAAGGAATTGTCCAGATGGATTTCTCAGTGAAAGCACAGACGTTTCATGAACAATATGGACAATTTTAACATGCATTCAAAATCCAAACCTTACACACACTGTAAATGCATACTTAGTAATTTTGACTGTACCAGATGACAGTATGTCCTGTCAGCTTACCACAGTGTGAGACTTGATAGAGAACTCACTGTACACTTCCTGTACTTCAGTAACTGCATGATCACAGACTGATATCACAAACTGCAGAAGCGCAGCAAAAGAGCAGCCAGTGTCACACTGCTTTTCTTACTGCCCTTATTATCACAGATCCTATGATTCCATTTTTTTGCCCTTCCAGAGCTCCTGTTTCAACAGACTATTTTAAAGGATCTGGCAAAGACCCTTTGCCTTACCTACACTACATGTTTCTTTTCACTTCTCCATCCTATTCTGGTAGCTCCTTCTGTACACACAACTATTCAGAAAGTCAAAGTAAGTGAAGAACATAAAAAGAAAGCCTTACCAAAGTATTTCATCTTGAAAAAGTAACTCTGCACATTACCAAGTGTGAATATCACTGAAATGACAATGCCCACTCTTTCAATTTTTCAGCCCATTCCTGGCTTTCCTAAAGAAGGGAATGGAGCCTCTAACCAAAACAAAACAGAGAGCAACAGCAAACACTAACAAATATTTTTCTGACAGCAGCAAGAACTCCCATTAAAAGACTGATTGCAGAGAACAGATGAAGCAGACCTGGTTTAGCTATTGACTGAAATTAAACCAACACAACACCAAAAAAGCCCACCCAGACATTGCTTGTAGGAAATACAAGAAGAACTGAAGGAAGGTCTTCCCTGAAACTAACAAGGAGCTGAGTATCACCTTGTGGAAGACTTCACTGTTACATGAGTACTTGAAAGAAGGGCTAAGCCAGAAATGGCAATAATTTGGCTTGTGGGATTTGTGATAACATACCAAAATCTTTAAACAGATAAGAGACTGCCAGAAGAAAACCCTGCATCAATTTTGATAATTTACTAACGATTCAAAGCTGTTGTCTGAGCACAAGGCAGAAGTGTTCTTATAGTACAGTCTCTACTTCTCAAGGCAGCTCTACCCCACTGCTATTACAAAGAGAGATTCTTCTGTATCTGTTAAAATACTCTGGATTTACAACCATATTTCTAAAGATGAGAATCTGGAACACAGATTACAAAACCATCTTACTTACATTATGACATGGTGCTGAGACAGTTTCATTACTTTTGCTCATGCTTGGGTTCACATGCAATAACCCCAGGCAGAATCCTTGCTGTTTTCACAGCTGTTATTCCAAATGACCTGACTGCATTACGGTGAGACAAACACAACCAGACCATGAGGCCAAGAACGTATCTTGAGCCCAAAAAGGTACTTTTCCATCAGCTTAAGCAGTCTACATCCTGCTAGACTTCTGCATTGGTGAAATCAACTTGAAATCTAAAAACGAGTATTATTCATGTTTCAAACTTCATCTTTCTGAACAAACACGCCCTAAAACATCTTTCTGGATGCACAATGCTTTTAAATGTCATTAGTCAAGACTGAACAAGTAAAGCTTTTCCAGCTGAGGATGTCAAACAAACAAAGCCTGCAGGGCATATTTCTCACCAACACTTTGCACTTGCTGAAATATTCCTTCAGACAAAACCAGGAGGGATCTCTTTACTTGTTGCGTTTAGATAAAGGTTTTGCTAGTATGTTTTTCCTACAGTCTTTTTAGTCAGCACAAGCTTCTCATGCACAACCCGCTGAAAGTTTACAGTAGGAGCAGTCTGGAGGTGCCCACAGGTCTGCACTGACAGAAACCAAACAATAAGGCAGTAGATAGCTCTGAGCAGCAAATGATGGCTCTTGCCGCAATGGCTTTAGTTTGGAAAAGAATTCCTATGCATCCATCTTACTTCTCTGCATGGCAATTTATCACAGCCTTTGAGAAATGCAAAAGGTTTGAATGGGGAGAAAATACTATACATACTATTCCCAGTGCAGATGGAGCCATGAGAACACAGAACCAAAGGTTCTGGTGTTTGACCAGCTGCTGGCATTGGCAGGAGCCATCCCTACTGCCGTCACAGAGGCACAGGCTCTTCCCATGATCTCTGGGACATGAGGCAACTGAGAGCCATAGCAGCCAGCAGAGCACACAGCCCTCAGGTCTGGGTCAGTAAGGGATCTTTTATTAGAAAAATAAGCAGCAGCCAGAGAGACAGAAGTTGGAAAGGATGGGAAGAACACTCTTAGGAGGCAGATGCCATAAAGTTCCACATTTCACAGCTTTATTCTTGATCTTCAGTTTTAGGGCTAATACTCCTGTTAGAGTTAGAAGACAGACGTGATTCCCAGCCTTCCTAAGGAGGCACTGAGAACCTGGGCAGACTTATAGCACAGAGGAAAGGTTGACACAGCTTATGCTGCTCTACCAGCAAGTCTGTGCTTTGGAGAAGCTCTTTTTCCTTCCCCAGCTGCTAGAGAAAGAAGTTTTACTACAGGACATCTCAACCAACTTCCTTTGGACTGGAAAAGCTTGCACATTCAGTTGTAACCAGTCCTTGCCATCTTCAGCACTTAAAAACTAGCACAGATCTTTAAAAGCTCCTTGATAAGTCACTGTCTTGGAGAAAAGCCTACATGCAGTACACCAATGGCCAGTACTGCTAGGCTGGTTCATACCTATGCCTCAGCAGGATTCATGCACCATCCCACAGTATCCTGTGGCAATACTGTCTGCAAGTAGAGAAGGAAGGGGAGAGAGCTAGAGAGTGCAATACCTCATATCACAGCACTTACATCTGTCACAGCCAGCTTGCTTCTGTGATTCAGGCTTTGCAATGCTGAGCCCAGGTCATCTATCTTCCTGGCTGAGGAAGCTGGGCTTGTTCAGCCCAGTGAAGAGAAGGCTGTGGGGAGATCTCACTGTGGCTTTTCACTCCTTTAAAGGAGCTTATTATCAGCAGAGAGAACAACTTTTTACATGGTCTGATAGGAACAGGACAAGGGGGAATGGTTTTAAACAAAAAGCGCCTTGTCTAGCCCTTACAGGGTTGAATTTAACTGGGCAAGAACTCTGATGTGAAAAAGCTGTTCCTTGTACTTTGTGGGTATTTTTCAATGGAGGGGAGAAGAGGGAGCAGACCAACACTTACAATACTGAAATAACAACAAGCAAATAAAAATCCTCATAATGCATCTTGGCAGGAACATGCAGTGAAAGTTAGAAGGCCTGGCTAAAGAAAAGAGAAACGTGATTTTAAACTAGGACCAATTGTCAGCAAATTTTCAGCTCATTCGCTTTGGCTGCTCCTATTTCCCACCTGCTGTTCCGCCAGTCTCTTCTGGATTTCTTGGTCATCACAGATGTCATAAACAACAGGCTTAGAAAGTTCTGACTCAATCCGGGCCAACCAGGTGCGAAGGTTACTCATGTTTTTGTCCAAAAGTTGTATAAAAGCAAATGTTTCCTTCAGTTTCTTCACCCTAAGCAAATCAGGAAGAACATTTTGTTACAAAGAACTGTAATCAGTGGAAGTTATGTTAGCAGAAGGTGACAACAGGCACGGCTTTCAGAAGGACGTGCTATCACACCAACCTGCTGTCTGTAAACTAGAGCCATATTTTAGTTAAAAGCTACCTAAATTGGCTCAGTAAGCCTCTGCTCTACAAATGCAGGGAGGTCTTGTATGAATTACTTACTGAAGCTAAACGAGAAGTGTCAAATTTGTAGCCTCACTCATCTGTTGCTCAGGTCTTCAGCTCATTCTTGGGCATTTGTCTGTACTGTAAGATGTCTCAGTTAAACTGAAATGGATATCTATGCCCCAATGTACCTGCTGTGAATGATGTTCAAGGCTTTCTTCATCAACCACCAGGCCTACCCTAAGCAGAAGGACTGCCAGCAAAGTATTGCTTGCCAGTGGAAACAGAATTGTGCCCACACCAAATGTCCAACATCCTGGGTAAACGAATGCTGACTCCTGAGAAGGCCTGAGCTATAACAGCTTCAGACCTCACAGTGCTATGCTGAAAGTTCTTCTAAGCAAGAAACTGAAATGTGTGGAGTGCTGCCAGACTCTCCTAGTGGGTGAAAATGAAAAAAAAAAAACAAAACAACAAACACTGAAAAAGGGAAATATCCAACAGTTGGAGAGTCATACACCACACAAGCAAATAAACTGTATATAGCAGTTAGTTTTCTTACAGCTGTTTATAGCACAGCTCTCAAAGCACAGACAAACGTTTTACAGCCTTTACAAAATATTCCCATGTCAAAATCCTTTACAAACCTCTCAAACTGCCCAAGTAGCCCGGTTACAGATTTTTGTAAATTTATCTTCATATATTGAAGGAGTATCTGCTAAACCACCTCACCACTCTCACGTGTCTTCTTGTAATTCTCATTTATTGACATTTCCAATAACAATTAGTAAAAAGCCCAATACTGGATGAAATACATCTCTTCTGACTTCAGTTTGATATCAGAGCTTGCCAACCACATTTTGATAGTTAATCTAAGAAGAAAAAAAATAAACAAATTCTACATCCTGATTTTAATCAGACCTGTTTTAAACATCTAGATTATAAGATAGGATGAACTGTACCAAAAAGCACTTCTCTCTGTGAACAGCACTGGTTTATAATGCAGTACTATAAACACCAACTGGAGTCAGGTGAAATGATTTCTCCCCTGCCCTAGAGAGAGCCCACATCCAGCTGGCATCATTTCCCTACACTATCCCTCCTGGCCTCTTTCATCCCTCTGTTGTCTCATTCTGACCCTACACCTGGGGATGGATTTTTGACCTCATTTGAGATTTTAAAAACACCAATTTCTGCATTAAGCTTTAAGTGACTGCCTAGTCTAAATCAAGTTCAGTGCTAAAAGTTTGGTACGAAGTGTGAAAAGGTCAAAACATTTCCCATTTACCAGCTACTGTGACCTATTTGTCAAATGTTGGAGCAGGGAACTGCCACCAGCTAAACAATACGAGCAGCTGGGACATCCAAGATGAACCCTAACTCACCTGTTTGCACAGCAGCATTGTGCAAAGCCAGGAATGGGGCTGGGAGGGAGACAGACAGTAATCTCACCTAGTGCAGGCAGGGACGGATTACATGAAGGCAGAAGTGCCTTCACAGCGTTCCGGGCTGCAGGCTTCATGCAAAGGACCTGCCCCTCCTTGCAAGAAAAAAAATGAGTGTTCTTGCCCACTGTCCTGCCTGGCTGCTAAGCTGTTCTAGCCAGTGTTAGAGGAGTCCAAACTGCCTGAAATCGAGTGGGTTTTGCACTTGCCCATTGTAGCATACGATACAACAACAAGAGATATGCAGGATAGCTCATCCACGATGAATATATCACCCTGTGAGCAACGACTGATCTTATTAGCAATCTTAAGGCAACCAAACAGGACACAGACGTCAGCTGGACACTTGATTTAAGGTTAAATACTTAGGGAGATGTGGGAATGATTGTGCTGGATTTGTTCAGTTCTGCTGAGTGTTGCCACGGTATCAAGTAAGGCAAGCAAATTTGGGGTCTCATAGGGACTATCAGCGTAGGAAGCAGTTTCCCCTACCTCTTGTTTCGAAAGGGTCAGGCAGAATTTTCAGGAGAATTTTCAGGCAGTTTTACAATGTGACCAAGAAGAGAATAATCCTGTAAGTAGGACTCCTGGAGACAGTATTTAGCAATTGTGCACTCTCCAGAACGTAAAATTAGTCTAGTCTGGTTGATTCAACCCTGTAAGCCAACCTGAAGGATCTGGCCCAAGTCCGTGGTTCACCTGCAAAGCCACTGATACTGGTGAAAAGCACAAAGCAGTCTGCTTGTTGGTGTAAACCAACGGTGTTTTCCACTGCTGCAGCTGTCAGAAGAAGCCAGGGGGTGACAAAAGCATTCAGCAGCTCTTGCTTTCATTAACCAGCTCTTTTCAGAATTCTGTTCTCAAGTTCAGCCCTTTATGCAGAAGGCATCTGGTTTCTAACCAAACAGCTGCTACATAAATCTTCCCATTACTGGTCCTGCTTCCATTAAGTGGTTTTCAATGAAGATGTCACACTCCAGTAACCATACAGCTTTTTCTTGTGCTGTCACAGGCTGGCAATAAATTGCCCAAGAAGACCTAATTCTCACTCCACTCTCTTCCCTGCTCCTGTCCCACCAGCCAATCTTGATCCACTTGATTATAACACTCAGCAGGCCTGTGGCTCACCAAAGGCAGGTGACTGACCTGGCAGCCCTTCTTACTGGAAAGATGGGACAGTATGGGCTCTGTGTTGAATACAGAAAGAAGGAACCAACAGAAGAGCTACAAAAAGATTAAGCCAAACATCTGCACAGTTGCAACTGCTAATTCTGCAGGACTTCATGACCAATGAAACAAGGCTTAACTGCTGCCCTAAATGGCAGATGAAGCAAAGAGCATCATTCAAAACAGAGAACTCTAAATATGTCAGTACACTGGCATAAATGTGGTTGTTATCAGACTTTTGACCAACAACTACTGTTATTCTGCAAAGGTAACTGCTGCTCTCCTGTACAGAGGCTTTCTGTTTTGAGAATGTCTTGCAAGAGATACATGTGTTGGAATCATCCGATGCCACTGCCTATGTGCTGAGTCCATAGTTCAGGACACAGTATTGTTCCTCTGCTTCTTTTACTCCATTCTCAATCTGTATCCACCTATTTTCTGTCTTAAAGTTGCATTACAGAAAAATTCACGGGTTATAAGCCATGGGTTACTTTATTCAACCTGCACACTGGGTAACAGGTAGGTGGATATGGACAAGGTGGTCCAAAGCTAAACTAAGGCATATTCAATCATAATTAAACATTTATGCCTTGATGACTGACTGCATATCCAACAAATAAGACAAATAACAGCTTCAAGGAGAGTGGTAGCATGAACTTGTATTTATTTTCTAGCAGTTGCCTTCACAGATGCACTGCTGTAAATATCTCATTTAATTTGTTACATATTCTGCGCAGAATATGGCATTTGTCAGTCACTGAACCACCATTAATGACCTAAGTCATCAATCTCAAACTTCATCCAAGCAGCCAGAAGAGAACAAAAACCCTAACAGAAGCTCACATTAGTGCATTTTGTAAACAGGAAGGCAGTCCTCTCCAGATGTTCACATTGGCCAATCTGTTCTTGTTACAACCCACAGACACTGAGCCCAAGGCAAAGGGAAGGGCCCTACACAGAAAGCAACAGGTGAAATGATGAGAAAGCAGAGCATCCTCATCAAACTTGCACAGAAGTCAGAGAACTGCCATTTCCCTGGCTAGAGATCAAAAAAAGAGCATAAAAAATACCTACTTAGATCCATAAAAGCCCTACACCTTTGCAACAATCACACTCATCTGCACTGTAAATTACTTGCTATTTGCATGCAAGAAATCTCACAGACTCTCTTGAGATGCATCCAGAAAGAACAAATGGTGCAGAAAGATGGGCCTGGGCACTGGGGGGGGAGATGTGCAGCCCCCAAACCTGGGGCAAAAGCTCCCCCATGTCCAGGTGACAATCACTCAACACACAGTGGAACTTCAAGAGCTCCTGCTTGTCACCTAAAGCATGCCACCATTACTGCTAATGGAACTGCTGAAGGATAAATTCTCAAGTTATTCAAACAGGAAAAACTTACTGTTTCCCAGATGAAGGCCTGGCGATACACAGTTTGCTTCCTAACGAGAATTAAGTTGCTACCTTTCACCACTTCAGCATACTCCCAGAAACAAAGTAAAATAAAACTGAATAATATCACAATCTCAAAAAACAAATAAACAAACAAAAAACCAACGACAACCATCACCAACAAAAAAAAACCCAACTCAAATATCTTGTTTTTTGCCAAGGGCTCAACTCTAAAGGCATCCTGATTCAAAAAAGTACTTAGAAAAACACATTAGATGCATGGGATAAGTCAAACAAAGCCCCATTGCTACTCATCTTCATCTTTCCACCAAAATACTGGTGGCAGAAAAAGAACAAAAGCAGGAGATTATAACAAAAAGCTGGCTGCAAAAGTGAACAGAAGGACTAACTGACCTGACTCGATATTGGATTTGGCCCTTAACGGCCCAGTGAAGCTGCCAGCATTGGGTTGCGGGAGAACTGGATTAGGGACTCTTCAGTTTGGGACTGAATTGCTGCACAGCCCCACAAAGCAGCAGAATATTTTGTAGTAACTACTCAGGAATTATCTACCACTATGAGGCACTTCCAGGTTGAGTGAAGTGTGTTCACACAACACAAAAGATGACAAAATGCCTGCCAGCTGCATTCCATTAGCTGTCAAAGTGCAGCAGGGAAAGGCACTTTCCCTGAGCTGAAAGGGTAACAAATAACATTTGCATTTAGGGTCTAATGAGATGAAAAACATCCTGATGTATACTCCAAGCCGTCACTCTACAACACAAACGTCATGCAAGCCAGGCAGAAAAAGACACCGCCTCCATTTATTTCTAACAGCGGAGGGGCTGCCATGGCCCTGCCAGCTGCCAGGATTGTTTACTGCAGTAAATGAGATGCACGAGACCCGGAACCTTTGTTCAGCGAGGTGCAGGGCGAGCTGAGCGTGTGAAGGACAAAAGACCCGATTCTGGGTGGTGATGCCAATGGTGAATTTCAGGTCTTTGTGTACAGGGTGAGGACATTTCAGCGGTGCTGCTAACATGACAGGAAGCCCTGTGTGCGTGGGCTGTGAGCTCAGCACACATGGGCACGCAGGAGGACGGCTCGTCTCACATCCCCCTGCAGCCAGCCAAAGGCTGCTGCTCTCCATCTCCTCAGCCTCGGCTGCAAAATGCCAAAACGTCTGATTTGAAGGCGGAGGCCCTGAGGGCCGTTCCTCCTCCTAAGCCCCGCACACAGCCCGCTGGCTCGGCCACTTCTCCAAGGGGAACTGCACTGAGGCGCCGGTGCACCCGTGCTGCAGAGCCATCGCCCCCAGCCCCACGACCCACCACCGCCGAGCCCGAATCAGCACTTACGGTTTGCAAGAAGCAACCATTCCTCAGCCTGCAAATCCCAAGCTGCCAGGGGACCGAGCGAACGCCTGTGCGACCACGGCACACACGGATGAGGAAACCCCTCCTCCACAGATGCCCTATTTATTCGCTGCTTTAGCATCCCGCGCTGGGGGGGGCTTGCCCGTCCTCCTCCCTGACCCCTGAGCAGGGGAGCCCGCGGCAGCAATGAGTCCCACTGCGTTTCGGCATTTTACCTGGCAAACGGCCGCATCCCTCCTCAAAGCAAACCCACGAGAGCTCTATTCTGACACAACAGAAGGAACACATGAAGGAACGCCGGCAGCACAGCCGCACACGGCCGGCGACAGCACGGTGGCAGGCTGGAGGCTTCGGCACTGACAGAGCAGCTCTCAGCACTCATTTCGTCTCTCTGTTCGTGCAGAGCCTCACACCCAGGTGATTTGCAGCAAAGTCAAATTGAAGCAAACCCAAAATCAAGCAAAGGTCCATCCGCACACAGACCACCCACACGGTGTATCCTTACTTCCTCTGCGCTCTTCTTGGTCACCTGTACCATTCTATCCCAGGTCTTTAAGTACTAATTAAATCTCCCACACACTGCCCTGTCCTCTCTGTAACCTCCCAGTGCAGGCGGAAGGCCTCTTGAGCAAGGAGCCTGGAGGACAAAACAGCCCCATGTCTTTTATGGTATCACTCATCTGTGGAAAAACACAGTCATAATTTGTGTGTTATGACTACCAGCGATCGTGGGGCAGGGAAATAAGGCGGAAGTCACGGAACCTTGGGTTAAAAGTCATTTCCCACCCAGCAAACATCAGACAAAAAATAAAAGTTGTGGTAATCCCCCCAGAAATGCAAGGAATGGGCTGGAAATCAAAGGCTGCTCAGCATTCAGGTAATCTGCAGACCTGTGTGAGCTTGTCAATCGCTCACATTCAACACACGGCAGAAGAGAAAGCACCAGGCAGACACCTCTCACTGCACAGGTAAATCACACTCAGGCTCCACTCCACCTGACTATAGCCCAGGGACGGTCAGGTGCATTTAGCACGACTGGTGTGGACAACAAATTGTAAGAACCCTCCCTGAAGGACCAGCAGGGAGACATGGCTATTCCCGGCCCAGCCAGCTCCCCCCGCTCCCAGCACACCTCGGCATGCATTGCATAACCCAATAAGCCCAACCATCCTGCCTGAGACGATAATGAATCCTGTCACAGCTCCAAACAGAACCGTAATCCCTGAAGGACGGGGAACCTGGAGAGCAAGGAAAGAAAGCAGGCGCTTTGCAAATGATATTTCAACTACAAAGATCATCATTATTATTATTTTTTGCACCAAAATGATTACAAAGAATGAGATTTTACAGTGGTGCTGCCACAAACCAGTAAAATTCTGCTGAACATGGCTGTACGGTGTAACCACGGCAGCACACTTTGCTTCGCTTGCTGTGCAGGGCTCATCTGCAGCTCATCTTAGGAAGACCTTTGAGCTCAGAGCACAGCTGCACTGCAGTGGGGTGGGACGGTACACTGCCACGTGGTGCTCACTGTGCCGCCCTGCCAAAGGGCAAGCAACGTGGCTGAAAATGCACCCAGAGAGCAGCTGAGGGTGGTGTGAACTCATCCGATCCCTGCATCTACAAGGTGTGGCCTGCTGCCATCCGGGCAGTTATCCGGGCAGACCCACTGTAGTGCAAGGATCAAGAGAAAGCACAGAGTGGAGCAGAATTTCGCTGGAGCTCCCCAGTAAATTCAGCAGCATTCCCATGTTGCAAGCACAAGGCATTGATGATGGAGAGCTTCAGCTAACTCCTCTTTTACTGCAACCTGAGCTGCTTCTGACTGTTTGGGAATTTATCAGGGAATCATAGAATGGTTTTGGTTGAAAGAGACCTTACAGACCAACTAGTCCAACTCACCCGGTGAGGCACCATCCAGCCTGGCTTTGAGCACCTCCAGGGATGGGGTATCCACAGCTTCTCTGTGCTAGGGACATATCACCCTCTGAGTAAAGAACTTTATATAATTTCTTTCTGGTATACAGTGAAAACAACCCTGTATCTCCTCAGCTCAATGCGAGAAGCAAGAGGCTGACCAGTCATTGCAGTTTAGGATTCTTGGACCCCATGATGAGGGCTGTTGGCTTGTAAACACAAAGAAATGCTCTAACTGCCAAGGATTTATTAAAATGATAAGGAGGCACACGTGGCACTGCTACTTTCCCCACATTTTCATGCTTGCATTAAGTCAGTCATTTTAACCCATTCCTGCTACAGACCCAACCAATGTGCCTTCCTCCACGAAACATCAAGAAACACACCACAGTGTGCTCACAGCAAGAGCAGCTTAGAAATGGCATCCATCTTCCACAGCTTTGTGAAAGTGCCGAGAGCTGCAGGATGCTGGGAGGTACAGAAAACACATAACTATAGAATGACTTGGATTGGAAGGAATCATCTAGTTCCAATCCCCCCCCCAAATGCGTATTTCTTACTGTCCACACAGCCCAAACCACCAGAAGCAGCCGCAGAGGAAGGTGGAGATTTTCCTGAAGGCTCAAGATGCCCACCTGCAACCAATGGGTGCTGCTCCTGTCTGACTGCAAGCTCTGTGCACACAGCAGCAAACCCTTCCCTCTGAATAAGGAAGCAAAGCATAGAGTTTGTGTTGGTGGCAAACAGGCCAGGGAAGGACAACAAGGGATACACCTCTGACTGTGTACACAGTGCAGGTTCCTGCCAATGCTCTCTGGTTAAAGCAGGCACAGCTTGGGAGTGCCGCTCCAGAGTACATCAGGGATATAAATGCCATTCCGTGGGTTTTTGGCTGTCTGCCCACATGCATGCAGCCAGTGCACTGCTTCTTCTGTTGTTTTTGCCTTTGCTTCTTCTGTTGTTTTTGCCTTTGCTTGGGTGGGAGTGCAAGCATGCTATGTTTTTTCTCACAGAGTGCTGCCACAAGGTCAGTGACCAAAGAAAAGCGAGATATTTGATGCCCATCTTCATGGTCAGCACAAGGCTCTCTTTCTGCCTCTTGGTACACTCACATTCCCCCTTATCAGCAGAGACTTCAGCACAATAACCTGTACTGTTAAGAGTATCTTCTGAGCTGCACAGAATTCATTTGTTCTCTTTCCCAAGCACTTCTCTGCCTTCATGCATTTTACCCCATGAAAATGAACATTTTGATACTGTTCCAAGTTTGCACCATGCCACTCTCCAGCTGCAACGTATGCGGCACAGCTTTGTCATTACACAAACTGAGCACAGGCATACAATGCAAGTGCTAAGTCCTGCAAACGTTGCCATATGGCAAATCTGAGCTTGTCACCATGAACTAAGAGAATCACTTCAAAGACTAAATGGGGAGCTCACCTAATTTGCCCATCTGTCCCAGGACGTTTATTGGTTTTAAAAGGTGAAATAAGCTACCAGGTTGAACATTCTGTATTGACAGATTGGCTTGAGACTGTTTGCTTTCATTTCGGTATCATAAAGACATACACATACGCTGCAATATAGGGAAGGTAGATGTTACCCAAGTTGCTGGGTCAGCCATGGAGACATTAGAGACCACAGAACTCATATCACCTATAAATCTCAACTAGACTCTCTTGTGGATATGGGTTATTTTATACCCTCTAGCCACAGGGTCATTAGTGCTTCTCTACTAGAAAGATTCAGTGTCCAGGATAAAGAGCTAGCCTTTAACACACAGATCTTCAACAGATACTTTCTCCTCCAATTCATAGCACAGCTCTGTACATTACTGACTGCCCTCACTTAGGCCTGTTACAAGAACAGCATGAGATTCAGTGCTGTCATGCTGGCAGCTACGCAGCACTGTGGTCCCTTCTCCATTATGCAGCCGTGAATAAACAATCCCTGTACTGTGCTCTACAGCCTCCAACCATCACAGAATCATAGAATGGCCAGGGTTGGAAGGGACCTCAAGGATCATGAATCTCCAACCCCCTGCCACAGGCAGGGCCACCAACCTCCCCACTTAATACCAGACCAGGCTGCCCAGGGCCCCATCCAATCTGGCCTTGAATGCCCCCAGGGATGGGGCATCCACAACCTCTCTGGCAGCCTGTTTCAGCACCTCACACTGTCATAGTAAAGAACTTCTCCTTGATATTCAATCTAAATTTTCCCTCCTTTAATTTAAAACCTCTTATTTGTAACCTTCCTCCTGCCAACTCATTCTACGCATTGAATGGAATCAGCAATGGTTGATGGCTGAGATCCTGTAAAGACATGTGGATTGCAGTGTCTTCATACAACAAGGCTGATGCAGGTTTTGCCACCACACTGTTTCCATACGCTCCTTTAGTACAACTTAATTTTTTTGTTGTTTATTTTTAAAGGATTTTGCAAAAGGAAACTGACAAGGAAGGTGATGGTGCGTGGAGCATCACAGCCCACACTCACAGGTCATCCCACCTCCAAGGTTACTCGCTCTGCTCTGCTCCCTCAAAGGGCCCAGCCTTTGTCACACCTGGGACGAGTAGAACTACTGTCTCATCCATACCACCTGAGCTTAGAATCATAGAATTGTTCAAGCTGGGGAAGACCACGAAGATCATCTGGTTTAACCGTCAACCCATCGCCACCATGCCCTTCAGTGCCACATCTACCCTCTTCTTGAATATCTCCAAGGGATGG
Organism: Centrocercus urophasianus; assembly: GCF_019232065.1. NCBI lineage: Eukaryota > Metazoa > Chordata > Aves > Galliformes > Phasianidae > Centrocercus > Centrocercus urophasianus. The sequence continues at coordinate 46,255,798 of NW_024884586.1, forward strand.
TGACCTCCCCACCTCCTTGGGAAGCCTGTTCCAGTGCCTGAACTCTTTTTGAGGATAAATTTTTCCTAATGTCCAACCTGAACTTAAGTTCATTACCTCTCATGCTACTAGGAGATGCTACCCAGAAGTGTCTCCTCCTTAGTGTCCACCACAATATTGAAAGCAGAGCAAAATAAACTCTCCTAGAGTCTGCAGGATATTTATAACTGAGCAACTAACAACAGCCCAAATGCCAGCCCTGCCCCACACAGCAAGGTGAGGGAGGAGATGTGCTGCATTCACGCTGCAAAATTGTTCCAAGCTCTGAACCACCTTCATTAGGCATTAAATCCACGAGGATCAGCAAAACCCACTGGGCTGCCTGATAACTTTGAACTTGCTGCTTAAAGTAACCTTTCCTCATCTCCTTACAGTTCATTATCCTGGTCCTGAATGCAAAATTGATAGATATCACAGGTAGCAGCTGGTACACTCCAGACATTTAAAGGTGAGAAAATAGGAACTGTCAGAAGTCATCACACTAGCCACCCAATAGCTGAAATATCCTCTTGAATATTCAATACTGGGAGCCACATTGATGCTTTAGGCAAATGCACACAAAGGTACCTCAAAGCACTACCATACATTTGCTTGAAGGTACAGCTTGAAGACATCCCATGTAAAAAGACAAATGCTCTGTTGGCAGAGACTTCCTGAATAACAGTACCAGATCTCCTTCCATCCCAGAAGTTCTTTAGCATACTTTCCTAAATATTAGTAGAAACATGCCATATTTACTTCAGTTTAAAAAAAAACATGTATTTTGATCTGCATTTAAAAAATGCTATGATGCAAAACTAACACAAGACATAAAAGATCATAAAGGTGTTTGAACAGTGACATGCTACCATAAGATGAGAACAGAAAAAGTTCTGTTATAAGAGCAAAATGTTCTTTCCTACATAGTATCAGATAGAAGTGTATCTGGAGACAGATGAGCTGTTGCAAGACTTTATCTGCAACCTGTTACATCTCAAGAAGGCAGCTTCTGCTTAATCATTCATGGCTCATGTGTCACCATTAATTCAGATCGCATTCCTGATTATGATCCAGCACACTTAAGCACAATGCTCTCAACACAGCCACCCACTTCACCAGACTCAAGGCCCAGGGAGGCAGGCTACAGGCAAAACAAAAGCTTAGGAGATAAATTGAGGCCAATGCTAATTTTTGTGTTAGCCTTATTATTTCTGCATTACTAATAAACTCAGGCAGGAAGTGAGACCAGCTCAGTGACCTCCTCCTGATCTGTGGTGGAACCTCATAGGTGCTAGTTAATGTGATGGATCTGAAGAGCCCAGATGGACTCCTATCATTATGCATTTGACAGATGTGATATCACCCAGACTCTTTATATAGAGCCCACAATTAAAACTGTGTTTTATATGACTTCTCACATCCTGCCCTCTAGCATTAGATGAACTGTTTGGTGTCATAATACAGCAATAAGTCATAGAAATAAAAAAATAAGAGGTTAATTACAGTTTAACTTGACTCTTAATAGTCAACTTTAACAGAATTGAAAAGTCTCTGATGGTTGAGCTACTGACTTTTGTTTCACATAAAGCTTGAAAGCGCATCTTCTTACCGCGCTCCAATGACATCAAAGAGATGCTGCCAGCGATCATTGATTTTGTTGAGTTTGTCATCTATTTCTGCAACTCGGCTCTTGTTGCTGGCCTTGATTAGTTGGTCACCCATTTGTTTCAAGTGAAGCTTATTTTCACTGAACAGGTTTATTTCTTCCATGCAATCCTGAGAAATGTAAACAAACATTGCTTAATTTCCGGGCAAAGCAAAACAAAACTCTCTTTCCCCATGTCTGAGGACTGGTTTGGCTTGGGATTGCAAGGTTTTTATATTAGTATATAAAATCGGTTCGCTTAAAAACAAAACAAAACAAGAGAAAAACAAACAAAAAATTCAATGGAAAAGTATTCTCACAATGAAGCCACTATGAAAAAATAAGCAGCTAAAGACTTGCAAATGCCAGGAGTTAATTCTAAAAACAGCACTTCAAGTGTTCTAAACTTGCCTCCGCTTTCCTGATTTAGCTTTTTGCTGTTCTTTTTTAAAATCAAACTAACCCTAATTCAAGTCTGGGGTGGCTTTATTTTGCCAGTATTCATACCTACAGGAGATCTGAGATTAGACATTGAGAGCTTTAAGCCATGGGGAAGAATAGCAGTCAAAAATAAAAATAACAATTAAACAACAAAAATGTCCTGTTTAAAATCAAACCAACATGGAAGGATCAGACATCACTAACTGCACTGAGTACTGAGAAGGGACAGAATTAGATTTCATTTTTGGTTGTGATAATCTCTCATTTGCCTCCTATAACACCTCCCATCATTCAGTATTTTCTTCGTCCTCTCCCTGCCAGCTGTGTAACAGTGAGAGGGGAGCAAGGAGATGCTCCCAGAACATCAGTGATCCCTAGCAAGGAAGCTCTGGGCCGTGCTACGCATGCCTCAATCCAGCCCCTCACCAGCACAACTCACACCATGCCCAAATGCAGTTAGGTGGCATTTCTGTCTTGCGTTTTGTCCCAGGTCTGAACACCAAGAGGATAAGAGCTTTGGACAGAGTAGCTCATCTTCTGACAAAGGCCTGTACATGCTGCTTTTATAGCATCTGTTGCTTCTGGGAGGCAAGGAAGAGATGAAGAATGGTTGCTCTACAACCAACTATCAGGCTGCAATTGTAGAAAAGCGGCAATGCTGCTTACCTTCTGCAATTTGTCTATCATGTCCTCAATGCTAACATCCGCCGTCTGCAGCACTTTGCTTTCCATCTGTACCAACCAGGAGCAGAGCTCCTTATTCTTCTCATTGAACACAGTCCAGGCATTGAGTCTGTCCTCGATCTCCTGCTTACGGAGCGACACCTATGGATGAGCACACAAGTGAAATGCTGGCAACGTCTCTCTCAGGAAGGAAAACAGTTGATTATGAACCCTCTAATTTCCACTCTGCATTCCATTATGTTTCATTTTGCAGGAGCACTTATTAAGTATCTCTAGCTTTCTACTCAAAACCATCGAGCAGATCGTCATTACAAGCTATTTTGGATAGCAAGGCCCAAAGTTGTCTAACAAACACCAGATTCTCTCCTTCAGAAGAACTGCATTGACTGACAGCATTATAAATAATGACACTGTGTAACAGTTTAAATATTGCTCAGTGGAAATCTGAAGATGCCAAACAAGGTAATATAAAATATATAATTACCACATAGTACTTACTATGGCTCCAACTACAGCACGAAAAAAGAAACATGTAGGTAAGACAAATTTTGAGACTACGGCTACAGGTTTGGTGATGTTTTTCCTTAATTTCTATAAATACCTGTTTTCTTTCCATTTGCTAATCAGCTTTTGGAGAAATTGTAAAAAAACTTCACTGAGAATCTAAACTTTCATTGAAAACTGTGTTTTTTTCCTCAAAGTTACACATGTCAGAATGGATGAACAAATTGTTTAGATGGAAAAATTAAGGTGTGATGCTACCTGAAGCAGCAAATTCAGTGTCACTGCTCCAGCATCGCAGAATGGAGCAGGCTCACTCTTCTACTAGCTAACAGCACATGTTTCTTGTCTTGGGGATTTAAATACATACTTGTATTTATTTATCTACTCCGTCAGATTCCTGTACTAAGATATTATGAGAAACAAAAAGTGAAAAGCAGTGTAAGTTCTACTGAAAGAAAACAAACAGGAAATCCCTTGCTCACACCCATAACTTCGTGCAAAGAAGATGGAACATAACCCTGCTTGCCTTAGTTGCAAATAGCCACTCCAAATACCACACCATGGCAAGGAAAGTATTTCCTCCTCACACCCAATGTGTATCTTAAGCACCAACTGATATTCTCTCACTATATTGCTTTTGTCTTTTATTTATTTATTTATTTACTTCAAAGAAGGGAACAGGGAGATGAAATGCATGTCTAAATCTTTCATGCTAATCTCAGTTAGGAGATCATAGAATGACAAAATCATTAAGGTTGGAGGAGACCAGTGAGATCACCAAGTCTACCAGTCAACCCACCCCCACCATGCCCACTCAGCCATGTCCCTCAGTGCCGTATCTCCACATCTCTTCAGCACCTCCAGGGACAGTGACTCCACCATCTCGCTGGGCAGACTGTTCCAATATCTCACCACTCTTTCTGAGAAATGTTTCCTAGCGTCCAACCCGAACCTCCCTTGGTACAACGTAAGGCCTTACCCTCTGAAAGGGGCGTCCTAGATGAGGCCTGTGCTATTTTGGGACACAGGGAAACCATCTTCAAATTTCACCTTGGGAGTAAGTCTCCTAGAAACTCCAGGGAGCGAGGAAAGTCTCCCTACATCCTAAGAGTGACTCTGTTTCTGGGATGTTCCCTTACACTCTGAGAGGTATGAAGGGAAGTCTCTTGTCCCTCCTCCATCACTTCTTCCTGTGAAGGGGACGCTCCTCCACAGCATCTCTTTTGTTAGGAGGTGGGATGACTTGATTACAGAAGAGGCTATGCACGTTGGCAATACTGTTATTACATCTTGAGATGATCTTGACTCCATTTTTATCTTCTAAGCATGGGGCAACACAGCATTTAGGAGGAACTTTTTAGTCAACTAACCAATACAGATCAGGAGTAAAGCAGGAAGGAGGCAAAAGATCCCAGAGAAGCTTCTAAGAACGCAAGCCCTTTGAGTCATGCTTTGCTTTGAGCACTTTCTCCCCAAACCAGCTGCCCCCAGTACCAGTTCCAGCTTTGTACCCATGTAATGCAGAAGTCTCTGGCCTCACAGCAGGCTGCAGGTGTACCAAGCACCCCTCTTGAACACTAGCATTTGGTAGGACAGGACTCACTGATAGAAGCAGTTAAATCTTTAACCTACACAGACCTCACAAGGGCAGCAATGTAAACACTAATCCCTTGAGTGCATCTGCTCACTAACTGTGCTTGTGTCCCTGCCCAGTGCAGCACAGACATCTGGCTGTTCTGCTCCCGTGGCCGTGACAGCTGCAGTCATGCCTCACATGTAAAGGCTTTCCCATCTCACCATTTACACTGCAGTAAAAAATACTGATGTATTTTTACATAACACGTCTTGATTTCTTTAATTTGATAGCCAAAACAAAGCAGTTGTGCTACCAGCAGAACCAATGAAGTCTCTGTCCGGCTCTGAGCATCCATGCAGGCTTTCTGGGAGCTCATCAGGGCCGTGCAAACATTTCAGCACATCCCTCTGCTGCAGCATGGAATCGATTTCCTCCCACTAAGGATTTTTCTTAGTCTAAAACTTCTGTAATATTTATTTCACACCATATCTCCAATGTAGACAAGACAAAATACTGTTCCTTCCAGAAATCCAAGTGGGAATCTTGAATCTGAACTGAAATTATTGTACAACCTGGATAGGCTGTAGTTGGGTAGATACATAACACAGATCAGTTTTCAGAGCTGTTCACCAAAGTTCATCAGCAGTTCACAAAAAAAAAAAAAAAGAAAGAAAAAAACATCAAACTACTCTCTTTATAGGTTTAACTGCAGATTTCCATTAGGTAAATGGCTCAGGCATTCTAATTTACATCTAATGGCCTTCGGAGAGGGGAGGGTGCCTGGCATTATCTTCAGGGCTCAGAAACAGTAGCAGACAACACTGGTTGTAGATTAACTGTCAAAGATACTAAATCCTTTTTCGCTGCAAGGCCAAAAGAAACCCAAATAACTATTTCATCACATCAGAGTTTGTGGAATAAACAGAGCTGTTCATTCCTTGCTCTGGCAGTGTTCCCACAGACATTGCTTCACCTTGGCCTAAGTAAGGGTTGGATGTGAGGCAACAACTTCCTTCAGGACTTCTTTTTTTGCAAACTGTGGAATAAAAGCTTGTGAGTAAAGAGAGGCAACAGTTTGGCTGCTGACATGTAGAGTCACCCAACAACTTAAAACCTGAAGTATTTTGCTTCTTCCAATCCTGTTGACAGGGCAAAGTAAACACCCATTCAAAGTGCATAATAACCCGATGAATCAAGATCATATGACTTTGCTGGTAATTTTTCCCTGGTTATTTTACAGGCAGAACTAAATTAAGCGTAATAACAACAAGACACAAAGTACGCAAACGTTTTGCAGCATGTTGCTGCAACAGGACAACCCAGTTCAGAATGTGTTTAAGAGCCAGTGTCTGCATTTAAACACATTTAAGTTTTCTTTTTCAACCCGCCTGGCATTGTCTGACACCAGATCGCTAGGGCATCCCCCTTTCTTTCCCAGTTTCAACCCCTCAGGCAGTTCCTGTGTTTATCTCCTCTCCCTCTCCCTCCCCCTCTCCCTTTGGCGGCCCAGAACAAAGCCACCTATGGCAGCACACAGCTGCATTTGGGCTCCGTGCAATGCAGGCACTTACTACTTTCAAAGGGTTTGCAATAAAATAAATAAATAAATAAATCACAGCACAGTCACCAGGAAACAAAGAAAACTCAGAAAATTCAGCCCTACTCAGCTGCCCCAGGAAAAGCCCCATTCCCTCCCAGTGCTGCAAAAATAACCCAACCCCAAAAGAAACCCCATCTGCTGGCTGCTTCCCCTTGCCTTATGAACACCTCGCTATAAAAAAAGGCTATGCAGAAAACTTACTCGCAAGCAGAGCTCTTCCCACTGCCTGTGCAAATGTTCCACTTGCTCCTGGAGCACCATCATGTCCTCGGTGAGGATGCAGTGTGCCAGCTCCGCCTTCATGGCCTGCAGCTCCTTCATGTTGTGGGCCCAGTCTGCCAGCGACTGCTCCAGCTCCTGCATGGAAACACCCAGCACAAGCCTTGGCACTAAGCTCCTCTGCTTTCCAAACCTGCTCTCTAATCCTCTGCCTGGCCTGTGGGGGAGGAGAATGTGCAGTGCTTGTGCAGCACTCTGCAGCCGGACTGGATGGGGACCCCATGGGTTTGGCTCAGGGCTTGACCCAGAGCCCAGGGCAGCACTGCTGCTCGTTCCCTGGTGCAGCAGCAGCCTCTGCTGTGGCCAAACTTGTCCAAACGCAAACTTGTCCAACAGCAGTTCCCCATGCTTCAGGATGGAATTTTGCAGCCAGGAAGATGTGACCACTTTTTTGGATTTTCAAGTTTTTCTTTTGGCCAATTTGTTCCTGCCTGCATTTGTTCCAATTTCAGGTAGGTTACTTATATGCTTAGGAAAAAAAGCTGGTTCCCTTTGCTAATGCATGGCTTCACAGCCATTTCATTAGATTTCTCAGAAATCTGGAGCTTTAAACTGCTCGCTCACATAAACACTTCTTCTTTGGCTTCCCTCCTCCCACTCCCCTTCCCTTTGCAACATGGTTATGCACTTTCCTGATCAGTGTTAAAGAAGCACTGCATGCAACTTGGAAAACAGGAGATTCTAAACATTAGGTCCTCTTTTGCAAGGTGGTCACTGGCTCCTCTGACATAAAAAACTCTTACATAGAAGTCAGTTGGTCTCATTTTACAGGAAAAAAAATAGCAAGTGTCAGGAGATGCGTGCTGGGTCTGAGCCCTGTGAGTATTTTCACAGGTCTTCAGATCCAGTCCTTTATCTAAATCCTAAAAGCAATTTCTGGTCTGCTTCAACATGGGAGGAAAAAAATAAAATAAATAAAATAAAATAGAATAAAATAAAAAAGTGAGGCTGAAACATTTACGCAAGTTAAAAAAAAATTGCTGCTTATAGATGCACAGACATGCATTTGTTTATCTTGATAAAGGTTGAATCCCTGCAATAATGAAGTCAATTTCTTATCATTACACTCCTGGCATTTTATTCTGCTGTGATATCCCAGAGCAGCAGCTGCAGAGGTCCTGTCTAACTCTGGTATCTCTGCAGCCAAATTTCTCTGCTTGGTGTTAGAGGCAGGAGCAGTCTGTTGCCATTTCACAAACAGTTCAGCACTGCAGCCAGCACTGCTGCTGTGGCAAAGGCAGCCAGTGCTCACAAAGAAGATTTCAGACAGCTGATAATGAGTACAAAGCCTTGGCTCATTAAAAAGCTTATTTATTCCCACCACAAAGGTCAACAATTCACTTCATAAAAGAATGATGAAAGACTGACCAGTCCAGAAATGACGTCTCCCATCCCTTGAAAATGCTTTGCCATTTAATTTTCATTAAGTACTTTGGGCTGCAAGGGCTTACACCACTCCCTTAGTCTAATTTTCTTTCTCTTTAATTATTTGTGGATCCCACAGGTGAGCACAGTGCTTTGCGTGCTTGCAAGCTCTCTTGCCTGAGAAGCTCCCCATCCCAAACAGATTGGAAAACAAAAGAAAATATGCAGGCATTAGGATGGCAGCCAACCTGAGCTGAGAGCAGGGAGTTTTAACATCTTGTTTGAGAACCACCACAGTTTATAAGTTCAGATGGTGGGAAGTGAGAAGGAGGAAAAAAATATTACAACAGTAACTTTTTTGCAGGAAGAATCTCTCTCCTGCATGCAGATCGGTCAGCTGCACTCTGCAGATTGGCAGCAATCGGGATGGTATAAAGGAGAAAAGTTCAGGGGCACAGAAAGATGTGAAACTGACTTAAAAGGGATTGAGTGATGTGCAAAGACTACATCCATATAAACACAATATGCTTGTTCAGTACCTTAATGTGTTCCTTGGATTTGTAGAGTTCTTCATGCTCGACTGGAAGTGGATCTTTGACTTCATCCTTCAGCTCTCGCAGCCTGCTCTCTAACTCCTTGGTATGCTTTTCACAGCTGTCCCAGCTCTGCTCAAGGAGACCCAAGAAGTTATAAAAGGTTAAGATACAGCACACGCTGGACACAGATGTGACATAATGCACTATATGGATAGGTTCCAAAACAGCATCTTCAACCCACTGAAGTAAATAATCATAGGCTCTAGTGTTTGGATTTTCTTTTTCGTACACAGTGATACACCCACAGGAATTTGGCACATGGTTTTACAGACAATATTGCACCCTCTGTTGTCATGAAAGGTATGTTTAAGGAGCATTTCTGCTTATCTTGTTATGTGTTATGAGAGGCTTTTAGCACAAATTTGGGGATAGGGATCATATCACTGATGAATTCAATTGTAAGGTATACCTATGTGCAGTCTGGCCATGCAAGCAGATCTGTTGTTCCAAGGAAATAAATATGATCTGCCCTTCTGTTTACAGGTGCAGCATCAGGTGGAGCAGTAAGTAATGTTAAATCCCACTAGGTTGAATTTTAGCTCGGGCTTCATACCTCAAAGCAGAGCTTGGGGCCATGGATGCATGAGAACAATCAGAGCGGGAACGTACATTATGGTAACAAATGGACATGAACCTCATTTTCCTTTGGAGAGCTAAAGGACTATGCTTTTAGCTTCCCACAAGCCCTGATGGCACATGGCAAATGCTGCTCCTCATTTGGAGTGCATTGTCTACCTGCAGGATGCTGCTGAGCTGTGTCTTCATCTTCTCCAGCTGGACCTGAGTGTCCCCCCAGCTCTGCTGCAGCTGGCTGAGCTCCTCCTGCAGAACAGCGCTGGTCTCAGGATCAGAGTCAGTGCGCAACTTCTCACCAACATCAATGATTGAGGAGTACATTCCTTGCCACCTCTGAAGAATCACTGCCTTACTCTTTAAAAGAAAAACAGTTTCTAAGCTGTTAATCATGACATACTCCAAGTAAGCCATCAATAATTAATTTGCTTTTGACTCAAATTAGTCGGTAACACAAGCAATAGGATCAGCATTTATTTCCTTAAAGCAACAGCAGGAAAGAAGGGCAATCTGGAGTGGGAGGGAGAAGATATTCTAGCTTTTCTCACTAATGAAAAGCATGAGCATTAACTTGTAAAATCCACTGAAAATCACCTTTAAACAGTAGGTAAAAATAAAGATGAAATGAAACAAGGCTAGCACCAAATGGAATACTGGTAATGTGTTAATTCAACATTAGGTGTGTGGGAACATGATAAACTTTGGAAGCACAAATAGAGGACTTGAATACATTTTGAAATGTTTTAGATTTCTTTAAGCAACCACCAAGTTCACTGATTCTTCTTGCTTTCCTATAAAATAAGGAGGTTAATTCAGTGAAAAGCCAAGACAGCCAGCATGAACAAAGGGAAACATGATTTCCATTGCATGTAAAATGCAGAATGCACTGCTCTGAAAAATTGCTGCCTGGTTTCATTGCTTTCTAGAGTGGTAGCCCCAGGGACAGATGCCCTTGCAAGTTCTCTGCCTTCTGCTCCTGGCACCTCCTGTCCACTCCTGCACACACACGACACACATCATCACACATTCAGGTTATTTTAAAGCTTTTTCTTCTTACTGGAGAGAAGTTTCAATCTGAGGGAAATCACAGGTTTTAGATTCACCAGAAAGAGATACAATACCTTGAAATCATGAATTAGATTTCTAAGGTGGTACAGGCTGTAGCAGTCCTGGCTCTTGACGGCTGTGAGGAAGCTGTTTGTATCAGCAAGGAATCTGCTGAGGCTCTGCAGAGAACCCCTGAAGAGCTGCCACTGGCTCACGAGTCCATCAATATCTTTCTTCCGCTGCTGAACCAACCAGATAACATTCTGCCACTGCTCTTTCAGCAACGTGAGCTTGGGAATAAACTCTGTCCTGCAGACAACAGGTGTTGAGTGGTAAAATATTTTGACCTCAAGGCTGTATTTTCCAATAATTATGTTGGGTTTACATTTGGAATATTGTAAAATTCCTATTACAGTGCCCAACTAAGCAAAAAACTCCATACATCCACAAGCTTAGCTCTGCTCTACATATTCCATATCCAAAGCAAAATAACTTTTACATGATACAAAAATAGATAATGCAAGTCATTCTTGCTATTGAGTTATAGCAACATACGAAGTACAGCAATCACAGAAACAATATGCACTAAATATTTGTCTGAAGAACATGGAAGATAATGCAAGTGACACAAGATGCCTCATTGTGCAGCAAAATTGATCTGTGCCTTTACCAGTCTATAATGGCAAGTTCCACCATCACTGAATCCTACAGCAGGGGGATGTAACTACAAAGTGAAAAGGGTCAGTGTTGCTATTGAACCCACCTGAACTGTTTCACTTCTCCTGCAACATGTTTAGATGACCCATCACATCTAGATGGAATGATTAAAGAGCCCCTGGCTATTCCTTTTGTTTCTCTGCAGGAGATCACGATGCCCACATTAGCTCTTATATAGATGTGTTTGTGGGGTTAGCTTCAACAAAAAATCTAGTAGCTTCACTTAATTGAGCCCTATTTTCCCTGGCATCTTTAAGCCAAGCTATGGACTTTCCACTGAAGTTTTGTCCTGCCAACTCTGTGGAAGCAAGCTCTAGCAGAGAGGAGTACTATCTTCACAGCAGAAATGCCTGAGGCAGTTGAATCTTTGCTCACAAACATTTTGTGCCTCTTCTTCCTCTACACTGATTAAGAGAAAAGCATAACATCATAATAAAAAACAGGTTTAGCTGTTGTGTTCTGGATCGTGTGGGGTCAATGACTTAATGCACCATCATTTGAGCTTGGGGCAGTGTAAACAGTCTCACAGCTCTGTACTTTAATTTGAAGTGAGGAGGTCTGGGAAGAGAGAAAGGGACCTTTACATGCAGCATTCTCATTACCTTCTGCAAGAAGTAGGCCTCTCAACTACACTGTTCAAACAACTGCAGGGAAGCAGCAGCAGACAAGGAAGCTTCATGTACAGGACCAATTAACTAATCTTATTTGGCAGAACATCCAGTTACTATCAAAAGTGGAGCCTGAGCACATGTGTTTCTGTTTGCAGCTCCTTCACACTTTTGCGAAACGCGCCAGGAGATTATTTAAAGAGAAAATCTGGTCAGCAATTTGACTTTGTGTCCAATCCTGAATGCAAAGAGGAGAACCTATTCGTTGAATTAGCAAGATCTTCAGGAGACAAAACAAATGCATTACCTTTTTTCTGCTTCTCCAGATTCCAGGAACAGTAGAACTTTTGCTATGATAGAATTAAATGTCTGCTGATTTATGGAAATCTCAGTTTGCAGCATCTGAAAATACCACAAGAACAACAGTTTTAACTATTCATTGCACAATCCTTGCTGTGAAAGCTGGTTCTGCTCCTCTGCATTGACAGCACATAAAATTTTAAATTTTAAAATACTTTTAAAAGTATTTTCCAGTGCTATCATCGTATGCACCCTAAAAGATTCCACACTTTCATAATACCAGGAAGAATTTGCACTTATGTGGTAACACAAAAGGAGCTGATGTTTGCTGGATTCACCCATGAGAAATGCAATCTAGACTGAAAACCATAAGAAAGGTATGAAAAAGAGACACAAGGCTGAATCCACCCTTCGCTGTCCTTGTTTTATTACGTTTTATTGCAACAAGTGAACTGATTTGGAGAAGCATAAGAGGGAGCAAAGAATTCCTACTTGATCCCAGTGAATATCATTAACACACAGAGACTTTATACCACATGGAATTAACGTCAGTTCCTTGGGGTACTGTGAAGCTCTTGCCCAGTGCAGTAGAACAAAGCTCACTGTAGGAGTTTCTGACACTAAACTTTTACCACATGACTTTTTACCAGTATTTTGTTTATTTCTCCATTTTCCCATACAGGTGTTAAGGGTATCCCTCTAACAACAGCAAATGTTTGAAAACAGATTTCCACCAAAACCTTCAAGCTGGTCAGAAAAGAAAACTGCCACGAAGATATTTGCTTTAAAATGCAGTTCTCCCAGGACCTGGTGAGGTTCCTGCCAAATCCTCAGCAAACTGCCTAGCAAGTTGCCATGGACCATGGGCTCCAGGACTGTGGGACAGGCAGAGAGGCAACCAAGCTCAGGGCTGGCAAAAGCTAGGGCTTCTGCAATGCACCACAGGGATACACTCTTAAAGCTCTGACCCGTGCAGAAAGCAATCCATTCATTTTAAAATTTTCACATTTCAGAGCTTTTCTCAGGATACGTACAAAGGCACATTTCAAAAGAATGAAATGCTCTGTAAAACTCCACACAGGTGTAAATTTGAAAGGAACAGTATTTTCCAAGGATTTCCTGTCACCTTCATCATTCAAGATATTTTGATTTTCAGAGTTAGCTTTACCTCATAGACTCTCTGTTGCTCTTGCAGTTCTTCAAATCGTCCTGGAACATTTGTCTTCAGGGCCTCTTTCATTTTTTCTAGGAATTTCATCCAGTTTTCACATTTCTGAAGGAATTTCTTTTCATCAGTTTGAGTTCCCTCAAGCACACTGTAAAACAAAAGAAATCTTCAAGAACTATTTTGCTGGTGGTTAGTTTCCTGCATATGTTTGCATATGCATTAACGTGGCCGTTACTAATGCTAACACAGTAGGGTTTTGCTTGGCACTTTTCTACCTTTCTTCACTTAAAGCCCTTTATGTTTTTGCTTCAAGTGACTTGGAACAGAACTAGCCACTACGTCACAGAACTGTAGAGCCACAGAAATACTCTGGAGTAAGTTAGAAGGGTAGAAATCCAATGTAGAAACTCCCTGAGAAAGCTGTGAACAGCTAGAAATATTTCCCATGCTTTAATTCCTTTTTCCTCAAAGAAAAGAAAACAGTAACGACATTTTTTGTTTGCCTTTCACACCTGCAATGTTCCAAAGCAGTTGCTGTCTTCTGACTCCACTGCCGAGTCAGGCTCTGCATCTTCTTCAAGATGAAGTCACTGAGGGGCAGCTTAATGCTTGCTTCATTCAAACTCTCTATGCTTGGAGAAAGGGCAGCAAGCTCTAGAGTGTGATTCTGGAAGTAAAAGGGAATTTGATTGCAATCAAAATGCTAACCCAAGAAACCACATTTTATGTTAACCTTAGAGTTTATAGGAAACAAACAGGTCAGTTTCCTTACAGGAGGCCCACTTTCTTGACAGTACTGAGCAGATACACACGCGCTGGCACTTGCAGATTAACTCTGTACTCTGTGTGTATGGTACAAAGACTAGGTCACTGCAGAATAAAGCTGGGAAAAAGGATCTCCCATCAACTCCAAATCCATGTGAATTTCCTCTCCTCTCACAATCCATTTTTCTGGTGACACATAGCTAATTTTTATGTATTTTAACAATTTTTTGGGAAGAGATTACAGTTACTCTGTTGGAAGTGACAAATCTATGATACTTAGAACATACAATTCCTTAACTGGGGCTCTTAAATCCTGATTATTCATCTTTTTGTACTCGGGAAATCAAACATACCATGAGCAATTCTGAGTTGTCTGTTTCTCCGTCTAGATGGAGACTATCAAAGGCATCTGTGCAATTCTTCACATGACCCTCCAGAGTTTCAAGACAGTTCTTAAAATCCTCCAGTTGTAAAAGATTGAACTAGAATGAACATTGCAGATTCACATTAATTATGAGCTGGTTTAATAATATATATTTGCTATACAAAAAGAAGCAATGAGCAATACTATCAGGAAGACAAACAGATGTTCAATCCAACTTCCAATGTATTTATAACTCACTGAGGGAAATTCACTGTTTGCACTGGGTAAGTGCAAAATTTAAGCCAAAGCAAATGTCAAGAAACAGAATCTCTAACTCTTGAGAGATTCTTAAATATCTGGAAGAAATGTGGGCATCTGGAATACGTTCTTGTAGATCTGGATTGGTTTAGGTAATCTGTTTTCATTCTTTTTGAGGCAAACTGGAGCCCTTAGGATTGTTCCAAGCAGAGCTGAGAATGTTCACAGCTTAGTTTGAAGTTCATAATAAAAAGAGTTTCCTGACTTGTAATCATCTGAGAGTCTACTTACAAAGGCTTGTTATAGCAACGCAAGCAGACATGAGGCTGAAACCCTTCTTTCATCTGTCCTTTTGGCTTCAAGTGTTATTTCCTTACCTAGTTGACCATACCACTGAGTTTTATTTTTATAAAAAACCTGAGTTTTAATTTATTATTTTAGTTTCATTTTCATTCACGGAATACAGGACTCCAGTGAAGAAGTTAACACACTCTGACAACTGATTTTCTATTCATAAAAGTACCTCCAATTCATCTAACTTCCTCTGCAACATCTTTTCCAAATAGGATGCTCTCTGGAACGGTTGCAGCTTCTCCAACAGAATGGCGTGTGCAGCTGTCCCAGCCTGCTGTTTTATCTGATCAGCCAACTCAGAAATTTGGGAACGGCATCCCACTATGTTCTGAAGACCATTCTGTAAATTCTGATGAGAGAAGAGGAAATTACAAAAGAAAAGGTCAGCAAACGAATCAGATCTTCATTCATGTGCCATTTTCATTTAGTATCTTTTGTTGCTGTAACTAAGCTCTTTTGGTTGATCTCCTCTGTGAGCCAAATTCAGACTTTCACTCAGAGGATAACAGGAGTTGCACCCCCTGACTCTAATGATGGGAAAGGCACAGGTCAAAGTTCAGTGGAAGATCAGTGCAGGCAGTGGGCTTTACTGTTTCTACAGAACGGATCAGGGAGAGAGATTAGCACATCCATCTCTACAGACCAGATTTACACTAGCAGATGGAGAAACTGGCTCATACTGAAATTGAGAAATAGCACTGTTACAAACTTGACAGCTGGACAAGGAATAGCAAGAAGTCATTGTGAAACATACCACTGACTATAAGCGTCATTTACTTTTAACCATGTCTCTCCCTGGAATTTGCCACTGTATCTTGTCTTTACTGTATCAAATAAAGGCTTTTGATTGATGGTAAAGAACAGACATGCTTCCCATAAAAGGAAAATAGCTCTTAGATCCTTACCTCTATCTTTGGAATGGATCATATTGTAAGCTACTGCTTTAGCAAGTCAATGATTTGAAATTATAGAACCATTTAGGTCAGAAAAGACCCATATGATCATCAAGTCCATCTACTGCTTAACACTAGCACGTCCACCATTAAAACGTCTGTAAGTGCTATAGCCACACATCTTTTAAATACCTCCAGGCATGGCAACTCCATCATTTCCCTATTCCAATGACTTTTCCACAAATAAATTCTTCCTGACATCATTCCTGTACCCCTACTGTGCAACTTGTGGTCATTTCCTTGTGTCCTATCCCTTGTCACACGAGAAAAACCATTCTGATTTCTTACACTGTGTACTGGACTTTATCTGTATTTATTGTGGTAATATCTACTACAGGATAAAATTAGACAGATTAAGATACAACTCAAAATGCACATGTAATTTCACATACATGTAACACGGTGTCACTGTTCCCCACTCTTCCAATTCATCATTCATTTTGCAAAATACAATAAATTATATATATCCTACTCATGCAAACTAGAACAGGACCTACAGATTTACTGGCATGCTAATGGTTATGCCATGCTTAGTAGGTGCAAAAATCTTTCCAAAAATTTCCAGAAAACGTGATGCCTCTTTGCTAACTTGTTTACATCTCACAGCTATTAACAGACCAGAAAGAAGTTAAAATGCTTTGTCCTAAGTTTTGCCACTCTTAGTTATTTCTGACATGGTAAGAAACACATGAGCTCTCTTTCCCTTAACAAAAAATTTCTCAGTTGGCTACATGCAAAATAGGAGACTTTGAACTTCTTCCAGTTTGTGGATAAAGTTGCATAAAGTGTGACAAATCTCTGCTCTGTTCTAAAATAAGGATTACTGTATTTCTTTATTGCATTTTGAAGAAACCAAAAATGTCAGAACCTAATGACAGTTTGCCTCCTGAAAGAGTCAAATGTACTCTGTGGTCTCAGTATGAAATCCAATTTACCTAAAGTCAGCAGTGTCTGGAATAATATAATGAGCTCAGAAATCTGTGAACTTATCAGACCAGGCCAAAAAAAGGACCAAAATCAAATAAAACCAAGTTAAAGACAACCGTAAGAGACCTCAAGGTGGTCCTGTATTCTGGAAAACTGGTCTTTTTTTTTGACAGCTACTGATCTAGTAGATATTATCTCTCCTCCCAAGCTGTGCTGCTTAAAGTAAATCATCTTTGGTTTAATGATCCTTTCCAGCATAGGCATGATTTTTTGTATAGAGCAGAAAGGGACAGAGACAAAATATTATTGCTCCTCTTTGGTCCCTATGCTAACTGCAGTTTGATTTGGCCTCAGGACCTGGTCAAAGTATTTGAAGGAAAGAAAAGTTTCTGTTAATAGGAAAAAACAGATTTCATGTTTTCCACTGACTGGATCATTTTTTTGGTGCAAGGGTGGAGGGGAAAAAGAAGGTGTTCATTAGATTTGATGGTTTGTTGGTTTTTTTTTGTAAATAAATCCTGGTTCGTATAAGGCAGCAGAAACTTATTCACGTACCTTTACATCCTGTATCCTCTGTTTCAGGGTTTCTATCATATTATCTTCAGGCATGCGGGCATCCAAAAGCTGAGTGCACTGCTCTTCATGCTGCTGTAGCTTGGCTGCTGCCTCAGTACATAAACTATCACAGGGCTCCCAGAGCTGAAGCGTTGCTTGTGCTGTCCGCAGCTGATCAGTGATGTCTTCATTTACTGAGCTCCACCTGCCAACATATCAAATTATGGTAAGAGCATTTTGCTTGGAGATGGACTTCATGAATCAGAATACCATTTGGTGTAGAAGTCCTAAGGGAGTTTCTTTGCATTCACAGTCGAGTTACTGAAAGCCACTTGACACAGCACTGTTTTGTGCTGTGTGATCCATCACAAAACAGGTAGCATCAGCCACCCTTCACAAGGGTACCCCGAGACAGCTAAGCATTGCTAACAGATTTAAAAACATGACATACATTGAAATCCTACCTCAGCAATTTTATTTAATACTAACAAATGTGGCTCTTTTTTGTAAGCATACCTGGTATGTGCCTCTGTGCACTTCTGATCGATAATCTCCGCAAAGGAGGGGGAGCAGTTCTTCTTCAGATTATTGGCAGCTGCCTGGAGCTTGGCCCAACTTTCTTCACTGTTCTCCAACTCATCCTGAAGAGACTGCAAAACGGATTATTTAAATGAGTTGTGAAGATCAGTGACATATGCATAGCTTCCACCATAGATCAGAAGGGATACAGTAGCAGTAATGCTACACACCTGCAGCACAGAACAGAAAGTTTGCAAAGAATGTAATGTGTGATCCTAAAAATTAAGAAATTAAAAGAGAAGAGGTCAAAGCGAAAAAATTCTTCAGTCAGCTTATTTTAAACTGAAGTGAAAACCAATTGCTTTGAAGTTACAAAATTAATGCACTAGGAATCAGAATGTCTTGTTTTTGGCTGCTGTTCCATGGAAATTTCTATTAGTGGTAAAGTTGGCTCAGTAACTCATGTCTCCATCTCCACTGCATTCCTCTCCTCCTGACATAGGAGATTGCAGAACCCTGCCATGGATCACATCAGGAAATGGTCCAGATTAAAGACGAATAAGGTGATGTAAGGAAAGAGGTAAAAGGTCCCCAGTTCCTCTTATTTATTATTTGTTCCTAGATGAGAGTGGAAATGTTTAAGCAAACTTTATTGCTGAGATGTGCCCAGGATTTACCATCTCAGTCTGACCTGTATCACTGCTGATGTAACTTGAAGATGAGCCAAAAGAGGTACTCTGACACAAGTGTAAAGACAGGTAAGAAGATTTTGGCCATATCTTTTTAAAGCAGTCAGACCCAAGGCCAGTCAGAATGCCCACTGTTAAGAACTCAGCCTCTATAACAGCAGCAGGACAACCCACAAATCTAGAGACATGGTTCCTTGCCCAACTTTCTCTCACACCCCTGGTGCACTGTATCTCCTCTAGCTGAAGCCTGGTGGCAGGTCATCTCCCTGGGAAATGCAAGTGAAAGGGTAAATTCCATTTCAGCCAATGAGCCAAGAGCCAACATCTTTCATTTCCTTAGTGAATGCGAAGTTTAAAGTGAGAAATCTAGAAACAAGAATCAGTGTCTCTGGTGAGAAAAGAATAAAGAAGTAAAAAAAAAATCCACTGACTTCTGAGGCACTACAGTAAAAAGGAAGCTGCTTGAGAGAAAAATGTGTGGTTCTTTCTCAGTGAAGTTTGTTTGAAGGCACAGAAGTAAGCACAGAATTAAGGCTACTTCAGCAGATTTACCTGGAGAGTTTTGACCTGTTTTTTCAAAGCTTCCAGTGATGGCACAGAGGGCTTGCACTGGTCTATGCAGTACAAATATCTTGTCATCAGCAGGCTGACTTCCGCATAAATGTCATCATATACTTTCCATTGCTCCAGTATTGACTGCATTGAGGTTTTCAGCTGTGCAACCTACAAACAAACCACTTGTGTTACAATCTCTTAACAATACAGCCTGCCAAAACTACTGTCTAGGAACTATGGGATTCTCTCGTGCAGTCAAATGAGAGATTTCCTTCTCATTTTCTCTTTGCTTCTTTCATTATTGCAATCTTGTTGCCCTGGGGCAAGCAAGTTTCCACACTCCTTCAGTGTGACTTACCATTTTTACCCTTCAGTATCAGGTAAGAACACAGTGTATGTCCTGGGTTAGATGAAACATTAATCTAGTTCAGTATCTGCTTTCACTCATGCCAGTACCAGGTGCTTTGGCAAACTGGGCAAGGCAAAAAGCATGTTTCCATGGAACCTGTTCAGGTGACAGACTTCAGTTCCAGCTATGCATCCACTTAATGGAAGATGAAAGCTTTTCCAAACCATAGTGAGTACTAAATAGACTGCGTGAATCACCATAGCACAGTATCACAGTTCCAGGCACACAGGAGTAAATGGATTAATCAACATTATTCTCATTTGAATCATGGTGTAGGTGGGAAGAATCTCTAATTGCTTTTTGTAGCCTGCAGCAAATCACCACCCACACAAAGACAGAAAGACATTATACTCATGAAATGTCTCTGGGCCTCAGATTCACAGTCTCAAGATCAAACTATGGATAGTACAAGCGAGGTACTATTATCTCCTTAGCCATGTATTTGAAGTCACAGCCAGGCTCCTGCTGAGGCCAGTTGTACACAGGAAGAAGACTGCTCTGAGTTTCATTGCTCGTGCAAACAACTAGGATGTAACAAGCTGCAGTTTCTAAGTTCCACACTTAAGTAATAAAATACTAAAATTAACATGACCTACAGATTCTAATTAGAATCACTAATCACTATGCTGCTAATCCTGCCAAATTCAAACCTCAGCTCCACACCAAAATGAAGAACTTTCCTTTTTCATCATGCACATACCCACAAATCTGTTTTCTAGATGAGAAACAACCACATAACCTCAGTTGAGACATTAAGCAAGAAGTGCAACCTCATCCTGGACTGACGTCTCATATGGAAGAGTTCAAGTAAAAGGATTCAAGTTTCACAAAGTTTTGAGGAATGAGATCAGAGCACTTGTAATAAAAAGTATAAAGGAATCTTATCTATAAACAGAATTGCTGGATCACACATAATCCTCAGATATATATGGCTACTTATTATCAGAAATTAAAACCCTTAGCTGTAGCCATTATTAGATCTTTTGTATCTATCAATTACACCTAGGTAAGAAAGATCAGTTTCAAGTCTAAAGCTAATATAACTACGTATGCAGACTGTCCTGGAGTCAGTTTGTATGGAAAACCAATCTGCCTGTTTTTCCTTGAAGCAACCGAGGACTATGTAGGGTTTGAAGACAGTGGAAGCCACCCAGTCATGAAGAGGAAAGGGCAGCTGGGAGGCAAAAAAGCTCCAGTGCAAATGGAGCATATTCCAGACAAAGAAGACCAGAGTACAAACTAGAGAAGCAGATCAATTAAGAAAGCATGAGATAACAGAAAAATATCCATGCCATTTCTTTATTTTCTTAAACTGCAGATGGGTCTCTGTATCTCCCCCCCCTGTATTCAAACTGCTTTGACATCAGACTTTTTTTCTTTCTTCATTTTGGAAACAGGTTAATTTCTGGTATGGGACAGACTGAAATGGAAGTTCTTAAAAGGTTAAGATTAAGAATACTCTGTGGGTTTTTTGGTTTTGTTTTTTGTTTTTTTGTACCAGCTCCTGATACTTCATAAAGAAAATTAATAACAACAGTGGAAAGTATATGTGCTGGAGGAATTCTGAAATGCAATCAAATCATTTACCTGGCCGACAACACTGTCCTTCATTTCACACAGGTCAGCTATCCTGAAAGACAACACCTCAGGGGTTTGTTCTGTACTACCATTCAAAGACATACTCTGCTTCAGCTCATCAAGCATTTTGGATTTAATTGCAAGCTGATTTTCTAGGTCCTAAATGAGAAATGAGAGAGAGAGAAGGAAGTAAAAGCTGTAACAATAATGATAAATAAGATCTATTAATGACAACATAGAAAAACTTCTCTGTGTAAAGAGCTTAGATAAACTCTACTTTTTAAAACCAGTCTTCTTTGGCCATGCAGCACCACCACCATTTTAGCCCCAATACTGAACAGCTGTTTGTAGGAATTCAAAATGACAGCAGTTGCTTAGGCAGTCTTCTGCAGGTAGAACCAGAACCTTTAGTGTCAGTATGGACATCATGTCTGGGAAGAGATCATCAAGAGCTAATTCCTCAGCCACCATGTGGGCCTCTTTGTAGCTCTCCAGATGCAGAAAGACTTCATCTTAATACAGATGTTCATTACACAACAATTATAAATATTTACACATACAGTGGGCCACAACAATTCCCTATAAAGCTACACTTAAAGTCATGACCTTTCTTTCCCCAGCCTTCTGTCCCTAAAACTTTATCAAATTTTGATCTCGCTTTTATTGAGCAAATAATTTTAATGAAACATTTTAGCCACCTGCACCCAAGCACTGTATCTTGCTGTGAATAGGGCAATATTTTAGCCAAAGGTACCCCGTCTTCTCTCATTCTGACCCTGCAGTATATTTTGTATTTTAAGTGAAGTGTTACGTAATTCTGTACAATAATATCCCACTTACACAATATTTTACCTTGCAATCATCTAATGTGTTCTGCGCAGAGATTAGACTTGCTGGGGTTTGTAAAGACCTCATTCGATCGCTCTGTGCTTCCAGCCAGTTGCATAAAGTCTGTGCTTTGTTCTCGTTTTCGGTAGCATCTTCCAGAAGGTGTTCTAGGTCTTGTATCTAAAAGTTACAGAACATTCTAATTTACACAAACCTAGGGGTGGGCAGAAACAGGGCTGCCCCTCCATGACAAAATTTGAGACTACAGTATTTTTTTTTTTTCTAAATTGAACTTTGAATGTAAATATAAAAATCTGTGTTCAGTAGTGCTTTTGGAGAAAGAGTGTTTGCAAAATACAGAGCACTGGTATTGCCAAGATCAGAGTTGTGAGACAGAAAGCAATTAAATGCAATCAAACCTTTCTGTTCAGGGATGCCTGCAGCCTGTGCCACCGCAAGTTCACCTCGCCAAGACACTCAGCAAATTCTGTCCTTTCATACCGCTTGCTTTCCACGTCACAAGTGCTCATTTGCAAGAGCGACTGGTTCACAAAATCTACCATCCACTGCTTAAAGTTCATTTCCATCACATATTCCTGGAGGAATTAAAACAAACAACCAGAAAGGAACAAAAGCATAAAACAATTAGCACAGCAGTTTTAATCTGATCAGTTCCAGTGACATAGTGGGCAGTATCAAAGCACCTGAGAACAGCATCCACCAGAGGCTAGGAAACGTTCTCCTGCCTGAGCCCAGAGCACCCCTTGGTAGCCCTGCAAGGCCAGAGAAAAAATAGATCTATGTAGTGATTTGTGCCTTGAAGTTGGGCTCCCTGACATCTGCAGACGTACAAGAATGGTGTGAACCCTTCCTGAGACTGGAGCAATAAACCTCTCTTAAATAAAGCTCTTACTGGAGCTTTAGCATCTAAACAGTCATTAGTCTGCTGCAGCCTCTCTGCAGCGTCATAGACCTGCTCCTTCTTTCTTAGAAGGTCCTTTCCCTTGATAAAATGTTATATTCAAAATCCAAGTTCTCCAGTTAAATGGATTCTTGCAACAGTGCTCCAAAATTACGAGGTACTCCTCGGTGAAAAGGTGGACTAAAGCACAGCACAAACGGAGAGACAAGCTCTGTAAGGAAGCAAAGCTGTCCTGCTCAACACATCCTATAATGTAAATGCCAGAGAAAGAGAATGAGTGAGACAGACTGGACTGCATAAGGAGATTACAGGACAGCTGGCTGCAGCTGTACGCAGGGCAGGCAGTGTTTTGTGTGGCAGAGAAGCAAAAAGCCTGTTTCAAAACAGAAGGCATCTTTGAGGCTGTTTGGGGAACCCTCCTGAGAGCAAGGGTGAGGATATAACAGTGTCTTTAGGCTGTTTCCATGCTTGTGACAGCAAAACAGTCACAAGCTAAGCCTGGACTTTCAGTTTTCCATTTACCTTGTACTTCTGAAGGAGACTTCTGACTTGAGCTACACTACTTTGTGCATTTATTGGTTCTTCATGTCCTTGCTGTTGTTCCACATGGTCCAGCCAAGTCATTAGTTCAGCAATAGCTTCCCGCGAAGAAAGTTTCTCCATTTGAAGCTGGGGGTAAAAAATATAATTAATCCACACTCCACTTATTGAAATATCAAGGAAGATGACATCTTGCATTTTTAGAAGGGCTCAGGCATTATAATTGCAATTATGGGGCTATGAATTTTACAGTGAGCTCTGAGATTCAGAGAAGATATGACTTAAATTGAAAAAAAAACGCTAGAGAACTCAGAAATTTGAAATAAAATTATTTCTAATTGTAACCGACTGTCATATAAAAGCACAAAGATGATGATATGTGCAAAACACTGTAATAATTAAACAGCAGTATAATGTTGGAGATATTCTGAAAGCAAGACAGACAGCTAATTAAGAGAGAGTTGCTTTGCAGGCCTTATACTGCAGTCAGCTGAATCCCAGTAGCATTTTAAAATAATTATTTAGCTTGAACTGAGAGATAGCAGGAGAGTTCCTCCTTACCTGGTGCAACTTTTCTTGGATAGCTGGGAGCTGTGTAATCAGTTCTCCCCATTTTTGCTCAAACTTTGCCAAAGATGACCTAAGTCCTGCAGTATCAGCCTGCTTCACATGAAAGAGCTGGTTGGCAGTGCTCACCACAGAAGACTTCAGGGAAGATTTGTCATCAACTTCCTTAGAGAATGTCTGAGGTGCATGACAGAATTTTAAAAGAAGGTAATTGTATGTTTAATTAGATAAACAGGACAAACCAGGTTTTCAGTTACTGGATGAACTGTCTTAAATGGATTCTAGCAAGTCTGTAAAGTTCAGAAAATCTAAACTCAATACGTTCTGGCAATATATAAGGCCTTCTTGTGCCCATCCTGGTATAATGCTGGATACTACCTCTTGCTCCATGGGGATTAGAAATATCTCCATCTCCAAATCACACAGAGGTCAAGGGAGCAACCCTAGCTCTCAAATCTCTGTCCAGCTCACACCCACCTATCCAACCTCCACAATGCAATGCTCTGTCAGATTTCACATCAAGGCAGAAAATCCTGGCTGGTTGTACAGCACCAGGGAGCATGCAAGGACATGAAATTTAGAATATGCTTTTCTACAGGTTTTCTCTTTCCTGATTTTGGCTGACCAACCCCACAGTCTCAGTGATTTCATTCCTGCTCCATGAGTTCTCTTCAGTTGGTAAGAGGCCTATCAGCTGAGCTAAACTGCTGTATCTGGCATTTGGCATCAGGAGCAAGAGAGAAGCCATGCTATTATTATTCTATAAATGCATAACAGATCTTGGCTGGATTGTGATATATTGTAACTGGGAGCTATCTATGAGAGGATCCCATTCTGATTTTACACAGGCTGGCCTAGCAATCTAAAGGAAGTTTTTCTGTGGCCTCCCATCCTCAATGTTCTCCATTCAGGTAATGGAGTAGCTCTGGGGCATGCTGTCATTTCAGTGTCATATTTTGCTGGCAGCTTCTGGGTTATGGTAAATACAAAAAAACACTCAAAAGGATCACTTGCATTAGAAGTCATAATGTATCACCTCAATCTGGTAGGAGATCAGACTTACAAACAAGCTGTCGATGTTATCCCTGATGGTGGGAAGATCTTGTGACACGTTGAGAGACTGCTCCTTCCAAAATTTCATTCTCTGCTCAGCAGAATCCAGCCATTTCCTTAACTCCTCTGAGTCTCTGTTGTAGCTAAAAGAAGGAAACAAAACACAGACATATGTCTCCTATCTAAATCTAGGATGTATTTCTCACCTTCCAAATTGCCCATACTGTAAGGAGGCATGTGCTATTCTGACACCTCTCACACACTGACTCTTGGTTAGAGCCATGTGAAAGCACAGAGCATGTTTGAGTCTTTCCCCTTCAGAGAGGTTCGAAATCCAGCTTTAGGCAGCATTTCAACCAGGTCTTGAATGTCTATAAGGGGGATCATTTACATGTGGAGTTGTGCACTATGCCTTTGGGAATAAAGGCTAGCTTGCATTCATGCGAGTCAAAGTACTTTAGTCACCATGATTGCAGCACCTGTTAGCACTTCAAATACATGATCAGCAGCACGATGCAACATTCACCTTTGTACTCTGACTTAACAATGACAGCAATCAAAACCGTTCCCACAGAAGTAAATGGGAAACAAAGCAAGTGCAAGAAGATCTGCTATGTAATAAAGGGTCAGTTTTCTGATTACCACTGCTTTATTTTTTTCTGGTTTGAAGTAAAAGGCACTACATCATTTCATAATTGCCTATCAGTTATTTCAAGCTGGTATCTCCAATTGCCTTCTGAGTTATAACCCACCTGACCAAGAGTTTGAGTAATGTTTGAAGTTTGTGTAGTTCATTGCCAACTTTTTTGGTTAAGGACAACCACTGCTCTTCCAGCTTCCTGATCTGACTTGTTATTTCTGGACAGCTCACAGCAGTCAGCAATTTCTTCCCTTCTTTCACCATCTGGTACAGCCTGGCATGCTTCTCATCAACAGTGCTCTTGATTTGCTATTAGAATATGGCAAGTTTGTAAAACAATTAACATTTTAAAACTCAAAAACATGACTAGCAAAACATGTATCATTTGTTCTAACATCTTAATCTTACATTCAATCTGTTATGTATTTTGTTTTCCATTCTGAAACAATCTGTACTTCACTGTGTGTAAACTTCAGGCTATGAACTGAAGCTGTAAGACCTGACTGCCTCATCTGAACATATGACCATTGCCAGCAGAAAATTACTGCCTTCCTGTTTTTAGTAGGGCCTCTATGTCTATCTTATTAGAAAAATGTTACTGGACATTTGAATGAAGCTGTTGGGATAAGTACTGAGTGATGGTGGCCAGGAGGAATGAGAGTGAACAGAAGATAATAAATCAAAGACACAGGATCAGTTGGGCTTGCCTAGACAGCTGAATAAAAACAAAGCATGACTGTGCCATAATGACACTTCATTGGAAGGTCAAAATGATAAAAGGGAAAAGAAGAAATTCCGGGAAGGAGATTGGTCCTGGTGAGAAGGCAGAAAAGAGCAATTATATGATACATAAGTTTCTCACTTCTCTCCAGACAGAATATTTAATATTAATAGGGATATTTGTCTAACAGGAATTATGTTCCAGAGAATTTTATTTTGCTTTGTCCTTGAAACTGTGAAGCTCCAGTGCTTGAACCTCTCCCAGAAACATCTTACAAAATTTTATTACTTCGTTTCTGATGTCATTAAAGAAAATGAAGATTTAAGTTTTTAACTAGCCCTTCACTCTTAAGAAATAAATGAAACCAAACAACTTCACAATGACTGGC
Organism: Centrocercus urophasianus; assembly: GCF_019232065.1. NCBI lineage: Eukaryota > Metazoa > Chordata > Aves > Galliformes > Phasianidae > Centrocercus > Centrocercus urophasianus. The sequence continues at coordinate 46,282,504 of NW_024884586.1, forward strand.
TATGCAAATATAATGTATCTCCGATATCACTGTGATGGGCATCAAAAGCACCAGAGGGCCACTGTGATTGTCAGTATCTACTGTGAATTTATCTCAAAAGATAGCTCAGAATTTTCAGAGAACATCCCATTGTCCCTTTTATACAATCAGGTACACTGAATCACAGTAATTCTTTTCTGACTTCATAGTCTATGGGTCTAAATACAAAATTGGACTCCCTACAGACCCAATTCCCAAACTTCTAATAGAGTAGGTCCTCTGAAGACATAGGAAGGTCAAGTCTGTGAGGAATGCAGATCTCTCTCGGAGGACATATCACTGAGCTTATGGAACTCTACTTGTCATTTTTATAAAGCAACCACAAAGGCTGCTTTTATATCCTTATATTTGCATGTTTCAAACAGTTTAGATGTTTTAAGCTGGACTTGATGTTCTAAATAAAGGTGTAGCTCTGCCATCAGGCATGCAGTTGGGAACAAGCCAGTAGTCTACTTGCCATTTTCTACAAAAGAAATTTTATTTTCATTGGTCAGACAGGAATCAGGATGGGAGATAAAAGGTAACACAGAAGTTTCCAGTGTACATAACCACACAGACTAAAACAAACAAATAGTGCCCTGCAAACTGGCTTCTCCTCATACTCTAATTTTTTTTTCTTCTGACAGCCTTACAGATTCAAGAACAAAACTAGTTAGAGAGACATCAATACCTGGAGAAGTGCAATCCTTTCCATTAATCTTTCTTCTGTTTCTTCAACCAAATTCACAGATGGCAACATAGAAGCAAGTGCCTCTAACTCCTTATTGAATGCTAGACATTCATCATCAAATTCAGTCCATTCCTAAAAAACAAATCACATCATTAATGTAACACACATGGGCATTTTCACTACATCAGACTTAATGCTTAACCTAGCATAAGCAGCCCTTGTGTTAATGAAACAGAACACATAAGCAGTTAAGCAAAATGAAAATACTAAAGCGAGACATGATTTTAACACAGATAAAATAGCTCAATGAATATCTTCAAGATACTTAGTTTGAAAGAGGTATGCTTCAGTTTTCACTTCCTTAGGGGGGTTTTAAGAGCAACCTTTGTATTTAATTTTAAAATAGTACCAGTATTTTATGACTATAATGGCTCTACTGTCAGACCAGGCATTACAAAATTACTGCAACGAAGTCATGCAGTCCCACCCACATCACAGTAACAGACTGAAATGCCCACTTCCAAAGGTGCTTCAAGGCAAAAAAACAGTTTACTGCCACACAGAGAACAAGTTGCTATTCAACAGAGATATGAAAGGACAACTACTAGAGAAAGAATCACTGCTGTGGTAGTTGCTTCTGGAGGAACCCTTTCCTTCTCCCTTCAGCTTTTACCGTGGGTTTCTCTTGGCTCATTACCTTTAACAACTTCTCTAAGTGTATACCGTACTGGCTGGCCTTCTGCTCCAGCAATCTGACTTCATTCACCAGCCCTCTCCAGAATTTCTCTCTCTTTTGCAGGACAGAGGGATTCACTTTCTTGGAAAATGCTTGCATGAAAGCCATGTGAGTCATGAGGTTGTGGAAAAAGTCCTGAGAAAAAAACAAATTAAATCTTGCCATGTAAGAGAAACCATGCACCTGGGGCAAGAGTATGCAGAAGAGAGAGAGGGCTCACTGAGAAAAGCAGACGCTTTCAGAGTCCATCAAAGCTAGATCAGCAGCCTTCTACCCAAATGCTGCATCAGCCCAAGATGGGTTACTGATAATTCTGCAGTCAGACTAGGAACCAGTGATGAGTTGCATATACTGTTTTCATTTATGCATTTATAAAGAAAGATCATCTACATTTACACCTTCAGTTCATATGAAATACAAAGATATTGGAGGACAAAAATGGAAGAGTTTTAACAATACTTGAGTTTAGTGTGAGGGGAGGATCTGGCTGTCACCAGACAGCCATTGCTCAGTTTCTCTAACCTTGATGGGAGATGGGAGAACTCCAATCATCAGGCATGACCAGATCTAAGGGCTAAGAAGTGGGAAGGACACAAAGAGCTTGATTTAGTTATAGCTCAGCCAACCCCGGGGGAAACGGCTGAATCTCAACAAAATACTTTCCTCCCTGAAAATGTTTTAAGGACTTAACATTATACTTCCATCAAGATCTTCTTCACTAAGAACTAATATTAGTACAAGGATTTCACTTTAGGACTGTATCCTAGACTGTGTGAGCACTCTGATAAGTCTCGATAGCCAGGGCAGGAACAATTAGTTTTGCAGTTCCTTCTTTTGTAAATCAACGTGTGTAAGTTTGGAATGTAAATCTATTCTGTATTTGTTTTCCTTTGTAAATACATTCCAAACATTTTACTTTGCTAAGGGTAATTTGTGAGTAAGTGACAAACATCATTCTTACGGCTCTAAAGTAGTGATCTGCAGTGCTTGGCATGCTGAAGCAATTCTATAGGGAGTTTGAGCTTACGTGGAGCAGTTAAATCAAGGCATTAACATGACAGAGATATTTTGCAGTGACTAGCATTGGTCATGGCTTCTTATCAAGCAGCAGGACAATCAATGGGGACGCACATGTATTCTAAGGATCTTCCATCAAACACACTGCACTGGGAACAAGGAACGGTGGACTGACAAGAGGAGGATCTAAAGTACCCTCCCTTCAGAAAAAAAGCTGTTATGACTAAGTTTCCTCCATCAGATCACAAGGACATAGAATGCTGGAAGCAAAGCCTCAGCTCTCAATTGTTAGACAGCAACTCCAGGAATCTAATTACAAAAAATTGGAAGGACATGTTTTCTTCACACATCTTTATGTTCTGAGGTAAGTCACAGCACATTTTACACTGGCAAAACTGAAATCCTGATTTTAATATACAACCAAAACTGCAGTTGTAATAACTTCTCTTTCTTGTTGTAGTGAGTCCTATTTTGGATTATTAAAAGCTTTGCATTATTTTCTGCATGAACTTGAGTCCCTCTTGTATGCTATCAGATAATTTCTCTATGATACTCAAAGAAAACTCATTAAACAGTTTTCTGGCTGTGCTCATCTGACAGGAGCTGGGCTGTGAAGAGAATCCCATACCTTGTGATTTTCCAGGTGAGATTGTAGAGCTGCTCTGCTTTTTGTCAGCTGCTTTGCATCTTGTGCAATCTTCTCTTGTCCAATAGCAACTAGCTCTGCAAACCCACAAAGTAAGTCCTCATATTGGCTCTCACTGATGGAAGGAGAATTCAGCTCCACATATTTTGCTTTCAGAATCCCCCACATGTCATCCAACACATCCTGCAGTGTGAACAAAGTTTAGTGATTCATGAAATACATAAACGAATCCTACAAATCCAAGTGCACATTCCCAGACTGCAAAATAACTATCAGCCTTTTGGTGCTTAAAAAACATTGCAGAGAAAAATCAAACCTTGCTGTATAAGTAGAAACTGTACTGTGTTCTTACCTCTAATTTATAAGCTTCCTGGATTAAGGTGACAGGTAACTGGAATCTTTCCCCATAGCCTCTCAGTTTTGCTACTTGGTTTTCAAAGTTTTGCAGTTCCAAAGCACAGGCATCAGTTTTCTGAAATTAAAGACAAAATATAAGTTTATGAGATGAACAGACAAGACCGTTCATGCACACCTTACTGGGTTTGCGTGGCACAGCCAGGAAGGAAATATAGGTCTTGTGTCTCAGTATGACATTCAACATGTTTCAGTTTACTAACTCAACAGCCATTATTAGAAGGAATCTGGCCTGAGAAAATACCATTTTCTCATGAATTGGAAAGGTTCAATCAGGGATGGATTGAGACAAGTTCTTTCTGAACAAAGGGAAGTTATGTACTGCTGATGTTCTTTTTCTAAGAGTGATTGCTTCACAGAATATGTTCAAGGCAGCAGCCCCTGCTTGGGATCTGAAAAGGCTTTCAGCCTGGCAGAAAATAAGCCTGTAAACAAGGCTATGAGCCCTTAACAAAAATGTCTGTGGAACCCCTTTTTGCTCCAGCAGCAAGTAGATGAGCATTCTGGGGAGGATATGCAGCCTGTCCATTTCTAATTCTCTGCTAATCCCTGCAGAGGTTGAAGAAAACTTTAACTGGTCAAATGCCACACTATGATGAAGTGCTTATACCTCCTGAATGAGCAGATACAATGCAGTCCTATTTCCATGAAGAAAAAGCGGAGCTTTGAATATCAGGAAGGCATAATGTGTGGAGTGCCTCACTTTGTGTAGCTTTTTCTCTTCTCTGCCATAGTTTGGGGTGTATTTGTTCTAAGAGGTTGTGGGGACACTGGTTCCTCCCCGTCAGTTAGTAAAAGGACTGGAATTAAGTCCAACTATGGGCCGGGATGAGTAGGTAAAAAGGGGTGATAAATACTGAACTCTCTCCTCTCATTCTTAAAACATAAGTGAGACTCAAACTTTTGAAAATATAAAACAGTAAATCACAGAAAACTGGCAACATTAGCTTTTCTTTTCCCACAAATGAAATTACCTGAAGCTGCTCAGAAACATTATGTCCACGAATTGAGTTCAAACATTGTTGCAAAGTAGCTTTTTTCTCAGTTAATTGATCATAAAGCAGCCTGGTTTCATTCTGAAAAAGTAACAATCGTCAGAAGTATATCACATACAAGTATAGTAACAAGCAGACAAAAATACAGCAAACAAGACAACTCTCTCTTACAGAAAAAGCACTTTTTCACTTTAACACACAAAAAAGCATACACATTCTGTGCTCAAAGGAATAATTTAGAGAGGGAAATTCCCTGTCAGCGTATAAAAAAAATGAGATTTCTCTGTCACAATGATCTTCTGTGACTGTAAAGATCTGTGAAACTTACAGAGAAACAAATTCTTCTCGTCTGAAAATGACAAAATAAGTCTATTACTGACAACTGATGGAGCTCAATGGATTCTGCAGGAGTAAACATAGCAGTATCAGCCCTGTTATTGTTTGGAGACAACGTCACTGTGTTCTTCAAAGGAACTATTTTATTATTCAGCAGCACAGATAAGCTGACTTGATGATGAGCCACTGCAGCTCTGCTGAACATCAGAAAATGTATTTTAAAGACCAAGTTCTTCTTTCTTTCAGAAAGGAAAACATAACTTTGCAAGACTGTGGCACACTTTCTGCTACTGTGGCACAAAATCTCAAGGAACAGTAAATACCAAGGGTTAAACCAATCTCCAACCAACCAATCTCTCCAGATGGCTGTAGAGCAGACACTGCACCCAAAAAGCAGCGTCTCATAACATATATTCTGAGAACAACAGAGCTTTTGGCACTGCACTAACTTTGATCACTCCTGAATGCACGAGGCGGAAGAAAGGATGCACAAACCCTTCCCTGGCCTAATCCTTCCCCACAGACACTTGGTTTAGCCTGTAGATCAGCATACATGGGATTCTGAGTTACTTCTATACTTTGCATGCAAATTTTCTACTGTGATCAAGGCTTCTGAGGCAGTCAGCTCTGTAAACAGCGCTGCAAAAGCAAAATATATTTGCTTCTTGAGAGACCAAGACAAGTTTGTTCAGTACCAAAAAAAAGACCATTACAGATGCCTCATTTGTAACCCGAATGCATTAACACTGAGAAGTCTAACAGATGCTGTGAAAAAAGATGTGCATTTGGCAGTGCAGTACCTGATAACTGGTATTATGATCCAGCCCAGCTTTCATTGAATTGCTCCTTGAAGCAGTGGCAGCTTGAGTCTGTTCCAACCATGCCTGTAAGTTGTTAAAGCACTCACAGAACACATCTGTGCTCCCACCAGCACAGGTAATAGACTTTAAAAGATCATCCTTTTTATCACTCAGATCAGCGTGAAGTTTTTGCAGCTCAACAGAAAGAGTCTAAAGAGTTGGAAAAAAGATAACATGAGTGAAAATGGTCTCTGTCAAAGGAGACCTGCCTGTAAAATGCAGTGGTACACGAGCTGGCAGTTTGCTAACGGGCAAAAGGCCCAGATCTGTGCGCCACCAAATAACTTGATTGTGCTACTCCCATGTAATACTAGCAAAAATGAGAGGAAATGTCAGGCCATATACATTCTTGTTGCAAAAGAAATCCACCATGGCTCCTCCTTCCCCTGGATGTTCTAGGAAAGTTACCTCATAAAGAACCTGCTGCACGGCTGCCTCTTCAGTGGAGAGGACTGAGGTGTTTAACATCTCCTCCATATTATCCAAGCACCGGCTGATTGCCAGAAGTAGCTCAAACAGTTTTTTGTCCAAATTGGAAGAAACTTCCTCTGCCACATTCTCCTGTGTAAAGGCAAGTCAGAATTTTTCACTACTTTAACCCAAGGCACACCTAAGATTTGTTTGCTTGCATGAAGTTAGAAGTTTAGTCAGCTAATAATAATAAAATGCAGTTCATGAAATACTGAAGGACAGTCTTGGATGGGACAGCTATATACATGCAATACTCAGAGCTGTCCAGGCCAAAATTGAGAGTGACCTTCAGTATATTAGGAGCGGATGTAGTTTCACAGGTTTCTAAACTCAGGAACAGGCACAACAGAACTTGCCTCGTCAGCTCATATATTGCATATTTACTAAAGTCATTTACAGGGTCCTCATTTAACAGAGCCCGAGGAACAATCTGGAACAATCTTTATCCATACTAGCATGTCTTTGGATTCAGGTAGCAGAAGTGTCATGGTTGAAACTTGCAATCTTTCTCCTCAAAATCCTAAGCTGAATGTACATTATACCCCCCAGCTGCTACAAAAGGTACAATAAGTCCCGTTTGCAATACTAAGATTACTGTCTATGTTTCTCAATGCCCAAACAGTGCATTGTGTCTAGATTTCCTGGTGTTTTTGGCAATGCTAAAACATGCCATTTGTACCTGTGCATGCACCACGTTTGCTTCTTGGCTTAGGTCTCCCAGCTGCACAGTGTATGTTTTCAGCTCTTCCACGGTTGAGGCTCCTGCATTTGGGAACGCACCCCGGGGCAGCATGTTCAGTTTTGTTGTAATCTGACATTGAGAAAGAGAATGCTGCAGTTATGTGAACAGCTCGAATGTTGTCTGGGCTATGGGTAACTACATAACATCCCTTTTAAAAAACATTAAAATAGAAGTGTCAACTTATTAATATAAAACACTAGGATAGCATTCCCTTTTTGCTGTCAAGAATAAATTGGTTAGGCTGTGTCCTGATCAGAGCACGACTGAAAAAAAGAGCCTCTGATTCCCTCTTTTAGGGGCTACAGGCTGTAGCCTGTATTAAAGCAGGCTTGCTGCCCACTGCAGTACGTGAGTATGAGCAGTCATTCATCCTTTTACATGACCAATTTTCTTCCATTTAATGCAGTACTCTTCTTCTTTCAGAGAACAAATCGAGTCATTCTAATTGAATGTGAACAAAACTGCTAGCAAAAGAAAACACTTTTTCCAAGCAGTAAAATTCTGCAGTCTGCTCTGAATAAATGCATAGCACTTTCTTATGGCAGTGTAAAACCACTTTTGATAAGTCAGAGAGAATGCAAGAACGCTATGGTGAATCATAGAAGAAAATTCAAGCTAGAGTTTCTTCTGACCAAAATGTTCTCACTTGCAAGAACTGAGACTTAATCCACATCCATAAAAATCAGCTGGGAGCTGGCTGGATAAGTCGCCTAATTTCCTTAAAAGAATTAAGCAGATAACATCAGCTCTGAATGCTAACTGCCAGAATTCACCTACGTGTTCCCACACTACTTCATAGTCATAGCTCCAGAGTCATCTACCTCAAAGTAAAATTAAAAGACAATCATAAAAGCAGTATGCAGTAACAATTTCTTCTAGAGAGCACTTGCAAAGATTTCAGTTATCTGATGAAGAAGAGACATGATATGATGACTCAAGGAAGGTACCCTAATAGTTATCTTCACCCAAACCAACAGGCTGCACAAAGAGTGCTTTACTGAATTGAAACGGACCTGAGGTTCCACAAGCTGGCAGAGAGGAGACTTCATCTTTGAGGAAAGCTCTTGTTGTAAATATTGCCATTTATTACCCGTTTGGTCCTTTGGAGCTAAGGTGGGATCAACCTGCTTGCTTTTTGGATCAGATTCCCCATTGCTGTATTAAGAAAAAATTATTAGAATGTCAAATACTAAAGTAGAATAAACAAAACTAGATTTGTAAAACTGCTGGTGTAAGACTAGTTTCTATTATACCTGTCCCCAAAACAGAATGCAACCAAACGCATGGCTGGGAACAGACACCCAACTTGTCCTCTGCTTGGCCTGCTTCAGCTCATGGAAGGCATCAGTCCTGCCTGACATCAAGACTGACTGTGGGCATTCCAGTCAGCCCAGTATCAAGGAAGCTGTCACATAAATGACACTCAGTTTCCCCAGACTGCTGATAGTAGAAATCCCCCAGCTCCTGCAATTTTTCTTCTACAAGCACAGGAGTGCTTTGCAGTGCTCCTGCAAAGTTTCTGTGGGTTTGGGAAGTTGTACATAACTGAATGTGGGGAGTGATTTTATTGCTTTGTACCTGGGTTCTGATTTCACACCATCCTCAAACTGTGGCTGCATTTTTTCCACACATGACTCAATGAAGTCAATGAGGTTCTTCTGCTCTGCTGCTTTTACTTTCAGATCCTGTGAACAGAGAACAGAATGAACAATAAAAATCAATTGTGTTTGCAGTATTGCTCTGAAATTATTATTGTGCTTTTCCAATCGCCTTTCACATGAATCCATTTAGCAAGCAAAATTAAGAATGCCTCTATCAGGAAAAAAAGCAAGTAGTGTCTAAATATGATGTTACCAAACAATTTTCTATAAATATGTATTTTTACAGAATATCCAGTTAGCAAAACAGAAGTAGTTCACAGAGCACAGAGTTTCACAGGATATCTTATAATGTTAACAATGACCTTGGAGTCATTCCGAGTTAGTTCATGGGAGAATGTTCACAAAGCCTTTGAGTCAAATCCATCTTCAAAAGAATCACAGAATGGCCAGGGTTGGATCTTCAAGGATCACAAATCTCCAACCCCCTGCCACAGGGCCACCAACCCCCACATTTAATGCTAGACCAGGCTGCCCAATCTGGCCTTGAACACCCCCTGGACGGGGCATCCACAGCCTCTCTGGGCAGCTGTTCCAGCACCTCACCACTCTCTCTGTAAAAAACTTCCCCATTGACATCCAACCTAAATCTTCCCTCCCTCAACTTTAAACCATCTCCCCTGGTCCTGCAGTTATCTACCCTTTCAAAGAGTTGATTCCTCTCCTGTTTGTAGGCTCCCTTTAGGTACTGAAAGGCTGCAGTGAGGTCACCCCCCAGCCTTCTTTTCTCCAAGCTGAACAAGCCCAGCTCCCTCAGCCTATCTTCGTAGGGAAGGTGCTCCAGTCCCCTGATCATCTTCGTGGCTCTCCTCTGAACCCTCTCCAACAACTCCCTGTCTTTCTTGTACTGGGGGCTCCAGACCTGGACACAGTACTCCAGATGGGGCCTCACAAGAGCAGAGCAGAGAGGGACACCACCTCCCTGTTCCTGCTGGCCACCCCTCTTCTGATGGAGCCAGGATACCACTTGCTTTCTGAGCTGCAAAAGCACACTGCTGGCTCATGTTAAGCTTTTGATCCATCAAGACCCTCCAGGTCCTTCTCTGCAGGGCTGCTCTCAAGGACTCTCCCTCCAGTCTGTACGGATGACTGGGATTCCTCCGGTCCAAACGCAAAACTGCCAAACCAGTTTCAGTATACAGCTTCAGATTTAAAAATACATCAGCACTTTAAACACATGAAATCGGGTGGGTGACGCCATCTGAACCAATGTGATAAAAGACAAGGGTACCATACAATTTTGCAAGAATCATAAACCTTTTGGACAAAAAAGAGTTTCCAGGGCTTGGAGGCCTTTCTCCATCCTCTCTAACTCCACAAATCCTCTAGGAGAGGTGTATAAGGTACCTGCCCTTGGCAGACTTGATCCCACAGTGAAAACTGCAGCAGCTAATATACACAGCAGCCCCCTACATGTGCTGTGGATATAGAACAGGCAGAAGAATTACCTGTGGGTGCTGGAAACCATTTTGCTGGAGGAAAGGCTGTTCAGTGAGGCCAAGCTGGGGCAAGCTGGAGCCATTGGAGTGCAACATCTTGAGGGACTCTGGGTCACTCCTCTCCCTGCTGGGAATCTGTAAAGAGAGACCCATTGTGGGAAGGCTTCCAGACTTGACAAGAGGCCAGAATCTCCATGTGCAGTTTGGGGAAATAGCAAAAGCAAAGCTGTTTTGGAACACTTGTAAACAAAATCAGTAGTGCAAAAGCAGCTGGTACTCATGCGAACACTTCTGTTCAGTTTCTGTCCAGGTCTAGCTGGGGGGCTGTGGTACTGGAAAGCTGCTCATGCCACTTAGGTGTTCTTTGAAGAAAGTTACTGCTTTAAGGCCTGTCTGCTGTGATACTATCACAAACATGATGGTATTTTGAAAGAAAGCAAACAAAAAACATCACCAAACATTTTTATCCTTTTCCTGCATTGCTCAAAAAATTTCAGCTACTGCCACTGAGCACTTCAAGCTGAAAAGATGTAGCTCAAAGACTCATTGGAAGTCCCACTACTTACTGCAAATGAAAAATCATCATACCGCAGTGCAAACTGAAAAAATAACAAGTCTGACATTTCTGATTGACTCTTCTCCTTTCCTTGTTTCACATGGTAAGCTCTAACTGTTCTTGTGCTACTACAGAACTCTGACTTTTCCTCGGCACAGAATTCATATGCTTTACCTGCTCTTCACTGTATTTATCCTGAAGCATCATCTGGACTTTTTCCAAATTACACTTCGCTTCCTTCAGCTTCAAGGAAAGCTCCTCTGCCTCCTGTTGGTGGCCTGCACTGTTTCCACCATCTTCCAGTAAACTAAGAACCTTTTGTTCAATCTCTGATAACATCACCTAGAAGTGACAGGAGTCAATTATTCATTTTTAGAAGTACAATATTCCTTTCCTGATAACATTCTTAAAACAGTGCTTACACTTAACCCTATCTAAAATGAACAGAAAGAAGAAAAATTAGCAATAGCTTCACGCTCCCTGGATTTTCTCTATAATAGCCTCTTTTTGCTATGAACAACAAAGTGCATTTAATACAGTGCTAAAGACAAAACTGTTTCAGAACACCTTCTGTGTGGGAAGTTGTATAACTCAGACATTAAGTAACGAGAAAGAGAAGCAGAAATTACCAATAGACTTCATTTGGAATAACTAAGAAGACAACACACCACATCAGAGAAGAAGGCAGAGCACAGACTGACTACATCACCCTTGGGAAGGGTCCAGTTCCGTGGATGTATGAGCTAAACAGACCTCACCGTGAGGCCGAGGCACTACTAAAACTGCAAAACTGTGATAAGTGAGGAAGAAATCCTTGACCTGATGCTCACTGTAAGGCCAGTTTTCACTCCTTCTAATCTCATCAACCAGAAGCATGGCAGAATTTCTGCTCATGTGACAATACAATTTTACCAGTGTATGGAGGGCAGCCTTTAAAAGGAGGTCATCAGTTCTAAAAACAGTTTTGGGCACCAAATAGAGACAGATCATTGGTGTTGACTGGTAAACCTCACACAAATCTTGCTGTGATGAGTTAAGGAGTTACGTCTAACTCTCCACCCACTGCAAGGAGCTACTGGCTTCACAACAGAATCAGCAAAAGGTGAAGCCTGTCTCAGCTGAATAAATTTACAACCTTATAGCTCAGTTTAAGGTGACAACTACCGCTGAAACTATTTTATCTGAAATGCCCCTGGGCTTTCAATAGTGATAGAGGGACATGTGTATCCTAAGGCCAAGTGGAGCTGAGGACAGCAGTCCACCTCCCTGAGCAGCCCCTCCCATCTGCAAAGGATCCTTCCTAACATACAATCATCCAACCTAAATTACCAAAACACAGTACTGGTACCACGCGTTAGCCAGGCCACTGGAAACTGTTGGGATTTGGTTGCTGATTCACATTGTTCTGAATTGAATTACATCTCTGCATTACTTCAAACTCATGTTTATAAAGTTAAATGTGGAGACAGAAACCACAGCTCAACTGCAAAGAAATCAACTGCAATAAATTAATTGTTCTACATCATATCTATCTATCCAGAGACCACTCCTGTTTTGTGCTTTGGATATTTTTCTACATAGATCTTGATTAGGATAGAAAAATATTTTTCTGCTCCTCTGTCCTGTCAAGTTCATGTATTAACATTGAGCCAGACTGCTAAAAGCTGGCAGGAACTCAGCAGGGCCTAGCGTTGCCTGAAGTCTGCTTGATTTTATTGCTTGTGACTGCCCTATCAAAGCCAACACTGACACAAAGCCTGAATGGGATTGAGATACAGCCAGCTACATAAATGTATTCAGGATCTTAATTCCCAGAGTTCAGCAGTCAAGCAGATGAGGATATCGGCCTGGCACCGTGGGGAACTCCAAAGCTGCATGCCTGCACATTTTCTTTTAATCTGTGTGCCAGAGAAAGGAAGCTGTGCCAGGACTACCACCCAGCCCAGTACTTTACGTCAGCTCTGTTGTCTTCCATCCATTTCCAAATGGAAGATCCTAGACCTACAGCAGTACAACCAAATACAGGCTACTCAAGTGGATGAATATCTGTCTTTCCCCCTTCACTGGCAGCTGTGGGGTCCTGAAGTGCAAAAGAACTTACGTACAGTTTAGGAGCAAATTTTACACTGGTCTTTTAAGTCACTCTAAAAAAAAACCAAAAAACAAACAAACAAACAAACAAACAAACAAACAAAAACATTCTTTATTCTTGCTGAATTATCACGATGGAGACCAACAGAAAGCTGCCCTTAAAGAGAGGATGCAGAATTCGCTGAGCCACATTTTCAAAAATAAACTAAAGAAAAAAAGAAGCTGTAGAAACATTCAGACCTCAAACTAAATCCTGCAGGTGTATAACAGCCCCACTGTGTACCACCCTAAAAACAGCTATTAACTGAGCCCTAGGAAAGCTGCACCTGAAACCGAAGCCGAGCTACCGGCTGTCTGCCAAGGCAATGAAGCTGAATAAGCAGGGAGAGGAGAAGCAGTAACTGTAGCTTTCCTGTGTTCACAAACCCCCGGGAAGGGTCGCTCATGGATGGCCAGCAGCACACAGGCTGCTCCCTCTTACCTGGAAATCACCAAGCTGCAGTTCCACCATCTGCTGCATTTTGGGGGTCTGGGGGTCTGAGCCCAGGGACACCTTAGTTTTGTCTAGCCATTGTTCCAGCTCAGCGACCTGGGCCTTGCACGCCTGCAGGATTGTTTCCGGCTCGGGCCTACCACCATCCACTGCTTCCTCTGCGTCTCCCTCTTTCCCTCGAGAGCCCTGGGTGGCGTTGGGGACAGGAGGCGGCGTGACACTCTGAAGCAAAGCACATGAAAAAAAACCCCACAGTTATCTTCCTATTGCTTTCTTTTTCCTTTCTTTCTCTCTTCTCCTTTCTTTCCCCACTCTTTACCAGTGAGAAATGTTTAACTTTCACATTCACAGGGCTCCAAAACAACTCCGTCACCGACTTCAGAGTTCTTAAAAAATATATAATAATTAAAGATAAAAGAAAAAGGAAGGGAAATCCTGCAGGCAGGCGATCTAGGATCTGGTGCAACAGGTTTCCAGACACAATTTGCATCTGCACAGGTATACCTGAGCCACAGGAAGCACGATGACTCACCATTAACCAGTTCTCCCCTGAGGAGAGATGTTTTGCTGTGGGAGTTGGATGGAAGAGCCATGCAGTTTAAAACTGTAAAGCAAGCTGTTGTGCATCATTTAGAAGTTCCTTCTAAGCATTTGGTTCCAACAGCCAAATGAGTTTTATTCAGGCTCTACATCACACAGAAGAATAATGTGTATTTTTAAGTCTATCTTGTGTAATTCTTTTCTCTCGCTTGCTTTGCTTTAAGAAGCAGTACTGCATACTTCCGTAATAAGGAGAAGTCTAAAGTGCTTGGAGATACCAGCAGTTGCTTAGAAGCCTGCACAGCTCTGTATATATCCACGCACATGCAAATAAAGGAAGTTAATAAGTAAATGAAGCACAACGCCTCTGCTGAAAACCACCTGTACCGCTCCCACGGCTCCAGAGCATTCACACACACTGAGATGGCCAGTCACAGTGCATTAGCCTTGTGCTAAAATGAGGGTGCCAAAATGCATTGGTTCAGGTATCAGTGTCTTACTTTGATCATTACTCTTCTGATTTCCCTCTCAGATACCTTGCAGCAGTGTCATTAAACACAGGAAATAGTCTGAATGTAAAATTCTGAAACAGGAAAGTATGCTGATGTACATGCAATTGAAGATATGAAAGTACCAGTTTACTTCAACTTCCACTTGAAATTTTTGGCTTTAGTTCTCAGCCAGTTTATCCTTGTTCATCATTTAATTATATTTTGCCAGTTTGGGCAAAAAATACATATATTTACATATATATATATATATATATATATATATATATATATATTTTTTTAATCCAATCGGATTGCAAAACATTTTGGTCCACTAAAGTAAACGTATTTTGACAATGCCAAAAAAATAACCAAGTATTAAACAGAACACACGCATACAGAAGCATTTATCTATGGCATGCTCTGCCCTTCCCCAGGTAAATAACACTGCTTCAGGAAACTTCATTCCCTTTCTTTACAGAAACAGAAACTCAGATATGCAGCCAAATCAGTTGAATAAAACAAACCAGTTTTGTGTGCAGGTGTAACATCGTTCAGCTTCACACACACATCATGAGTTTGTGTTCTAAGAGTTCGTGTTCTAAGACTGAGATCATAGAGGACATGGAGTGGACAGTTACCAAAACTTACCTGACAAGTAATAGTTCAAACAAGTTTTTGAATTCTATGTTACATTGTAGGCTGCTAGAACTGAGTTTGGAAGGAAAATATGCCAGGAGCAATGAAATCGTATCATTTAACAACTACCAAGATAGTGGGAATAAATTAATGTTAGTGTATACTTAAGTTCTGAATGGAGAACATGAATATAATCAATGGCACAGATCTCTAGACTTCAACACATCTCCGAGGGAAAAAAATGAATATAGCATTTTTAAAAATAAAAGCCTTCCTGTCTCCAAATAGCAACTGATCTTTCAAGTAAATCACCTAGCAGAAGAAAAAAAAAAAAAAAAAAAAAAAAAAAAAGTTCCTAATAGGAGTTACATAGCACGTGGAAATGGACAGAGCAGTAAAATTCTGAAATGGAAAAGATTTTGCAATATTGCAGGCTTTTTTGCTGTCTGGCATGAATTGAGGAAGGACAGCCTTCTCTGCGGGAGCAGAGGAGGACTGTGGCTTATAGCCTTACCACATTCTGTGCAAACAACACAGAGCAGCTGTGTCCACCTCTGAACACTGCTCTGCTGAGCTTTTCTATAACTGGGTTCAACAGGTTGTGGGTGCCCCTGAGGACAGGAGGCTGACAAACACAGTGGCACACAGAAGTACCAGTATATGTTATCTTGTTAGGTGCCTGACCTGGAGATGAAGTCTCTCTTATACAAGGGTCTAAATGTCAATTACTCTCAACTGAGATTTACTCAGTGCAGTAAGTATCTCAGCTCAGTACAACACAGAGAATCAGCAAGAGCTCAGCTGAACAACTTTCTGTGCTTAGGGACTGGAGTGACTTCATCTCGTTTGCTTGCAAAAGGAGCTCACAAACATCCTGTATGAGCAGAAGCCAACAGTGTTGCAGAGTAGCAAAGAAAAAGGACACAGAGATCACATGTACAGACAGGCCATATATGATACACGCACTCATACAAGGCAGAATGCTATTGTTTATAATATTAGTATGCAATTAAAAGCTGCTGACTAAGTTCTAACATTTAGCTATGTATTATTTTCCTGCACAGGAATGAGAAACTAAAAAAGGGCACGTCAAATTCTCCCGACACCTTTTTTTTCATTATTGAACTATATATGTTGAAAGTCATGCATGATATAAGGAGTCAAGGAGCACTGAGAGACGAAGTGACTTGAGAGCGTGCTCCTGCTTCAGGCAATGATGGATTCTAGCTTCTTCCATGCTGCTAGAATTTAAGAGCTAGAGCTGAGGCTGCTCTGCTACCAGTCTTTTGCTCCTGGCCTTGGTGGACTATTCAAGACTATTCCATACGCTCTTCTGCATGTAACCTATAGGCTGCTGCCCATTCCTCTATAAGCTAGCACATGTTTTCCACAAAGCAGCAAAATATGGGAGGGTTATTCTTATTCATTTCTCCTTTAACTGCCGCTTCAAAATCCAATAACTGATGCAGATTTTATCACCTTAATCCTCCCATTCACACCTTTATGAATGCCAGCATCTTTTTTCCTGACAATACTCCATCTTGTTTCCTAGAAAACTTAATTTTCAAGATCAGAACATAACCTTTTTCACTCAAAGGAGCAATCTGAAGAAGCCCATTAAGGGTTGTAGGTATCCTACCATATCACTAATCTTTCCACAAACTCCAGTACCATTATCATTACCAGTAGCTGGGTTATACAGAAGGTCACCTCGTTCAGCCTACTTCAGATTTGCAAACTCACCACGGTCTGACTTTCATGACCTGTGCCAGGGCTTTCTGTCCTCTGTGGAGTTTGCAAAGATGATTCCTCATTGTCTTTATTGCATGATCGTACTATCTCAGCAGCATCCTGTAGAGAAAGAGAAAACAGTGGAAATATTTAGATCATTATTGCCTTGCTGTGCTTGAGAGACCTCAAAAAGTAGCAGCTCTCCAATGCATAGCAGTCCTGGACCAAGCACATTCATGGAGATGAGTTCTCTTATGCTTTTAACATAGATACATGGAAGCAGCAACTGTAGCTAACACATCAGATAATGTCAAGACACTGTGAAGAACATAGCAAAACACCACCAAAACTGTAGCTGGTCAGGAATATCAGATGTTGATCTTCTTGTTGACAAAGTGAATCTCTTCCACAGATAATCTCCTAACAAACTGTACATTTTATTGCCTCCCCAGGAGTTAATGAAATGAATCACTCCTAACAAATGCACCTTTCTGTCTTCGGGCTTGTAGAACAGGAAAGAACACTTAAATGAAAAAATTCAGAGTGATGTGGAAGACAGAGCAACTTAATAATGCTACTGCCCTGCATTTCTACACTTCTCTTACTTCAAAGCCTTCAGCATTACCTACGACTTCTGCAAACACTTTCCACAAAGATGAGTTCCTGCCCTGTTGAAATAAATCTGAGTTCATTACCTGTGCACCACCATCTGACAAGGTTCCAGAAGACCAAGAGGTTGCACTGTCCTCCTTACACTTTTCCTTGTATTTTAATGAGGGCCAGAAGCTCACATCTATCTCCATGACTGTACTTCCCTTTGAAAGTAATAGCAACTCAGCATTAGCTTGTGAACACGAAGCTCAAGCATCCCTTCAGGCAATGTAAATTACTGCAAACCTTTACTAACACTTAGTTCTTTCTGCCTTGCTTATCTACCTTACGTTTCCCAAATCTCACCTCCTCCCTTGCTTAATGGCTCTGCCAGATGAACAATAGCTGGATGACACTCCAGAGACCTCAAGAGTATCCTCTGCTTTTTCATGCTATCCCCGAACAAATACACAACAAAAAACCACTAAACTTACACCAAATCACTCTCTCTCTTTTCCTGTCCGCTAAAAACAAAATAACCCCCAAGTCCAGTATGTAAAGAAAACTGCACCAAAAAAGAGTGATTAGCCAGGCTACCATCTAACCTGCATTTCTCCAGGTCTCCATTTCTTTCTGGGCTATCTGATTTTGTCTGAAAGAAAATCCGCTTTTAAACCTTGTTTTTTAGGCTCATGTTTGCTACTAACACATGCATAAAGGTGTTACTGTATAAGTAATTCCATCAAAAGTAGGACCACACATCACAGAATGAGTTACTGTGTAATACAGACATTGATTCAAGCTCTGTTTCTTCATACTTTTTCTTGGTGTAACAAACTTGGCTTCATTTTACTCTAAATTATTTCATATCCACACTTTTTTATAATCTGTAACAAACCAGTTTATCTCACATATATATCTGTATATGTAAGACATATACTGAACTTACCTTGCTGTGAAAAGCATCTTCTGACTCTTCATCTAAACAGGGCAGAAGGGACATCAGTCCTCTCTTCTTCAGCTACAAAATACACAAAAGAGACAGTTCAATTACTCATGTTAAACAGTAAAAGCCTCTGCCCTCTTGCCTGTACACTGAAAGAAAATTACCACGTGGGGACCACTTTTGGACAAGCACCAAGCATTTGACACCAGACATTAAAGCAATTTATAAGCAATTAAGTAAAGCGATAAGTTATTAATTAATAACAGCTGCAGCTCCTAAACACCTCTAAAAACTGGGAGTTTTCAATATTTTGTAGTGTTTCAACATCACAGATGTAATTGGGACAAATTTTATTTTGCTGAATTTACTGAAAAATCCTCAACGACTGATCATTATCAGTAAACACGTGCATTTAACATTTTGCTGCTGATCACTTAGTGTAAACTCCATATTAAAACAGCTCATGCAAAAAAATAACCTGAGGCACACCTCCTTCCTGCCTTCTCCTAGCCAGGTATCATACCCAGTCTTCCTCAGACCATTTAAGAGGAGAGAAGTAACTTTGCTTCACAGCTGCAGGGATGCTCCTCTCTCAAAAGCCACTCCTTCTGGATAAAGAAGGGCTTTATACTTTCCTTCTTCACCTCCTGGGCAAGTGATCACAAAACGGTGCTCCACTCACCTGCACATCGGAAACATCAGTCCCTATGGAGTCAGTTTGTGCAAATACAGAGGCTGTGGGCTCATCTCCTGGTTCAGGCACTTCTTCCTGTAAGCGCTGGTGAAGCTCAGACATTGAATTCTTCATCCCGGTAAGGATGTCTTCCTTTCTTTGGCACAGCTTGATGATTTCTTCTTTTATAGCTTCCATTTCTCCCTAAGGAGCAACAACATCTGTAAGTACGCGTTTTTCTTAGTTAAACAAGAGGTAAAGTAACAAATGACACCTTGCATCTTACTGAGAATGGGTCTATTTGCCCTCTTCCCTTTTTCATAGCTTTGGGACAGTTCCCCATTGTCAGTGCAGGAAATGTCCTGAAACATGCAAAACAATAGCAGCAGACTCTGTTCAGGACGGCGCTTGCCACCTGTACGGCTGCAGTTGGTAGTCTGGAAGGAAATGTGGAAGGCTGGATAAATGAATCAAACTAGGTCTTGCATAGCCAGGGGAATATGAGTTTCCCTCAGGACAGAGGGAATGTAGCTGAGTTACATTACTCTGTGAGTCAAAGCAGATGATATTACTTTCAACCACCTTTTCTGGAAACCTGACACAGAACAACTGGGGTAGCCTAGATGAAGGCAAATACAGCTAGGGGTAATTCAGGGCTGAGTCTTCCTTGCATAAATTGAGTTAACAGAAGCAAACAAAAAAAATAAAAATAAAAAATGGAGGGTTTCAGTAACACAGCTAGGGACAAGAATTATCCCTTAGAATATGACACTGGGAAATATGGTCCTTCAGAAAGTACAAGGAACATGTTTAATGTTCTGCGGGGTCTAAACAGTAACCCAGATAACCCTGCGTTAACAAAAGGGAAACAAATCTGTCTGGCTTTCCTCCTTGTTCATAACTGTTACTCTAGCCAGTGTTCTGCCTTCAAAGCCCTTTTCTAGGGGTCTTTTCTCACCACTTGTTTTCCAAGTGAGCAAAGAGAGCAGAAGCAGTAACAGACCAAGATGGGTAAGCAATAAAATACCTCACCCCTTTCATTACTGGCAGTGCTAAAGCTCTTTGAAGTACTATGGCTTGATTAGAAAACTAAAAATCAGCTAAATACCCCACTGCAGAATGGGATCTGTCCATCAGAGGAAGCTTTGATGCTAGGCTTAAAATAATAAAGACACTGATTCCAGAGGCTGCTCTATCATGGTCTGAATAACGCTATGCAAGTAATAATCTGTGACAGAGCAAAGCAGTAAGACTGCTGGTTTTTGTCTCGACTACAGCTTCCTCCATAAACAATGCTACTGTGGCTGCATGACTAGGAGGGTGAAGGCAGGAAAAGAAGAATTTGCCAATTTCCCATATATTTATAAATGTTTGCTAGGAAAAATATTCGTATTTGTTTTACAGCAGGAGCAGACTTTATAGCACAAATGTCAGCTACTGCTTTGCCAACTTAACTAGGCAAGAAACCAAATCTTTACTGACACAACTTCCTCATTTGAAGCCCATCAATAAGATGGGCAATTCCAGTGCCACATCTATCAATGAAATGCTACAACTGTGAAACATATCTTCTAAAACAAGAGATATTAAACAGAAAGTCTTATGCTCAAAGACAAAAACAAGAGCCAGGAAACGAGTCATGCTTAGTACTAGCATCCAACATCCAATCACCTGAAAACAGAGCAACTATGTATTTAGGAAACAACTGAGAGATTATAGTTATTAAGTATGATGTATGTTTATTAACTGTATTGCTGCTGACTGCAAAAAGCTGAGCTTCTTAGAGGCACTTTATAAAAATACTCATTAAACTTAATTAGTCATTTCCCGACTTCTGCAGTGCTGTCTTTAAAACACTTCTTACTTTTGCATCAAATAAGCAATTCATCCATTACAGAGAGGACCCAACTCCTGGCAAAAAACAGCATCTGTCACCAGCTGATGAACACACAGCATGTCAGCAAGGATGAGGAAAGGGACCTAGAAGATCAAACCCTAACCAGAATCACCAAAAGTAACATTGCAATGATCAGAAAGGGACACAGTGCTTGCTTTATGCACTATCCCAAGGTGCTACCCCAGTTAACATGTAGCAGGATGATGAGTGCAGGCAAGCAATCAGTGCTGCATACTGTTTCACCACAACAGCTGAAAACAGCACTTAATTTTCACTGGAAGTTGATTCAGGTACAAATAGCACATCAAAACCAGTGACATCAAACATATGCCCAACTTGAAACTAGTACTGATTATAATATCTCTTGGTATACAGCAACTCATGTACCTACAGTCACACCACAGTGTTCAATTGCCTGCTTGACTGGAGCAGGGAGCAAAAGCACACTACTATTCATCAGTGCTACATGTTATCATAAATTTAGGGCATGACATGAAACCCACCTCTGGACAAGAAGCCTTCTGAGTGCGTGGCTGATATTCATCTGATTTTTCAGCCAAGTGATTCTTTAGGAATTGTTTCAGCTTTTCAATCTCTTGCTCACATTCTTCTGTTTTCTTCACAGCTTCCTGTGAAACAGTAACTCTTGAAATAATTTTGTATTAACTAGGACATAAACAAACTGGTCAGTAATGCAAATTGCACCAAAGAGTGCTCAAACCTCTTTTCCTTCTGTAGTTAGATGTAAAAGAAACTGTGCTTGCTCTGCTAACCCTGCAGAACTCCATCTTCACCACGTTCAGAGTTCTGCCTGGAAGCATATCATTGCCTACTCTGGAGAAGGACTATGAGTTTTAAAATGCAAAGTGGAACATATTTAACCACATTTACCACAATTTATGAGAAACTGAAAATAAAGAGAAATCACAGGGTTGGCTGGTTTCATATCAAGTTAGAAAGCCTACTTGTTTTAATTAGTGTTCAGGTCGTTATTGCCAGCTAGCTCTGCACCGGCCAGAAATGAACTGTGCTGTCCAGGCAGAAACTGCAGCTCAGAAGATAAGCCAACCACAGTTTCTAACAATTTGAATAGTTTCTATCAAATAAATATTTCCACCTTGTGTGAGCTTCCTCTTCTTGCATGACTTATGGAGAAAGCCTATTATATGTCATCAACAGCCAAATTCACTTTTATTCATTTGATAGTAACAGCAAAATCTCATCAATCAGCACTCCATGCAGAAGTCTGCAGTCTCCCCACGTTCATTGCTGTTTGCCTGCCACAGTTTATCACAATGTCTCAGGTAACTAAGAAACTGTTACATATACAAATAATAATATCTCCTGAAAACATTCACTTTGTAAAACATTTTGTAGCTTTGTTCCTCAGCATGTGGGCTGAGAATCAGAGAGTATCAACAGACTCTTCCTCAGGCGGCTGCAAAAGATAGCGAAGAAAATGCAACTCTGTAGACAGCAGGCTTAAACTTACTTTGCTGACAGCAACATGTGAGCAGCCTGGGAGGAGATAACTTGTCTGCAAAGCACTCACAGGCTCTGCCTTTCAGAGCAAAGAGTCTCTATCTATGAACAATAATGTTACTTTGTTCATTCACTTCTTCGCAATAGCAATCACTCCCACATGTTAGTAAAGTTTTGCATTATTAGTTTTTAAGTTACAAGTTTCAAAAGGCAAAAAGTGTTTTTCCCACTGAAAAAAAAAAAAAGCCAATTTGGAAAGAAAGATACCTAAGTGCAGTCTGTAATCTTAATGACATACATTAAGACAAGGGGAAGAAAAGTAGTTATTCTGCTACTCACCTTAAATAAGAAACTAAAAGTACTTCCAAAAGAGAGAGTCTTACCCATACCTACACTCTCAAATTCTCATAACCGTTCAGTAGTATCTCAATTTTACTTGACTAACTAAAGAATACTCTGTATTTAGACTCCAATTTCCACTATCAGACCAATACATGAATGCAGTCACTTTCCTGCAGATCACTCATCCATTCCCTATCTCCCATCAAGGAGCAGAAAATCTTATTTTATCCTTTTCTCGAAAGAACACACATTATGTCCTACTTGTGGTACTGAATCTGTACCAAGAAGTAATGCTTCTCTCTTTACTTCATTCTTAAATTTTGCTTTTCTTAGCAACTAGAAGACCTATTTGTGGAATAGGCCCTGCTGCCAGGAGTGTGAAGGCAGGTACTAAAAAAATGTCAACAGTACATCATCAAATATGCAAATACTGCCACTCCTTTGCACAGAGAGCTGGTAAAACATTGTGGCTTCCAGCTCCTCTTCCTGATGACACAGTTTAGGTAGCAATAGGTGTGGCTCTTAACAGGCTATAAGAGAAGCACAAAGGGCAACACACATTAAGTCTCCTAAAACCCTACCCTGAAGCATCTGCAGTATCTACTAAGGTTTTGTTTCTGTCAGACTTTTTCAGGTGTTAAACTGAAACTTAATTATACAGAAGTTCCTCGTATTACAGTACAGATAGCAAATATGTGCAACCACATCCAAGCACTAAAATGTCAAACTAATTCACAAAGCAGGGAAAAAAATAAAGTATGTATCTGCAAAGGCAGCCTGTCTCCAGTGTGGCCTTCCGTCTATTAGAATACCTTCTATTCTTCTAATGCAGCACTGAAAAATGCCATCCTTTAATAGCTGTATCCTTTGTAATCTCTTAGGTGGCGACAGAATTATACTTTCAACCCACTCAATAGAATGGGAAAGTCTTTTTTGCACAGCTGGATATCACTACAGCAAAGAACTCATTTTTCCAACCTGTTTTCTCACAAAGAAATTTTACTCAGCTACAAATTTTTGGAAGTCCATAAAATAAAGGCAAATGCTGAGCAAAAAAAAAAGATTACAGCTGCTTCAAAAAGGTAAAAAACCTAAACCTTGACCTATAGACCAATGCTCTTCATAAAGGAGTTAGAAGTCTCATGGTAACACTCAGTAATGGCAATGCACCAGGATTCCAAGGGATAAAAGTATTCTAAAAATTATTGAATACTTAATCTGGTAACTTTTTATCTGAAATATGTGTGCTTTACCATATCAATTATTCAGACCTAAGAAGGTATGAAGACTAAAACCCCAAGACATTAGGGATCATACAGATCTCTGTCTCTTTTCAACTCCAGGCATGCACATCTGTAGCGTGCTTGGGTTTGTCTCTTGGTGCTTTTAAAACTGAAAAGAACAGGAGGAAGGGGCCTACTGAGACAATCTAGTCCAACTGCCTGGCCACTGTGCAGTCAAACAAAAGTTAAAGCGTACTATCAAGAACATTATCCAAACATCTCTAACACTGACAGGAACGGAGCATCAATCGCCTTTCAAAGAAGCCCGTTCCAATGTTGGACCACTCTTGTGATAAAGGTACTTTTCCCAGCATCCCCCGGCACAGCTTTGTGGCACTTCCACTCGTCCTGTCACTGGAGACCAGGGAGTAGAGCACAGCATCTCATTTTGCACTTCCCCTCTTCAGGAAGCTGCAGAGAACAATGAGGTCTTCACTTGGCACCCTCACAGCCCCTCGTTGGATGTGCCTTTCAAAACTTTTACCAGCTTTGTTGCCCTCCTCCGGATACCTTCAAATGTCTTAATATTGCTTTTATACTGGGGACTCACAACTACAAGCAATATTGAGGGTGATGCCACACCAACGCAAAGTATAATGGGAGAATCACCTCTTTTACCATGCTGTTGCAAACCGTTCAGTGCTCCAAACTATCCAGATTGCTTCGCAAAGCCTCTGAACTCTCCGTGGAGTCAACAGCACCTCCCTATTTACTATCATCAAACCTGCTAAGGATGCATTCAACTCCTCCACCCAGATCATTGATAAAAACATTAAAGAGGACTGGTCCTAGGATTAAGCCCTGGGGAAGACCACTAATGACTGGCCACCAGAAGCCCCAGTCACAACAATTATTTGAGCTCTGCAGTTCTGCCAGTTTGTCACCCAGTGTAGCATGCACCTGTTACCTCACAACTGGACAATTTGTCCAGAAGGATACTGTGAGGAATAGTAACAAAGGCCTTACTAAAACCTGGAAAGATCATATCCGCTGCCTTTCCTTTGTCCACTAAGTGGACCTTATTGTAAAAGCAAATCAAATTACTGAGATGGGACTTTCCCTTCAATCTGTGCTGATTCAGCCTGACAAGAGCGATGTCCTTTGCATGCCTTAATTTCTCAATCTGAAAACAAAAGGCAGAGATTCACATTTTAGCTGTACTCTGTACATCTGGGCTCTGAAATGTTTAGTAGAAACTACATGGTCTAAATCACTCTGCTTTACTACAGTAGGCTTGGGAAACCAAATTGGCAAAGATAATGCACCAACTGAAACTCATTTCAGTTTTCTATCTACAGTGTCATGTTGTAATGTGCAATTACACACACACAAAAAGTTAGAACATCCCCCAAAACATTACACAGAGAACATGGTAGGTGCACTACATGCCTGTAAAATAAAGGTATTCGAGGTGATATCTTATGAAATTAAATAACATCAATGAATGCAAATCAATTACCTCCAGCAGTTCATTTTGTTCCTTAGTAATTTTTTCTATTTTTTTCAATTCTCTCAAAAGTTGCCTTGCTCTTAGGAAGACTGAGACAGGTTGTTTTTTCACCCCTGGCAGCTGAAGGTCTTCTTCATAGGACTGTATGTGAACAATGGTCTTCTGCATAGGACCAATATGGTCAAGTATAACCTGTTAGGACACAGGATAGATGATGAATGATTTAGTGAACTGTGAAAAAAAATCAAATTTACACCCATGATGTGCAAGAGTAGTTTTTTTTGCCTTTTCTATTTAAGAAGGAAAAATTTTTTTACTCTTAGAACAAATAAATGAAAATCCATGGTGATGCTCTTTAAAGAAAGAGGAAGATACAATCTGCATTTACAGTTCTGCTTTGTCTGCATATAAATACATGAGTGTTGCACAGTGATAAAAGGGTCATATTCAGAGTAGTTACTTATCTTAGTGCATGTCATTTTAAAGTACTGAATCTTGGTCACAAAGACAGTTTAAAAAATGGCCTAATCTTTTTGCTGTCACTATAGCCAACTCAGGTTTTTCTTTTCTGCACTGCTAACCGCCCATAAGATGCTCTGAGTTAAAGCTGACCTTCTACTGAAGGTCCTACAAACAGTCCCATCACTGCCGAGAAACACAGCTGAGATGGTGATGAATAGAAACAGAAACAAGGACAAACACCTGAAGCCAAGTTTCCCATCAAAGACAGCTTCTCATAACCCTTCATTCTGAGTGGATGCATTTTGCAATCACCTTTGCCAGTTCTGGATGGCAGAAATATGTGCAATTACATACTACACAATATACAAAATACATGGTTCTATAGAAGGCTCTGTGATCAGCTTTGGAAGAACAGAATCCAATAGCAACTCAAAAGTTCCTTGTTATCCTGAAGAAATCTAAAATCTGAGAACTTCAGAAGGAAAAATAAATAAATAAGAGCCCTGAGCCCTTTTCTTACTAACAGTTTTGTTAGACTCCCCCACAAAAAGACTTCATGTAAATAACCACAACTGGAACAGAGATGTTTATTCTCTCATTCACAAGCAGTCTGCATCAGGATTTTTCTGTTACTGTTTGCATATTATCCAGGCTTCCACTTAAAATCAGGCAGTGGGTGAATATTATTTTCTAGAAGAAATATCACTTTAGGTTTTCTGCATAATGTAGCCATTAGAGAACTGCTTCCTGCATAACAAAGCTGTGAGCAGTATGACAACATTTTTTATTCCTCCCCCAAAACAAAAACAACAATTTTTGCATGTCAGTCAGCTGACAATGTGGACTGCAGTTGATAGAAAAGATACCATAAAGCTTTGTTTTATTTCAGGTTTTATAGAAAAGAAAGCTGTCTGGCCAAGAGACCTCACCTCAGCAAGAGTTCTCTGCATGCTTGAAACAGGTGTGCGATGAGTCCCTTCAGCCTGTATTTCTAAAAGTATCTGCTGTATTTTTCCTCTATTTCTGGGAAAATAGGGCCTGATTTGCAGACTCTCATATTAGTTACTGTTTGATGATAACTGGAATAATATTTATTGAATGTACCAGGTCCTAACACTCCCAAAAATGGAAGAGTCAAATATAGCAGGAATACTTTTATACTATAGTTACACACTTGGCTGTCTACTGGTATGTTGTTATCAACTGTGCTTTAGTTTCAAATGTTCTAGGTTAGCCCAAGACTGTGCTTCTTGAAGGGATATCCCAACAGCCTCATTTCAGAGTTCATTTTGCACACTTGTCTAGGTATATGTAAATTCTATTCCCTTCAGATGAAACTAAAGCTGAAGACTTTCCAGAAGAATACCTAAAGACCTTTGACAACTAATAGATGTCCAGCATCCTGGACAAGCACGATCCTGAGTTATCTCCTAAAAGACAAACACAGCACAGACCTCAGGTCCCCTGAAGTATTTTGCCCAACCAATGTGCTCCTTTTGGATTTCACTACTTGTTACTGTAAATGTGTAGCTGAAATAATGTTTGTAATAACTATCATTGACCTGAGAGTTGGAGTATGTGTAATACTGACATTTCAAAGTCATACACTAAAAATTTATTCATTGCAGTACGTATTCACTAAACAGGCTTTTGCTGGAAAAAGCGTACATAGGAGTTTTCACAGACCTGTCCATGTTTAAGTTGGTCTTTAGGAGAAAGTTCCAACAGATCTTCTGATGATAAGATTGTCTTCATTTTCATAATATCCTTCTCAAACATTTTTACATGAGATTCAATGGCATCCAATTCCTAGATTTTAGGAACAAAGAATGTTTGTAGATAGTACAGTTTTGAAACTCCCTTCAAAAAACCAAAATCAATATGAATTTCTGCATTTACTCAAAACTTAAAAAGAAACACTGAAAAACAAATGCAGCATATGCAGAATGTGTTAACAGGACGTGTTAACAGCTGCTGCTGACCAAAAGGCTAGCTACCACAAACTATGCGTTGTCATAACATCTAAAAGAAGTAATAATCTATGGCCACCTAGTCTATTTTAAACCCCAAGTATGGAACTGAAATACCCTTGAAAAATCACATTATAAATCACTACTGGTGACAACAAACTTTTTCATTGTTGATATTTACCATTAAGAAAGAGGTCTAATTATGCATTCTAAATGAAGACTTATTTCAGATGGAAAATGGGTCTGCATACAGTATGGCTCCCAGACAACTCTCATGAAGACAGAGTCAAAGAACAAACTGTGCTGGAAGGGATCTTAGAAGGTCTCCATGGACTGTTTGGGACCTGATCCTGCTGAGATGCGGGAGCCTCCTGCCATGGGGATCTCACCCTTACTCTGAGTCCCTGAGACAGTGCTTGACCAACCTCCCTAAGGAGTATGGCGCTATCTTGTTTATAGTCATCAGTTACATAGCAGCAGGCAACAGTAGCCTCTCCCCTATATCCATCCCTTCTCTGGTCTGAACTGAGTCAGCTCTCTCAGCCTTTACTCCCATGAACTGTGCTACAGATCCTGACCACTCTTGTGGCTCTTCCTGAACTTGCTGCAGAATGTCTATGTCTCTCTTGCACCGAGAAAGCCAAAAACAGGCACATCACCCAGATGTGACCTCACAGAGCCTTGGCTCCATAAAACACTGCTTAGCAGGAGCTATACGTATCAGTGCGTTATCAACATAGTCTTTTTCCTAGAACCAAAACAAAGTATCACACAGACATTCCGAAGAAACCAATTCTGCTCCAGCTGAAACTAAGACACATGCAGACAATGTAAGCTGTACTTAATAACATTTGGTGATGCTCCGATAAAAAGAACTTACAGATCAAACAAACTTACATCAGCCACATGCTGGATCTGTGGAAGAATCTCTGCTATCTCTTGCTGTAACGTTGCTACTTCCTCCTCTGCTTCATTCAGCTGCTGCATTATACTGTCTGTTTCGAAGACAGGCGTTAGCTCCTCCAGCTCCAAGTAAACACTGTGCAGGAGATTTTGCTTTTGTTCTGAGTCTTCCAAAGCCATCTACAGACAAAATAAGAAATTAGTTTGCCTCCCTCACTGGTGACATCAAAGCTCTGAGGCGATTTGGATCAGAATGAATCAGTTTAATTTCCTGTACATCACTGACCAGTGCATGTACTTCCAAAAGCTTAGTTCAGATTAAAACACTTCGTGCTTAATGAAACCAAACTGTTGCATCCTGCAGGCAGAAATCTGAGGGGCTTCTGCTATGACTACTAGGGAATCAATTAGGTAAAATAAATCTACATGATCATGAGTCATGTAGAGGAAGGTTTTAAACTCTGAGATCTCACCCCCAAAACAGAAAAGTATGAGATGCTAAAGAAGGTTTCTCCCAAATTTCTTTGCAGTCATCAGGCTGAACCCAAGTACATACATGTCAGCCAGAGACATGAAAAGGGTTTCCTGCACACCAGTTAGCAAATAAACTGAAGCTCTGCAGAAAATATCTGGCCAGTTGTGCATGATGTGAACATTCTTCCCATCTTCCGCAGGTATCTGCATGATTTTTTTTATTAATTACAGCAAATGTCTTCATACAGAATAGTGAAGGGGTTGTAAGCAATATCTGTGACTCATTCAGCTTTCTGCCACCTGAAGAAAAGGACTGAACATATCTCTGAACTTTATTATGAGCCTCCAGCACATTTCTAAATCCACAAGCTTTCCAGCCTAGACCACATAAAAAACATAAATGCAAAAGAAAATAAGCTTTTGTTGGGAAAACATACACAAATTTTGTTAACTGCCATCTCCTCATTGTTACTTTGTGACCTGCAACATGTTGATCCAGAAACGTCAATCTCTTCTTGTAATATAGGAAAGAAATTCTGGTTAGTTTTAATAGAACAATCCACGTTCAGAGCACCAACTTTTTCTTCTGGTGTAAGCCAAAGAGTGGACATACAGAAAACTTCTATTTTAAATATGATACTGTTAGAAATCATCTTGGCATTTGCCTGGCCCTGTAACATTACAAACGTGATTCTTGAAGTCAGAATTATCTTCAAGACACACTGAGAACTGCCTTGCACATCGATTCACTTCCAAGTTTCTGGTAAGCGCACAGACCTCAAAACACCACTCTATTTGGGATCATGTGCACAACACAGAACAGGTACAAAACTGTACCTATTCGAAAAGTAATAACTGATTTTAGCCATGCAGCACACTGTCGTATATTTTTGGTAGATGCATGCTCTCCATTTCAGCACACAAGATAATTAAGTCCAACACTGAAAATTACCTATCTTTATTTCATGCCCTTAAACTGTAACCATTTTTCACTTAAAGTACTTATGGAAAATTATTTATATCAGTAAGGCTGAAGAATGCAAAACTGTGTCTTTATACAGCAACTAGTTATAATGAGAACAGACATCTGCACTAACACTTACCTGAAGGCCATCAGTGTACTTGTGTAGTCTTTTTGCAGAGTCATTCTGAACACCTGCTCTTAGCAAGCTGTTGGTGTTTTCTATCCAAACTTTCATGTCCTTCAAGAGTTCATCATATTCTTCCATCTTGTTGGCAGCCTAGTAAATGGGAAGTTTTTATAAAAGGGCACAAATACATTTCTATTCACTGCCTAGGATAAACACACGTATGGGCAAGACTTGAAGCAAACTGGATGCATTTTATCAAGGACAGATTAGCATGGTAATATAGAGAAGTACAATTGAAATTTTTCTGGAACAGTTTCATCTTCTAAACAAGAGTAATTTTGGTGTCCATGGGCATACATTTCATGGGGACACGGTTATGATTTATGTGGCAATGTTATTTAAATAGGTAGCACGTTGGTATCATAAATCATAACACTGCTGATCCAGGGGCAGGGATTGCCCATGCTAACGCATACCAACCACAATGCAGAGTTGGTCCTTTGGACTGGAAGCTGGAGGCAATGTTTGTCACTCCAGAAATTCTTAGCTATGTTAAGTCAACGCACCTACTCTGGGCTTTTCATCTGTTTGAGAACCTTTGATGATATTTTGTGTGAAGCCTTTGTTCGTTTATTTGCTTTGTTTGTTTGTTGTAAAGCTATTGCTTTGGCTTCTTTGTTAAAACAACACAAATTTTTCAAATTTGAGAAAATCTGAAGTTCACATTTGCCTCTACCTTGTTTAAAATGGCTGTTCTGCGCTCGGCAAGTTGTGAGACTTGTTGGTAATGCTGAAGGGGGGTCATTAAGATATCCATCAACTCCTGTGCGTGGCAGGAATCCTGCTCTACTATGTCATGCACTTCTGCATCCAGCTCATTGAGTTTGTAATGCCAAAGATCCAGCATATCCCAGATTTGCTGCATGTACAGAAAGGAAAAATGAAATATATGGTTGGGCAGAAAGAGTTATTTTTTCTTCATGTTGAGCATGTGGAATTGCAAAGCTTTTTGAACTGATGCAACAAGAACAGAACACTGCATCTGCCAGCATGATTCACAGCTATAAAAGCATGCATTTTCCTGTGAGAAAGAAAAGGTAAATGTTCAACACGTAAATGCTTGCTTGTACCTCTTCTATTAAAGACACAGAATGAATGGAGACAGCTTTATACTCCTGATAAACCGGGTTCTGTAAAAGCAACCAAAAATCTTTCAATGCCCACCAAAAAAAAAAAAAAAAGGCAAAATTACCTTCTGAACTTCTTTGGCTTTTGCAACACTTTCAGTCTTCTGTTCCAGCATCTTTTCAATAGCTTGAAGGCCATTGTTAATAGTCTCCGCTTTTCCTTTCAGCACATACTGAGGAGAACTCTGCAAGTTTTCAAAGCTAATCTGTCACAGTAAAGAGAAAATGATATTGGAGATTACAAAGATCCACTTGTTTCTGTGTACCTCCTCACTAAAAATACTGGAAGTCTTTTTATGTTCCTTTTGATGAGTCACTTAAAAACATCAGAATGGAATTACATTTCCTGGGAGAAGCATCAATGTGACCAGACTGAATGTTCCCATCTTGTTCAACATTTTCTCCTTCCTTAAAATGACTGGCAATCATGAACCAAAAACTAGTAAGGTGCTGCAACTCCCTGAATTCAGCTGACTCCTTTCTCATCTGCAGCAGTGCCTTGATTATTTCTTCCATTTAAGAAATAAGGACGCTGAGAAGCATCAATGTGTAGTGAATTTCTGAACAAAAAACCCTGGATTTTTTGTTCAAATCAAAACACCAAAGGGCCTAATTTCCAATTGAAAGAGAGAAGATCTCAGGTATTGAGTCAGTGCTGAAGCAGAGAACTGAGAGACAGAAGGAGGTACCAGGTTACCATGAACAAGAAGAACTGCAGGGGGTGAGAAAGTCCTTGCTTGCCCAAGGTGATGTCTCTTCTCACTAAAACCTGCTAGCTGTTAGGGTCAGCTATCAGTACTCTGTTAAATCATGGTAAATTCCCTGTGCTACAGGCCTGGGATTTATGGAGCTCAACTGCACGTCACATTGCACAGCTTTATGCAGCGTGGTTACATGAGATTTCTAGTTTACCACTTACACAGGTTTGTCACTACTTATTCTGAAATACCTACCCTTCTGTGGGAAGAGAAATAAGGAACGTTACTCATTTAGTAAATTATTTGCTTTTATTTCTTTCTACTTGTTAGTTTATTAAGATTCTGACAGGTATTGTCAGAACAATATAATACCCATACTAAGGTACTTTGTTGATAAAACTACAGTAATTAAAATAAATGTATAGGAAAAAAGACCTACAGTCCTTCTCTTGGGTACTCGTGCTTATACAAAACAAATTATCAAGTCTAGTCCATACTTTGTGCCTACAACTCTGTGGAAAAAGGAACTCAGACTGTAATCACCAAACATTTCAGCATTATTACTACCCTGAAGTATATTCAGCATGAAAAATTACTGATGTGTGCAGTGGTAGTTTCTTTCCACAAAACAAAGCAAAAACATGGAACAGAATCACATATGAGCAATGTGACACAGCTGGAAATACGAAAGCAGGCTGTTCAATAGACTTCTGTCGTTCCTCAGACAATTTGCTGTATCTGTCAATGTTCTGCTCATCCAGGATTTTTTTTCAGTAGCTCTTAGTGGTCTGCATTTATAGTACTTGTCACGTAAAATGCATGGCATCAGAAATACATTTTATGTTCATTCTTACATTAGCTTAGAAAAAAGTAGAATGCCATTAAAATAAGACAAGTTAATTCATTTTAGCACAGACTGGTACCTCCTGCTATGCGCCTACACTGATCTCCAGTTCCCATAGAATTCATCTGGTTTCCTTCAGGCATTTAAAAAAACTCCAATACATTCTGTATTGTTTTTCTCTACTCAAAACTGAAATGTTTCCAGGGCAATTCTTGCACTTCAACACGTAACATATGCACTGGGATAATCTTTCATCTCAGAAATTGAAACAGCAAACCAAAAACAAAAATCAACCCAAAGCATAAACACTGTTTTATTCCTCCTTCTCCTTCTCTCTCCTATCTAGTTGTCAGTTCTGAAAAGACTTGTTCCAATTTGAAATGAAAGCTGTAAAAATAAACCTAATTAAAGCTAAGAAACTGTAACGAATAGGTCTCTAAATATTCAATACAACATAAAACAAATGAATAATCTGACAGACAAAAAGAGTCATTGGATTTAAATACTGTTCCATTAATCTTTCAGGTTCTATCAAATTAACTACAATTTAGTCTTCAAAATTGGCATAATTATTTCTGCAAGAAGTTAACTGAATTCTTTTTTCATTTTGAGAAGAAATGAATAAAAACAATAGCTATAGCACAAGAGAATTTCATCCCAAACTTTGAATATTACATTACTTTCCTTTAATTTTGTTTTCAGTTAACTGCTTACATTCCCTTTGTACAGAAAACATTGCAAAAAAAGCATCTCATTGTAATTTAGTTACCCAAATACTCTGCCTGCTTTCAAAGGAATGCTGTCATGTCCCAAGAAGTGGTACAAAGAGCCATGCTGTGATCCTTTACCATACATGCAAGTTTATTTTTTTTAAAAGTGGTTTCAAAGGAGTCTTTTGACTCAACTGTAAAAACTCTTCTCAGTTAAGTTTAACTAATACTCCAACCAACTCTGACTACTAGCTCAGCGTAAGAACCAGACTGGACAGAAAATCACATCTATATCATATCCAAGACCTTGCTGCTAGTGGTTCTATCATGCTCTCTTTCAACACCACCACCATTTCATATTCAGCTGCTTACTGGAAGTTTATTCTAAAAGAAGACAGTTAACATTAGGAATTTTTTCTTCAGCACACCCTTTCACCTGAAGTAAAAAGGTGAATTTAAAAATAATCAATGCTTTAATTTTAAATTTGAAGTTACAAAATTCATCCAATCTTGCTGGATGAATACAAAGAAGTATGTATGAAAATCACATAAGCAATTACCTTGTCTTCCAAGTCTTGTAAAGTTTTCTTGCAGTCCTCCAGCTGTGCTTCAGTTTCTGCAGGAACTATTGTGTACATTTCAGAATATCTGATCCGGAGTTTCTCCATGATATCCTTAAGATTTTGACTTTCTTTATCAATCACACTCTGAACTTCCTATGAAATAGAGATTTTTTTACCCATTTTTTTCTTGAGCACACATGCATGTGTGTAGATATATACAGATATCTTGTGGTTTACATTTCTTGCCACGAGTATGAGTCAGAAGAGCTGTTTTTGAGACACAAATCCTACTCTGACTACCTCTGCAAGCAGATTAACCTCAAGAAATACTCCCTCATTTAATCAAATGATGCTTTTCAATCTATAAGAATTAATTAAACTTGATACTATTCCATGTCAGGCAACTGATGTATTGGTATTTATTGACAGGTATACCAATGTAATCATAGAAAGTGCACCAACCATTAAATGGTAACCTTTGTGCCGTCCCTCCTGCCAAAAGTGTATTTTCTCTTTTAAAGATGTTTAATAGCCAATGTTCATTCCCTCATTATTATTAACAACACAAAAGCCACAAAAAGCAACAGATTTCAAGCTGAAGTGTCTGCTTTCAGGCAATTATACAGAGCAGCACAGCGGGCTCCTTTCAAAGCAGTAGTTTCCAGTCCAGCATGAAGAATGCTGGTTTTATGAGATAAAAGAAACTTGAACAACTGTCTAGAGCCCGTGGCCTAGAAATAAAATCTGACCCAAGTCCTCTTGCAGAAAGAATGAAGAAACTCATTTGTTTTGAAGGTTTTCTAGAGTTTCAAGTAGGAAAGTTCTGTTTTATGGCTCCTTTTCCCACTATTCAGCTATTCGAGAAACTCAAACGTTAACGATGCTGTTGGGCAAAAAGCTCCCACCGGGCATTAAAATTAACATCTTTTTTTCCATTAACTCCCAGTTTTTGCATGGGAATCTTTTCTCTCATACAAATGCAGTTCACATAAGATATACATGAGAGTCTGAAATTGATTTATTTCCTGTCATCTCAAGACAACTGGCTCTGATAGAAATAAATAAATGAAATGAAACCATGAAACATCTGCGTGCCTAATTCTACAGCAAAGTAAGCCCTTGTACCAATTAACACTACGCCAGTATTTACAGGACTTTACAGATTCCCCGACTTGAATTTGCAAGAATCAGTTACAATACCAGCTACAACACCAGTGTCCAAAGGAAAACCTCCAAAGCAGGTCTCTGCAAACTGGTTTCTGTATACAAATGCATGCCCACATTTTACAGGTTGGTTAGTTGGAAAGCATTTGGCTGTTAAAAGTGTCACCTTTTTTTTCCAGGGGGTTAGTCTGACAGAGCTCAAATTCTCTACAGATCTTAGTCGGCTAGAATAAATAAATGATAACGTTCTAAAGTTTAAAAATAACTTAAATATAGTAAAAATAAAATTTTGATCAAGATCTAAAAATTAAGAGAACATAAATAAAATAACACTAAATCAACATGATTGAAATAATAAATAAATAGACACATATAAACCAAGATTCTGGAACTAATAGGAATAGCATTTTGTAAAGTCCAGTATTCAAAGAAGGCTAACAGAAATATACTGAAATGACAGAAATGTATTTTAAAATGTACTGGAACTGTGCAGAGTTAAAGCTGGTGGATCAGTGGTCCTGGTCACAATTTGAAAGCAGTTACCAGATTAATTGACTTATGTGGAATCAGATCCAGAGCATTCAAAGCTGCCCTGGTTAGATATGCAGAGGAGGAAAAAGTACAAGGTATACACTGAGCAGTCCTTCCTAAAAGGCACGCTGGTTGTGAATCTCTTACCAATCTATGAAGGCTTCTGCTAAATGAGCTAGTAGAGGAAGAAGAGTGCAAATCAATTCCAGGGCAGGCCAATCGTTTCCCGTTGAGCCAGACTCATTCTCTTTAACTCAGTGTGCATATGGATATACATACTTTGCAACTAATTTTATTTGGAGCAATTTCAAGCCCCAACATAAAAGAGAATATATTCCAAAGATTCCCACAGAGTCACAGGACAACTGCTAACCTTTAGCTGTGCTGCCTTTCCAACAGCATCTTGGGAGAGCACAGATAGAGCATTCTGTAACGCATTTTTCACAGCATTTATTTCTTCGGTGATCTTGTTCCTCTCTTGAATCTCAGATTGTATCAAATTCTTATGGTCTTGAGTCTTTTCATACAACCTATGACAGATTTCCAGCAAGAATACACTGTGTTAGATTTTATGGAGTAGAAGTTATCAGACCACACCTAATGTAGAATTTTTTGTAAATATCCAGAACATTTGCTTGTATTTTCATATCATTTTATGTAACTAAATCTCTGAGTGTCTGCCGTTTATGCTTCAATTTCTTAGAAAGTGAGTCTTCAGATATTGCTAAACAGACAGCATGGCTATTTAACCAGGAATGACGCTCCAGAAAACAGCTCATAATCTCAGAGTCTGAAAACCACGGCAGAGAAAAAAGACATTAACAAAGATTTCCATGTAAAAAATAAAGCATGCAGAAGGGTGACTGTAGTCTCAGATTTGCAAAAAACATTTGAGGTAAATCTTAAACAGTCATTAAGGCACTAATTAAGGTAAAAATAGTGCAAAACGTGCAAGGTCTGACTTTCAGAAGAGTAGAAGACTTGTACATCTCATTCAAGTTCACTAGAGCTTGGAGCTTCCAAAATCAATCATGAACACTAATATTCTCTCCTACATTTGAACTGCAGCCCCACACGACATGATCAGGCTTGAGTCTTCCTCCCCAACTAGTGTCTCTCATTGCCCATTCTGAAGACAGCAGATGGGTTAGATGGAGCACTAGTGTGACTCAGCACACTATCTTTTTTAAGTCAATACATCTTTCATATATTCTTCAATATCTAATAAAATGCTGCTCTTACAAGTTATAACTCCCATGTTATAACTCCCACCAATCTTTTGTACCACTTACTTTTTACAGCGGTCTTGCATTGTCTTTATCTCACATAAGGCAGGAAGGGCAGTCTCTGCCTCCATGTTTTCAGATGTATTCAGGATGTTCCTTATTCGGTGAAGAAGTAAGAGCAAGAGGAGCTGCTGCCTGCTGATGTTCTCCTCAAATGCATACACAGAATCCAGTAATTCTACCAGTTCCTCTCTGGTGGCTTTTTCCTTTTCTTTAAGACTTTCTGGCTGCTCTTCCTGGAGCTTATCAAGAATTATTGCTTCTCGTTCCAGCTAAGTAAACAGCATGCCAAAGAATGAGCTCAAGTGCTTTTTTAATTCATCAGCATAAGTTATATTATTTATTTACTCATATGCATAACTAAATAGTAGGAACTGCATATCCAGAAAGCTTGAACCTCTGATGGGAGGCAAAACATTTGAGTTTGTTTTAACAAAGAACAAAGCCACACACAGAGTCATGCCGGGTTCAGACAATGTATGCTGTAAACATCCCCATCATTCCTGACTCCAGGTTCAAGAAAGTCTGGAGGTAATTGGCTGATTGGTGTGGAAAAAAAAGCAATGTTCTGTATTGATCTCAGTCCTGCTCAGGTAGATTTACTATCTAAGGGTCTCAGGTCAACCACATTCCTCAAAACTTGCTGTTTGTTAGGCAACTCACCTCCTCGTTGATGAACTTCCATTCTTGTTTTAGTTCTTCACAGTTGATTTCCAGCTCTTTTGCTGCCTCAAGCAAACCCAGCCAATTTTCCCACAGTGCTGTTACAATCCTGCCCAGGGCCCTGTCACTTCCCTTGCGTAATCTCATCAGCTCTCCTGAGACCTGCCTTAGCTTCACAAGATCATCTTCAGCAGAGTCAATGTTGGAGACTAAAATCTTATGCAAAAACAAACAAGCAAATAAATAAATACAGCCTATCAGAAGTGTTAATGAAGCATTAAGTAACATGATTAGAATCCTCTATTAAAATAGCAATCACTTCACTGAACTGGCTAAATACAGTTTCACTGACGGAAATTCTGTATTGGCTGAGACTATGGAGAAAAGGGAAATAAAACAAGCAAAACCATCAGAAGAACAGCACACACGAGAAATTAGGTTGCTTTTACTTTATGGTTATTTGGAAGGGAAATGAACGAGCTCTAGTTACAGACACACCATATGAAGAGTCTGTAATACGGTGAGTACTACAAGACAGCAGAAAGGTTCATTGTAGCAGATGTATGGTGAGGAGAAAGCAAGAGAGTCCTGGATGGGGAAGTAGAAGTACTCTGACTTTCCCATCTAGGGAAAATAACAGCGATTTGAGAAATCTGATCAGTCCAGGTCCTGCAAAGCAGCAATGAGGAATTCGAACAGA
The DNA here is from genome assembly GCF_019232065.1 of Centrocercus urophasianus. Lineage (NCBI taxonomy): Eukaryota > Metazoa > Chordata > Aves > Galliformes > Phasianidae > Centrocercus > Centrocercus urophasianus. Next base: position 46,320,975 of record NW_024884586.1, read on the forward strand.
AATGCAACACCGACTAAAGCACAGGTAATGTTTGATTTTTCCAGACTAATATGTACTTTTACATGGCACATTGTAATCCAGTCCACTTACAGATACCTGAATACATGTTGTGGTTTAGTATATACCTAAATACAAGATAACTGCACTGCTTACTACTCTGATATCGTATGCCCTGCATAACTACATCACAGTTTTGCACGAGTCTTTGAAGTTCTTCACATCCTCTCTTACCTTGCATTCCTGTAAGTTCTCCAAAGCTTCCTTATAAGACATTGGTGTTTGAGATAAAGACTTCCCAAGCATCTTTCCCAGATTGTTAAGATCATCACACACTTTATCTTTGCATTTGGAATAGCTTTTGTATTTTTCCAAATATCTGTAGGAAACAATTACAAGACCAATTATAATTTGTTATGTTTGATTGTTTCTCCAAACATAACACCCACTAGAACAATAAGTAAAAAAAACTTCTAAACTAGCATTACTTACTAATTAATTGGCAAACTGTCTTCAATTTGTGTTTTTTTATATACTTCAGCTCCAGAATCTGAGATACTAAAGAGATACAGGTACAAATATCTCAGGGATAAAGAAATGTAGGTAAGAACATGAAACATATCAGCCAGAGCTGCTTGAAAGAATTGTCTGTCTTCCCTTCAGTCTCCATTATTTTCAAACATTTTTTTAGAAATACAATTATTATCTGTTAATTTTCCTTCCATTAAAGTCACACCTAGGCACAACAAACAACAGTTCTTTCTGCTGAATTACCTGGCTCTGTAAGAGAAGAAACTAAACTCCATTTTTTGTCATAGGTAGGAATACGACCTAGGAACATGAACCTACCTCTGTCTGTCAGCCTCGTTTCTCTGAATCTTCTCTTTTAATGCCAAACTTTTATTGACTAGTTCTCTTAAAGTATTTTCCAGACATATTTTGTCTTCTGGTTTCACCAGGTTTTTCAGCTTGGAGTACAACTGCTCTATGTCAGCCTTTGCAGAGTCGAACTCTTCTTGTTTCCACTGTGGGGTTTGATAGGTGTCCTCTGAACTGCTGAGCTCTGCTGCAGCAGAACAAACTTCAGCTTCACAGTCCTCAAGGAACTTGGCAGCCCTCTCAACAGCCTTGGTGTAAAGCTCACCAGCCTTACATGCCTCCTCCAGAGCAGACTGAAAGTGTTTGAAAGACAAAGGAACAATCAAGAAAGATTGCTGTGCTCCTCTGGATGGCCAAATGGCCTTCTCAGAATTTCACGTGGCTGTCTTCAAGACCCAAACTCATAGAGCAAATGCCCTCTATTACCCATGTAGCCATAGAGAGGTGCTGAATGCCTTCAAACATAGGGACAGGGGGTATAAAGGAGCCACCAATACTGGAAAATTCCAAAGCAAAGGATGGCAGGACATAAGAATCATAAGTTTCATTACGGACATGGACATAGACTTTTATTAAATATACTTACAACACGGGCAGCAATGTCTGTCTTCAGTTGTATTTCATGATCTGCCAGCGCTCTTAATTTTGTTCCTAAACCAGCAGCAAGAGATTTTTCTTCTTGACTTTCCCTCTCTTTTTCCATTATACATTTAATAGCAGAAAACTCTGCTGACATCATATTCTGAATTGATTCCCATCGCATCTTTTCATACTGCATCATTTTCAAGTCTACTACTATTGGCTGCTGGAGCTCTAACTGAACATGCCTTATGGCATGGGATAGATGCTCTGCCACATTCTGGATATCTTCCTTGTTTACATATTGGAGACTAGAGACCAAGTTTTGAAGAAACAGACTCAATTCCTCAACATCTGTCTCCAGGCTCTTTATTTCTTGCCTCTTTGATTCTTTGAATAGCGTGTGTAAAACCTCATTTTTGTTTATTTGATTTTCTACCTCCTGGATTAAGCACAAAATCTGTTGAATTGTCTGAAGCAGAATCTGTGCAGATATAAGATTCTCAGCAGGAGAAGAATTAGATCTATCATTTAATATATTTGCTTCTTTTCTTGCAGCAGATGTCATAGTCTGGATTTCATTTAGCAGTGCATGAAACTTATCACATTCCCTAATAACATTACCAAAATGTGTTATCTTCCCTTTAATTTTATTTCTAATTTTAAAAAATTGAGTTTGCAATTCATGCAATTCATCCAGCTGTAATGAATCCCAATTTAGACCTATGCATTCAAAAATTTCTTTGAACTTCATTATTTGTGACAAATTAGACTGTAAAGATAATACTTTCTCTTCAAGTGCTTTGCATTTATTCTTTACTTCTTGCGTGGCCCCTGTCAGTTCTTCTTCCAGTTTCAATTCACTACACTGCAGATCACTAAGCTCTTGTTTCAACGAAGTTATTCCTTCTGCAAACTCCCTGTAGACTGCTATCTTTTTTCCCACTTCATGACATTTACTCTGAATTTGCCTCTGTGTCTTCCTTGCTCTATTTTTCAGACTTCTTAATTGGTCAATCAAAAATAATTGTTCAGATAGACTCAGTTCCCCAGCTGTGACCTGACTCTCTTCACAATGGGATGAGATAAGCCCTTCAATCTCTTGTATGTCCTTTAAAATCTCCTTTAAAATGTCCTGTTGACTGATTAATTCTGAGCAAGTGCTGGTTTGGTTCATATCAGGCTTGCCAAGTGTCTCTGCATTTCGAAGCTGACAGTGAACTTTCTCTACTTCTGCAATAAGTCTTTGCCTCTCTTCCAGCTGAAGCTCCAGGTGCTGTAATCTTTCAACAGATTTTAAAACAAGAGCCTTGTATGAATTCTGTAATGCTTGTAGGAGGAAAGTCATATCAGAGATCTCCTCTGGCTTCAAGTTGGGAAGGATGTGCTGGAGCTCATTACCCAGTGTTTCAATCACAGGCTCTCTATCTAGAACTTCATTCCTCATAAGCTCACAATTTCTGATCTGGGATTTAACATCGCAGGGGAAAAGTGCTGCTTTCTGATCAAGAGAGGACAGCGAATCTTTGACCCATGAAATATTTTCTTTCAGCTTCTTCATTATGTCTTGTTTCTTCACAACAGGACCAGTGATCCGAACATCATCTTGAGGAGTATGTTGTTCTGATAAAGCTTCCAGTTTGCTCTGCAAATCCTGTATACAGCTCTCCAGAGCTATCTTTTCTTCATCGCTCCAAATTCTTTGCATCTGCAGTTCTATCTTTCTTTTTAACAGGGAAAGACCATGTTTAATATTCTGTAACTCTGCAGTCCAAATTATGGGGCATTTGGCTTTTTCTCCAGCTGAGGAACACAACTCTGTTTGTAAATACTGCTCTTGTATCAATCTCTGAATATCCTGTGCTTTATCCATAAGCGTGTTAAACTCATTGATTTCTGCCAACACCTGATCATGCTTCTTCTGCACTGCCTGTTCCATGTGCTGCCACCACTGCTCCAGTTGCCTCATTTGGCTTGCAGTTAACACTTTGTCCATGCACGTTAAATGCTGAGACAAAAGTTCTTGTTGAGTTTTCAGCTGGTTTAGAACATCTCTTTCTTTGTGTAATGACTGTACACATGCCTTAATTTTCTCCAGTAGAACTGCGTTATTCATAGGACCCCTGTCAAAAATATGAACAGGTTTATAAAGAAAAAAAAACATGAACTACACATATTCTAAGAGAGTTTCATCACACAGATGATTCATTCACTTCCATTCACATCTATAGCTTTCTTAATGCTCTCTCACAAGTGTCCTAACAACCATAACAGTATGACTTTCTTGCTTATCCACACAGTGTTAGCTATTTCTAGATACCTCTGCAGTTAAAGGTACATTCAAACACGTATTCTTTAAAACAGCAGCATATACTAATACAACAGAATGTGCCACTTTCTAAAACAAAAGCTGTCTCTCTTTTCAAAAATAAACAATACTGTTAAGTTATGTCTAAGTGAATTAACAACAATTTATATTGCTATTCAATTAGGAAAAAAACTTGGCTAAAAGAAAAACTTCCAAATTCTCACTCCTTCAGAATTAATCTGGGGAAAGGCATCTGCTTGTCTTTTATTTCGAAGAGCATTTTGAAATTCACTTCTAAAATACATCCAGCAGATACAATTTCATTCAGTTCTTTCCAATCTGCAAATCAACAATTTCCTAAATCGTTTTAAGTTTTCTAATTAATGTGGTACCTTACTGTGACTGATGGACAAGTTCCATGTTTTGAAGGTTAACTCATAAAAAGTACTAAATGTTTTGCATGCATTGGTTACCTTTGGATTGGTACTACAGTTATTTATTGTTGTGTCCTTTCTATCAATTAAGTTAATTTTTCGGAGTTATGAGTTACTAAATTTGGCAAAAGAATTAGAATTAATGAGTGTTGAAAAAGAAATATTGCTCCAATTTCCTAGCTAATTCATTAAAAAAAAAAAAACAATATTTCATATCTGACATATTTTGCAAAAATATTTTAATATGGCATCCATACAGATATTTAGCAAAGCAACCAATTTCTTTGTTTTGCCTAAAAACAAAAGTGAGTAGATGTTGCTAAAAGGTTACAGTAGAGAATCACCAGTAATAATTCAGTTTAAAGACTCCAGGTACAGTTGTAACATCACTTTACAAACCTGTGAGAGTTCTCTTTCTGTCAAACATTAATGAGATGTATAAAACATGTGTCTCAGCATTATTGAAGCTTGGCATGAAATTCAGCCCACATCAGTTGTATCAGAAACATTAAGTTAAGGACCATATTTGTTTGCAATCTATTAACAGAAACCCACAATTATACTTACATTTTTATGTTATCTTTTTCTGTTGCCAAATTTTTCATTGAAGACTGAGCAGCAGAAAGATTTTTCTGGTACTCATTAACCAAACAGGACTGTTGTTGCTTTACTGCCTTAACAGCATCCAGTTCTTGAAGCAGCCTGTCCCAGCAAGGCACCACAGGCTCTGGGGTTTGCAGCTCTGCTCCGTTTGATCGTGTTGCATCAGGAAACGTTTCCTGACTCAGACACAAAGATTTTGCTTTCCACGTTTCCAGCTCAGTTTGTAAATTCTACAATCAAGCCCACCACAGGGAGGATTAGAAGAAGATCTTAACTACCTTCAGCTTCAGCACTGAATACTGATACATTCATATACATACACTTCCTTGGTTACATGTAATGAGCACACATCACAGAAGCACACATGCAATCACAGGTGTACCCACTGGCACACTTCAGAAGATCAGTACAAAAGATGGCATTCATGTGGACATATTTGCAATTAAGGCACAGTATTTGTAGATTACCTGTTATGCAACTGTCTAAACCACAGAGTCAAACTTCAGTCAAGATAATATGCAACAATTTTGTTCTGCCCAACTGAATCATACTTCTGTAAGTGTATCGCTACATTAACATTGAGGAATGGGCTTTGCAATTTCCATACCTCCAGCTCTTTCAGTTGCTCATTTATAAGCACAATATCCAGCTCAGCCACTTCATTTTTCAGCTCATTGACCTTTTGTTCCTCCTCAAAATACTCAGTGTTTACTTGCACTCCAGGAAACAGTTCCTTCTCATCAACCCCTGCTGCACCTTCCTTCTGCAATGCAAAACAGTACATTTATTTCTGAAGAACTCCTAAAATGGTAAGTTTTCTGCTTGCAATGCTTGGCTTCATATGTTTAAGCCATGACTAAATCCTGCTCTTGCTTCCTCCTAGGAAGCCCTCCCATCACTACCACCCACCTCTGCAGTCATTCTGGCCTGTAAGCACTGTTAGCTAAGAAATCTCCACGAAAGTTTGAAACTCTGACATCTCCTTCCTCAAGTAACATCTTCCTTGCACACTCTTCAGCCTACTGATAACTCAAACTCAGAGGTCTATCTACCCTGTCTTCCCCTTCCCTGCTGTACACACACATGGGTCTTTTCAGCCTCTCACACTCATCTGGACATACAGATACACAGACGGTGTCAGTCTCCCTGCACATTGCTTTTAATGTTTCCCGTCGTTTTTCAGCTCATCAGGTGGTGAGAGACAGAGGAAAAATTGAGAATGCAGAGGAACAAAGGTTGCTACACGGGCTATTCTTCAGGAATAAACTCAGGGCTCTGCTACTCACTGTTCACAGTGCAGGCTTGTGGGAAACTGACAATAATGGGGATACATGCCAAATATGATTCTGGCTTCTGTCCACGGTGTAGTCCAAAATCTATATCCTGGTTTCTTATCCAGACACACAGATTTCTTCAGGAAGCCAGCATAACCTACTGCCCTTTGCCTATGCAAAGTCCCAAATACGACTTGCCAATGGAAAGGCAGACTTGCCTATAGATTTAACAACAAAGACTGGAACTGGCTTCATCTTGAACTTTAAGGACAGGGTGAACAATAATCTCAGGGAATTCTCAGGCTATTTGTGCTGAAACACCATTATTCTTAAAGAATACACTTAGTGATGCCATTTATTAAAGTACTTCATTATTCATTCAACTTCTTAATTAATTCTCCTTTCTCTATTTTCTGTTGGATTTCAGCTTTCTGATCTCCCTTCCTTATGATGGCAAAGACAATCACAGCTGACTACAGTAACACAGAACCTTGTAGCAAACAGCAACTTAAAGAGAAGGCCTATGTATAAAATACTGATTGTGATGGTTAGGAAAACCAACACTGCTCTTTTGAACAGATCCACTGGAAAAAAAAAAATGAAAGAAGTGTTGCTAGTATTTCAGATAAAGTTCAAAATTACTGTGGACATGAAGTTGAATTATACACAATGAGCTTGATTTCTCTGTGACAGTAATTACTTCTTCAGTTATAACAGAACTTCAGCTGAAGCCCTCTGTAACAAAAATCCAATAACTCTGACAAGTGCAACTTGAAATACCAGAATCTGTTTTACCTCATGGGTAGAGACTGGGGGGTCAGATTCCAAACCATTTGTCTCAGCTGTTACAGGTGTCAGGACTCGACTCTTCAAGCACATGCTCTGTTGAACCTGCTCCTCATCTTCTGTGTAGGATTGATTCTTGACATCAGCAGGTTTCTCCTTTTGCTGTAAAAATGATACTAATAAAGAAGCAAGTAACAAAAAAGCCCTAATCAAATGTACTGAGTAGTAATTACAATACTTGAGAAGCATATTTATGAAGCCCACACTTATAGGTGAATTAGAAAAGCCACAATTACATCTCTTAAATTTTTGTGTACAAGGTTATGGCAAAGAAAACCACTTAGAAGAAGCAGTGCTGAATTTTTATTATAACTTTTGGGAAAAATTATAGATTGCAAGTGGTCTACCTGTGATCTACGCTGCTCATGTTTCATTATTCTAAGCAAGACCTTAAACTGTGTACCCCTGGATGCTGTCTCAAATGCATTTTTTAAAGGCTTAGGCTTTTCCAATCTTGCACTGCACTGCAGACAGTCTGTGGTTAGGCACATAACCAGCTACCAGGCAGGATATTCACAGCCACGTATACACAAAATAAGGAATGGAAAATACTTACAGCACATCACGATGGAGAGCACATAATTGGCAATTTATTAGTGCTGCAGGGATACCTAGGCTATTGGCTACAGGTCAGATAGGATATGTACTGAAAGCAGTGCACCCACAACCCAGAACGAGCTAATTTATCCCAATTCTCAGCAAGTTCATGAATGCACACTGTGCTCCATTTTGTCATGGCTACACTGCCTTGAGCATCTCGTGCTGTTTGCTAAAACTAAAAGCCTGACAAGCACATTGCTCCATCATCTATATAACAACTCTTCAGGGAGGTAATGATGGCAACAAGACCCCTGGATTAGCTCTTTATCTCCAACACAGTTCTTCCCACACATCATAGCTCCAGCTCTATTTTGTCAAAATTCCTCCTTTATCGTGGTGCACAAAAGAGAACACAGCATTTCAAATGCAACCTCATACATGCAAAGTAAAGAAGAAATCTAAATAAATGAAAGAGGCTCAAGCAAAATAACAGTATTCAAACAAAATGCTTTAAAGGCATCACAATACAGACAAGTGATTTGGAATATCATGTCCTCAGAAAGCCACTTCGTGGCAGCTCACAGTAACAAAACAATCCCTCCATGCAAATTTTAATCTTACAAGAAAGGATTCTGAAATTTAATGCATATTTAATCTGCGTATACCACACATCAGGTAAGAATATCAGGTTTTTACTATTTATTAGTAGTATCATCCCCTTTGCAACGAGATTGTATAAATACACCCTCAAATTCAATCACCTTCTTTAATTTCATGTCTGATTACCTTCACTGGACTTGCTTCCCTTCTTATTTCGTCACTTCCAATACCAGTGTCATCCTGATGCCTTTCCAGATCTGCTCTGTCCAGAAGGTTCTCTTGGACTCCATCACATCTGTCCATAGCCGGGCTCTCTTCATCAGCTTCCTCCTGGTTTGAAAAACACAAAATGTTTACAACCAGTAGAAGTCGCAGTCCAAAATTCAAGCTTACCAAAGAACACTGCGCTCCATAATCTTCCTACCTGCTCTTCAGTTTAGCTTAATGAACGGTGGTAACCCGAACACAGTTTCTTGGGGAAACTTGCTCAGATCAGTCTGCCAGGATCTTATGAAACAGTTTCTATTTCTACTGCTCCAGAAATTTCTCTATGGTCAGTTATTTCAATGGTCATCTCTCTGCCTGCAGCTGCTACTAATGGATGGTCAGAGCAATGAGGGAGTTCGCCAGACTCCTCCTTCAGCTTTCCACAGATGAAGTTATTTATGGTGTAATTATTCTGAGGTGATCTAGAGACCAGCAGTTCCAGATTAGTGACCTCTCACAATATACTTTGTGCCTGTATCCTTCCTTTTAACTGACGAGGAAAATATACCTCTGTATGACCATAAATTTTAAGGAATTAAGTAGGCATTGCCACTGAACAGACACACATATATTCAAAGTGACATCTATTAAAACATATTAGACAGGTACCTGAGCAGTTTGGCTGTATCTGTCCTTTCCTTGATGGATACTTTGTAATGGGCTGTCTGACAACACCCTGCTTTCTTCCAAAAGAGAACCATTTTGCTTCTCTTTCTCCGATACACTCCCAATTACAACTTGACCCTGACAGAAATAATATAACACAAAAGTTGTTTTACTGCAAATATACTTTAATATTTAAAAAGTGAATCTATTTTTAAAATGTAAACAAACAGGAAAAAATATTGTATTGCAGCTGTTAGCAATTCTTAACTATATATGAGAAACTCTTTTAAGTTCTTAAATTACTGCAAAAGAAAAGGCTAAGATTTTTTGGCAGAGGCACATCTGTAATTTTCCTGTCTACACACTTTTCCCCCCACAAAGGAGGCTTTATCTAATTGCACGCAGATTGTGCTTGAATTGAAAGTTGCAGTTTTGAATAGATAGTAGGATGCAATGGGGGGACAGAACGTAGGATGCAATATACAAAAGGCAAATACAAATATAATAAACATACAAATACAACCAAGATACAAAAGGCAACATACAAAAGGCATTTGAGACCCATGCCTCTTTTGAACCAGTTCTCCACTGCCATTATTGTCAGGAAAAATACTCACAGTTGGCATTTCCAAACACTCCCTTAACTCTGCTGTTGTGGTGCCCTCTTCTGCAGCAATAGGAGTATCTGAAATCATCTGCATCTCCCTCTTCAGCTTATTCTCCATCTGTACTCCATCCGTGAGATCATCTTTTAACTCAAGGGCTTCACTGAAAATATTTTCTTTCTTTTGCTTGACATTTTCAAGTTTTTCTTCAAGACTCCTGTGTTCACTCTGAAGTGCTTCAATTTCATCCTCAATAAACTTCTGTCCTGGTGAAGAAGTGTTTTGTTTAACAGTTTCTGCTAAAACCAAAATCTTCTTCAACATGTCTTCAAATTGACAAAGAGGTGCTTGTTGTTCCTTTGAACAGGAAGAAAACATGCCGTTGTAACATATATTCACTCAATATACTTAACACTAACATCAAAAGTCAGTCACAAAAATCATAAATATTTACTGTGAACAACAAACTAAGCTGAGAAGTACAGGAAGCCCTATTTGCTGCAGAAAATCACATACTAAAATTTAGTAAGCCATACATTTTTACAAGCAGTGATCATCTGAAGCAATATGCATTAAGACAACGATAAAACAATCAGGCAGAATTCTGTGAGGTGCACAGTGACCCAGTCAAGTTTTAAGAACATAATTCCTACCTCTCTTACTGCTCAATTTTGAATTTGTTAGAGGTATGGCAATTTCTGGAGGTAGAGGAATAGCATTGATCAATATCTGAGCCACAGTTTCAGCTTTTTGTACCTATGCTCACAGCTACAAGACTGTTTTCAGGCCCAACAAACTGCAGGAGAATGTCTACCTGCCTGTGAAAGATGATTCTTACAACTGAACTTAGCTCACTGACACTCACATAAACCTTCCTCTCTTGCTAATTTGAAGACACATACTAACACCAAATATGACAATCTCTTCCTTCATTATGCCCCCCATAAATCTACAACCAACCAAATTAAGTCTATGTGCTTGACACGAGGACAATTTTACCTTCTGTTCAATTGACAGTAAAAGCCCATTAAGAGTGGACCTTCATTAAGAGCGATTTCAGGTCTATATTTACCTTGATGAAAGGAATACAACACCTACTTAATGGTTTCAAAGTGTTTCTTGGTTCTTCAGTTTGATCCTCTCTTATCTTTTATAAATCAGACGATCTCTACAAACACCCAGGGGATGGACTTACTTTCTCCATGATGCAAAACCTGTAACATACCTGTGATTTCAATTCTTTTTGCTCAGTGGATGGTTGTTCCACTGTTGGACTCACACCATCAGCAAGCTTTTCGGAAACAGTTTTTAGCTCTGTGTTCAGGCCTGTCACCATATCCTGAAACTGCTGGTGCTCTTGAACATGTCTTTCCAAGGTCTCCACTGCAGCCTAAAAATCAAGGAGTTTCTAGGATTAGACCAACACTAACTGACACACATGGACCTAAACTGGGTGAAAACAGTAACAAACAGCATCCAGAAAGTCATTCGTTCTTCTAAAAGGAGAAAACAATTTTGCGACCTTGAGATTTCTAGGAATGGATATTTCATATCAAAGCTATCAGAATCTGCTTGCAAAGCTATAAACTATTATCTTCACACTTGCCTTGCTTTCATTTGATTAAATGTTTTTTCTTCTGCAAATGGAAGTGAAAACTATGAACTCGTGCTCTTTTTCCAATGGTAAGAGAGAGAAAGGAGTCCCCTGCCCCTTTACAAAGCAATTTTCACTGCTTCTGGTTTTAGTCATCAAATTGTCAGTTGAATGAGACCTACAGGCAAACAGTAAGATAGACTTCTTACACCAACATTCTCATAAGAACACAGAGTAGGGTTCCGACCTGTAGCTGGCTGAGCAGATTTTCATGCTGGTGTTTTAATTCCAACCACGATTCCTCTGTGAAGCAGGGATTCTCAGCAAAGCTCTGTACGTGATCTTGGCTTTCTAATTCATTAAACTGAGAAGTTAGATCTTCTGCTTTCTGCAAGAGTTTGGTGTAACTTGCCAACTGAGCTTGCTTCTCCAGCAAACCAGGCTGAAGGGCAAAATCCATCTCCTGTTGCTGTTTCTTCAGTTCAATTAGAGCCAGTCTCAGATCTTCTTTGCTTTGCTCATACTGTTCCCTGTTGAACAGAAGTTGCTCTTGAGGGCTAAGAAAAATACACTGGTTTTAATATTAAAATATTTTGCATTTATTACTTAAAAAATGAAAAATTACAGTCAAGTCAATCATTAGAATGAACACCAGCATACTGAATACTTTTCTTCAGATTTTAAATTAATGATCAACTTTAGGCTGGAATTTTCAAAGGTATGAAAATGAAAGACACTGAAGTTAGTGCAGCTGAAGTGGACCTAAATAGAAGACAAGTGACTAACCCTCTTACATGTGCCTTAAATTGTAACCCACAAACCCATAGTTTCTACTATCTGAGGTAAGATGCTCATGCTCTGTATTTTCAGCTCTTTATTCCACCAGAAGTCCTGTTTCAAAACTACAGTAAGACTATAAATATTTTTCATTTAAAAACATCTTCAGACAGTCTCCTGAAAGGGAATGTTCTGTAGAAGTGAAACATTGCTTTGGTCAAGGTGGAGGTGGTGGGGGAGTGTTTCAGATCTACAGACCATAAGAACAGCACACACAATAAGGATTGTGCTGTCACAATCCAGTGACCTTGTCATTAGATTTTGATTTGTTTGCTTTCCAAATACCCACTATGATCGACCAAAGGTGAACAGGTTATACTTGTCCACAGAAAATCCTCAACTAAAATCAGTGGGGCAAAAGGCCATTAATCAACAGTTATACGCTCACATTTAGTGATGAAGCTACAATATTTTCCAGATGGAACTTAAATGCCAACATTTGAAAATATGATCCCACACAACAAAAAAAAAAATCCAAACAAATAAAATCTGGTTACTATTCTACAAAGTACAGCAGGGAAAATAACAATAAAAGTAAAGCTTCAGTGCTTGGGGGTTTTTTTGTCTCAAGATTCATAGTTTTGGGTCAGTCAGAAATAGAGCATAGCCTCCCAGACATTACTGCCTTAAATTCGGTGTTCCCATTTCATGCTGCTGGATGTATCACATCTGCTATCCACAGGCCTAATCCTGCAAGGTCCTGAACATCTCTTCAGATCTGCTGAGCACCTCAACTCCAGTCTTTAATGTACTGCGAAGAGGGTGTCTGCATTTTGTTAAGTTGGATCTAATACAGCCACTGATCTTTCTGAATGCCACTTGTACTGCTTGTACTGAGTGTTTAATAACAGAAGGCAACTGAATACTCTGAAGAGTACTTATTTCTAATAGTTCATTCCCTGGTAATTTTAAAAGTATACAGTAGGCCTGCACTAGCTCCATTTATCTCAACAGCAAATTTCCCAGTGATTTTACTGAACTGCTCTAACATTCAAGGACGTTACAGCAGACGAACACCTTGAAATTGCCTTCAACTGCAAAATCACAACTTCAGTTTGTTTTCACCACACACTTGGAACCATGTGACATGTTTAAAGGATCTATTTGGTTATCAGGCTCACTCAGCTCCCTTTGCTGACTTCCTATGAACAGACTTTGGCAGAAAATAACTTGCAGCAAGAACAGCTGCCACAGCCAAGAAAGTGTCTCAGCCAACCAGAATAATCCAGACGTTAAAATTCTACTTTAAAAATTCCAGCCTGCTGGATCTACATCGAACTCTCTCTTTGAATCAGGTATGCACAAAAGTAGATCACAGCTCTGCAGAGGAGGATGCCTGGGGCACTAAGCCAAGCTCACAACATAGGGAAGGGCCACCACAGGTCTAAATCAGTGCACCCTCCTCACTACAAGAACAAGATCCATATTCCACTTGGCAAATTACCTTCTGTATGCAGTGGCTAACTGACAGGTCTTTTCCCACTGGTTCTGGAGGTCAGAAAGAGTCTGCTGAATCTCTGGCTCCTTAATTTTGTCATTTCTTATTAACATTTCTCCTACAGGTACTATGTTCTGTATTTTGGCATCCCCGGCATCTTTGAGAGCCATGATTTCCTGTATTAAACAAGAAGCAGTACAAACACAACAATCTTGGGTTACAGAATAAAAGGTATTACCAACAAAGTCTTTTACTCTTGATTTCAAGAAAAAAGAATTCGCCTCTAATATATCACATAACAAATACATTAACAGACAGATGATCTAATTTAGAAAGCTTGAGATATGATAGCTCAGATTTATTAGTAATTCTCTACATGACAAAATTTAACCACTACTGGTCTGATGCAGTAAGAGAACCCAAATCTCAGGGAGATACATTTATCACAATACTATCCCTTCCACAGTAAGAAAAATGTAAATACAAGCAGCCTCTTTTCTGGCTATTCTGTTAGGAGCTTCTTAGTTTCTCAGAAAGAAGACAACAGAGAGGACATGGGGGCCTAAGAGAATCACTCAGTGAAAGAACAGAGCAGCCCAACCCAACAACACTGTAGCACACCCAAGAATCTACACATTTTGCAGAGGCTCTCTGGATGCCCCAGCCACATTACTGACCTCCCTCTCCATCTCTGAAGTAGTTTATGATGGAAAGGTGGATGGCCACCAGCACACCTCCCTAGCTATGAATTCAGTCTTACTCCATCTAGAGGCGTAGCAGCAAATCTCCTCTAATGTGCTTTACGAACTATGCAAAAACAAAACTGAAAAGGAGCAAAACAAGAAGAAAACACTCCCACAAACTCACACACTAAGCAAGTCACAAAACACAAGCAATCAGCAGTGGTAGCATATTTTATAATGTATTGACTCATCAAGCATTTGCTTTATAGTAAGTGCAAGCTGTGTAGTGCAGTGGGAATAACACGATACCTTTATCTGATTAATCCTTCTGTCTGGTGGCAACTCACTTTCCTGTGAGCTCAGATTATTAATAGCCTTCTCAAGTTTTCTGATCCAACTAGACACATCCTGGGCAAGTTCTTTGAAATGTTCATCCACTGCAAGTCCCTGAGTATTTCCTGCCATCTCACTTACATTTGTCGTCAGCGTTTGATATCTACTAACGAGATCACTGGTTTCTGAAATGATTTCATCTTCTGTCAGCCCAGTCTCCCTCAAGGAATTTGCTAGCTGAGCCAAGGAATCAAATGGTTCTCTGAAAGTACAAGAAATGAATAAACATCTATTTCTCATAACAACACAGGGCAATCTTCTTTAGGTAGAGCTCAAAGACAACATTACCTCTGCATTAATAAAGTTTTATACAGGTTTTCAAGTTTTGTCTCATCTTCTTTGATCTCATGCAGTTTTTCTTCTTGAGTGGTGAGCCATTTTTCTAAGACAGTGCTGCTTTCTTGAAGGCTAAAGAGAGGAGAAATATGAGTGCAGGTCAAAATAAGAGGCGTTACACAAGTAAAACCTGCTGACAATGCTGTCTTCCTGAGAAGCACAAACACCAAGCACCTGATCAAGCTTAAATCTTAGCTTATGGATAGTTTTAAGTACCCTGGTTCATGTCACTGAAACATGCAAGCACGTGCTCCCATGAAATACATCACTGTATGCTCCTATGTGACACTGATTCTACTATGAAGAGAAACATCACAAGAGGAATATAACAAAGCGCTCAGTAAAATTTTGTTAAATCGTCACTCACTATGGCTGTTTAATAATTAATCCTTTTCCATCACTTGCGATTAAAATGTCAGAATTGACACTGATTCCATACCTATTGAGCTGCTGGAGAGAAGTACCAAGTTCCTTTTCCCGTTTCTGACACTTGGATATCAGCCTTTGTAGCTCTGCTTCCTGATCTCTCACACGGCTGCTAAGTTGGTTAATGCTTGCTTTGGGCAAGTAATGCTTCACTTTATTCAGCAGAGTCTTAACCTCTTGGATATCTCCATCTTTGCCTTCAGAAGTGAAGAAGTGCTGAATGAAAGCATAAACATGTTGGTGAAAGCTGCTATTGCACAACAGCTCACACAGTCAGGATGGCCGAGCGGTCTAAGGCGCTGCGTTCAGGTCGCAGTCTCCCCTGGAGGCGTGGGTTCGAATCCCACTTCTGACAAGTTGCTGCTTTTTTTTCATGATGGTGAGGCGAGGCACTGTTACGGGTTACCCAGATAAGTTCTTGATGCCCCATCCCACCCCAAGGTGCTCAAAACACAGGTTGGACGGGGCTCCAGGCAACCTGACCTAGTGAAAGATATCCCTGCCCATGGTGGGAGCCTTGACCTGACCTAGATGGTCTTCAACAGTGCCTTTCTGACCCAAACCATTCAGTGGTTCAAGGATATTTAAGCTTCAAGAGTACTCTGACCCCAGTTATCACCAACATGCCCTACATTCCTTTTTCTGACAATGACTGTCTGTTATTCATACAGTTTTCTGATTATTTTACTTTCAATTGGAGGAAATAAAGCCGACAACATGGATTTCATTCAGATTTCATTCATAGTGGCAAAACAACAGTCAGAAATAGGCAAAAGTAGCATTCAAATCTAGCACTGACATCACTATGTCTTCTTTTGTTAAGCCGTGATTGCCCATGGTGCATTTTTGTCTCTTTTCTATTGTTCCTGTCTGCTCTAGAGTAAAAATTCATAAGAAAGTGAATTCAAGTTTCCCACATTATAACCCAGTACAGGTCAGAATTTCATTTTAACCTCTACAGAATCATAGATTCATCAAGGTTGGAAAAGACCTCTAAGATCATCTAGTTCAACTGTCAGCCAATCCCTGACCATGCCCACTAAGCCATTCCCTGTCATATCCCATGACACATTTGACTTTCTGCATCTTTGCACACTGAACTGTGCACTCAGGGTCCACTGACTTACATTAAGTAATGTCCTGTCTCTTACACGACCAACTCTGAGTTGAATTTGAACTATATTATTCAATTTTAACTCAGATTTACTTTCCACTTATTGTCCCAATACTTCATGTTGCATTAAATGCTCTTTGGGCCTGAAGTTACAAATCACAGTATGTGAATTCCCAATTATGTGAACTCCCCAGAATAATCTCCTGTGTAAGAAAGTAAAAGTTCAAGGTGAACCAGCAATAGAAATTAAGAGTATTTTAATACTTTACCTTTAGTTTCTGCAGTTTTTCTTCCAGCATCTGTTTTGTTTCTGAGGGGTCAAAGCAGTCCTTCAAAGACAGCTGAGTGCTGCTGAACCAATCATTAAAATTCTTGCACTGACCTGAAAAAAGACATTCCAATTTCCTTCATTAATTGTACTCTGAAAAAAAATAAAATCCAAATCCCTATTTAACATGAACATTTCAAGACAATTAATAATAGCGTTTATCAGTGCTGCTGTCAGAGGCTGTTTTTCACTACACACAATGTGAAAGAAAATGCTTTAATTAATACTTCTTTTTACTCAACATTTATTGACAATAAACATAGCTATATACTGGGGAAAGGATGGTCCACCAGTCACAGCAGTTTCAGTAAATAAGATCTGGAATAGCACATCATGAATTGTTCTCCTTTCTACACAAACAAATATTACTCATCTGACAATGAGATTACTTTTGTATCTAAATTAAAAATAATTGGAAAAAGTGAATATGTTTTATTTTTTTTATACATTTTTAATGAAATGTTTTGACATTTGTTCCTGAATTTTCTTGGAAACAGAAGCCATTTTTGTCCAAATCCTTATCTTGGTACTTTGGCAATAAATTTGTTTTTGACAATGAAGCAAAATCAAATAATTTTGCAACAAAACTGATCCAGTGGATACCTACAAACTGAGAAAGCTACCTAAATGTGAAACGTGTTCACTTACGATTCAAAACACCAATAAAGTGGTCCTGAAACACGTGTTTTTTCTTATTAAACAAATCGGTGACACATTTAAGCTGCTTATTTAATTCATCCACATCGGGACAATCCGTCTCTTCTTGGAGTAACGTCACGTGATGTTTTTGTTGCAGAATTTTCTGATGTATCTCCTAATGTTAAAAAAGAGCAGATGTTTACTGTACAGCTGCCTTCTTACCAATCACAGATTTTTACAACATGGTTTATTCCTGCTTGTACGTCAAAATAATTTCTTAATGTGCACTGACAGTAAGAAAGCATTCAGTAGGTAGAAATAAGCACTGAACTCTACTTGAGTCGTGTGTTTACATCTTTATGCATAGATAATCACACTGCTGTGTGTATTTTTCATCACACAGACATGTGAGAGGCATCATAAGACAGTATGTTCCAGAGCACATAATACCTAGAACCAATAATGCCTTAGCTGCCATGTGCACTATTGAATTCCTAAACGTTTTAGGCTGCCTGTAAAGTCCCTGCGGACAGAAAGATGGCTTCAGGATAACCAGGAGATTAATTATTGGAATAAAGAACTAAATAATTAATTTCCTTATTCCAATACCTGTGAAGACACAACCCAGTACTGCCACGTCTGCTTCAACATACCTTGGCAATACACTGCTGGAATTTTTACCACTAACCATTTTCAGTAGCTGCAAGGGTGAACTAACTACATCTGATAACATCCAGTGAAAATGGGTTTTAATGTCATGTTTCCATCACCTTTAGGAAGTATTCCAGTGAAGTTCTTCTCTTGAGTTACTTTACCAACTTACCACAGGTACACAGAAACAATTAACAAAATTGTAAAAGATGTGTAAAAGATTAATTGGTGGCACACTACCTCCAATTTAGTAAAGATCTCTAAGGTGTCAGAAGGAGATAAAGCTTTTAAAAGCGATTCAGTCATTCCAATCTGTGTCTTGGCCAGATCAAGATCTCCTTTTAGCTCTGCTGTATTCACACTGAGTTCACTGGTACGCCGCTTCGTTGTCAAAAGGTCTTTTATTAACTCCATTTTTTGCACAATAGATGATCTGATAACCTTCACATCAGAAATAAAAAAAAAAAATAATGTCAGAAGTTAGAGTAGATTGATTTCCTATCATGCTGCAGAACTGCACAATAGACATAGAAAGCAATTACATGAGCTGCAGTCCAGACACTTTAACCACAGTTTGTTCCCTCCCACCCCACAAATGGAACAATAATACAATAAGGAGGAAAGGAGGAATGATCTCTGTTTATCTTCATTAGTGATGCATGTACTGATTTGCCACCAAATTTATTTGTTGGTGTACTCCAGCGTTGACCTTCAGCTGAATAAAAGCCTTACACGCCTTTCAGCTGCCAGGGTAAAGAGAACCCCAGATCCCCTGTGCAACTCGTCTTCCTGCAGAAATCCCAGTGGGGATTTCCCACGCTGACTCTAAAAACAGGCAAGGAGAGCAGAGGTGGGGAAGTCTGGCCCAAGGCTAACAACTAAGGGGAACAACCCTTCCCTTAAAGCTTCTGCAGATTGGCATGAGACACCAACTGAATGGAATCACAGCTACATCACAGCCCCCGTCCCAGGGGGCTGAGCACGTCTGGTGCTCTTGAGGAATATACTGCAGGCAGTTGCTACTCCAGTCCTAAGCATTTCTGATCACTTTACTCCATGAAGCTCCTCTGACTTCACTGTCTGTTGAGGATAAATGCACAAATAGCCAAACTAAGTCCAGCTCAACACACATCTGACAGGGAGCAGAAGCCTAGGGAATCTTGGTCTCAAACAGGGGAGAAGGACTTATTCTTTGATGCGTGATGTTAACACAAAAAGACAAATGTTTCCTTGTGAAATCCCAAAGGAAAAAATAACATAACAAACACCCTTAGTAAAAACCTACACACACACATAAAGGTACAGTTTAAAATAGACCAGCAACATGCTGTGTTGATGGGATCCACAGAGGGATAACAAAGTCCCTCTGTACCATGCTCTTTGCCAATAGGAAAAAACGACATGCTGGCATTTTTAGGCAGGACTGCAGAACAGTTGGATCAGGTCTGAGCCCATAAAAGGCACATGACAGAAGCTTTTTGTGTTTACAATGGCAGGTTTGGTTCTGACAGCTTGAGAAAGACAACAAATGAAGTGTTAGTGCTAACAGTCAACAAAACATCCACAGTTTTCTTTGGGCAAGTCAAACCGAGAAATCACTGCGGCAAAAGTGATGCTAGAAGCAGGTCTTGTAATCATGAATACCAGCACAACAGCTGTAAAACCATTTTCCTACCTGGAGCTCCAGTGGAGGTTCATTGCTATTTAGAAGTTCTTCTATCTCAGCCACTGTGTTGTCAAATTTCTGGAGTTTCTGCTCCTGGACACATAAGCATGCCTAATGGTGGAAAAAACACTTCTATAACTCTCTTTCATTCAAATTTAGTTTTCACGTTTTCTGTTAGAATAATATACTTCTCATTTTCTGATTCCTTGTTTTGGCATATACAGCTCCACTGGTCCAACAGCTGCTTACTCCAAGATTTTCGTTTTAGAAATTTAGGTTGAGACTTTTTGGTTCTGGGGTCAGAGATATTCCGGGTTTCTCAGGCAAAAGTAGCTGTCAGTGCAAATCTAGCATAAATTTAACAATCTTAACTATTTTACTTCTATATTAAGCAAGCAGAGTTGTGGGAAAATAATTTTTGTGGGTTTTTTTTTTTTATGTTTGTTCTAAGCATTTCTTAATGCTTTTCTTAATGCTTACCAAAAGGGTAATACATCTTGAAATCTTCTCATAGACTTAAGTCAAGAACTGATCCCCTGATTATGCATTTTGGTAGGGATGAGATAAAATAAAACATATCCTGCATACGCTTTTTTATTATAAATCTCCATGTATACAAAAAGATCTCTACTTGTTAGAATGGATTCTGGAACCATCCAATAATGTGGAAGTAAAATATCAGCTTCAAATTATGAAACATTACATGTCAAAAGTAGTCACACTGCGCCTGATTCCAGGATCCCAAATTCCCTCAAGACAAAATTTTCTATGGCAATCTCTACACAAGGAATCCTCAAGACCCATCCAATCCCTGCAGCCCTTAGAAGCACTTCCACTTCCATCATGCCTACAGGGGAAAGGACTTCTCTGACATTACACATACTGAAACTATTTTTAAATAGTCAAAAAATTCATTACTCAGTACTTTTGGATAGGTTTCAGGAAAGCACATACACCTGTGCTCTGCTGAGTGGTCACAAAGGACCCTGGGTTTCAATCCTGTGTAACACTGCAGCATTGGGCTTCTAATTCCAATTAATATGTTTCAAAATGTATATGCATACATACATATAAATAAATAAACAAACCTGGCTCCTTTTGGAAACTTTAGAATTCACAAAACTACAAATGCACGGAATTTGCCTTTCTCTCCTGCTATTCCACTCGTACAGCAGTTCATGGGAAAGAGAGTTTCTCTCCCCCTCCCCTTTCCCCCCTTTTCTTTTGAGAATTATCTTCTTGTGCAGGAGCAGTGGAGGAACCTCAGCCACCTCCAGTACAGCCAGCCCTTCCTGTGCACCAGCAGGAAGGCACGTCGGAGGCACGGTCACATCACTGTGGGCTTCAACAGTTTCCAGGTAACAAAATAGCTTTTAAGATGCAGTTGCCAGATGGTGTATTTTTAGTGTAGCCCTCAGGGACCTGAACTGCCCCAGGTTAACTCTAACAACACGGTGGAAAAACAATAACAGAACATCCACCTGTGCACAGCAAGCATACTACTGTTTCACTGGGAAGATGCACATAACAAGAACACCTTGGCTTTTTATTGCTCTGCAAGTTAAAACAAATGAGCAGCACTAAGAATGATAGCAACAGTTCTGCAGTAAGCACAATAAAAAAACAGGGCATTTGTAGCATATAAACACTGAGAATCAGCTGCCTGCATATTTTCAAACTAGCAAATATGGGACTTAGTTATGTTTCAAGCCCACTCAAGCAGGAAATTACTCCTGTATAGTAGAGAATGGCTGTAGCTACAAAAGAGCCGCACAGTTGGTCAATTATGACTGTAAGGTTAGAAGTTAAAATACTCATCCCCCATATATGAGGCTCTTTAATGACAGAGAGCTGGTACATGTGTTTCTAAATCCAACTGCATCCCTATTTCTAGAGGTAATGCTGGAACCTGTGTGAAAGGGGCAAGAGCAGGCCTTGTCCAGGCTCTACTGATGGATGCCTGCCCATGGAGATTCTTAGTAACCACACACACTCTTTTCTCTCTTCTCTAGGTACAAGGAAGTTTGTGCACCATTGTACTTAGTCCATAAAATTCCAGACTTCACTGTTATGTTCACACAGTACAAAGGGATGAGGGGACTTCTGTAGTGTAATAAAGCATTTATAGTGCTGCATTAATTCTAATGATTTAACATATCCACTAAGCTTGTACAGACATTTACACATACATATTAGTTTCCAAGACCTGCATCTCCTATACATTATGCACTGTCTTCGATGAAAGTGTACAGGGAGATAAAACTGCAAATATCAGGACTTCCAC
The DNA here is from genome assembly GCF_019232065.1 of Centrocercus urophasianus. NCBI lineage: Eukaryota > Metazoa > Chordata > Aves > Galliformes > Phasianidae > Centrocercus > Centrocercus urophasianus. The sequence goes on from NW_024884586.1 coordinate 46,342,902, forward strand.
TGCTTTTGCAGAGCTCATACCTCTTTGAGATCTGCATTTTTATAGTCAGAAGTCCACATCACTACAACATGAATTCAAAGAATTTCATTCAAATTACCTTCAGCTGTGTAAGGTCCTCATCGGTCAGACAGCGGCCTTCCGTGTTCTTAAGTTCTGCATTTGCCCATGCATCAATTGTGCCAGATAAACCAAGAAGTTTTTCCCACAAAGCCTGAGCTCTTCCCAAATTATCACAATAGTTTTCAGTTTTTTCATTGATCTACCAGGAGATTTATGCACGAAAAACACACACAGATACACAAAACATTGAGTTATAATCCAAAAACAAAGCCAGCGTAATAAAATCTGAGCAAAATAATCTGAGCACCTACATAAACAATATGTGCAGCAAGGGAAAAAAACCTCATGTGTCTTCACAGCAAACCAGTCATGGAGAAGATATTTAAATCCCTGCTACACGTCGCTAAACACACCAATCAAAACGGCAGCTTGCCAGTTTTAAGGCAGGTTTAGGAAGGAGCCTTGCTCATTAATGTTTATCTACTCTCAGTAAATGCCATCTAATCTCAGTATTGATGCACTGCTTAGACCGACTATGGCAAACATTTCTCCCCAACAGCACCAGCTTTGTAATTCTCCTGACTGACTCCAAAGTCTAAATGCACTGAAGTTGTTATGGAAGCTTACAGATTCGTGCTGAAAGCACAAATGTTGCCTTTCTGCACTTCCCACAACCATTTGCTGTTAAGATTGCCATGATATAAACTATCAAAATCATTACACCAATGGACACTCTGTAAACTTTGCTCTGGATTTCCCTCTTAAGAATCCTTGCCATATTGCACTTAATTTATTCCAAATATTACACATGAGTCAGAATCAATTACTGTAATGCACAGCGGATAAGACCACCCCGATAATTTACTTTTTACATACATCCAGCCATCTGTCCACAATGATGTTAGCCTCATTCTCAAACGGAGGCTCCTCAAAGCTTCTCATTTTATTCAGCTGGAATTGAAGGTTTTTGCAGATCTGATTTATTTTGTCTACATCTTCAGCGCGATCATTAAATTCCTCTTTTGCCTCTTCAATCTGTGAAAGAGACCAAGAGCATATTTGCAAGCATGTTTGCTTAAAACAGTTTATTCAGCAAAACATTTTAAGTGATGTGCTGTTACTTTCAGGCTAGAGAAATAACAGCATTACATGAAATAACCTATTTTACAGAATATAATTAGACTAGCAATGTATTCTCTGCCACTGCATCCCTGCCACGCTGATAAGAACATTTTCCTCTTCATTCTGTCACTGCTGGCAGAACAGCTGAGTGAGAACTATGGATAGTATACTTCTTACTGTGAGATCTGAAAGCACAGCTTGATTTAAAAGTAACAGTCACAAGATCCAAGCGGACTGTATATCCAAATACAGCATCTCCGTTACAAAAATAAGCAAGTACAATGTAATAATTATCTTACATCCTCATAACCTGGCACTGGGATCCCTAGGTTCTGAACTATTTTTATGAAAGCTTAGATTCCACTTCAGAATGGTCAAATATGCCACTGCCAGAAATAAAATCGTCCATTTTTTCTATTTTCTACTTAAACATGAGACAGCTTCTTTGTGCTTGACTGTAACGTCAGTGTTTACAAACAACACGGAAACCTATTGGAAAAGAAACACTGACCTCTAGCGTTAGGCTACTGCAAACTGTAATTCGCAGAGATGAGAAGCATCTCATCATACAGAGCCTGCCAACCAGAGACGAGGGGAGGGATGGCAGAGCAGCACAACTCTCAGCAAGGCAGATGATCTCCACTGTTACCGTTATACTTAATTACAAATAAGCGATGAATACTCAAGGACATGTCAGTACTATGCAGCAGCTCTTGCAAACTTGCATTCTGAGAGTGGCAGCCGCAAAACAGGCAGAGGAGTACGAGCTGTAATCTAAGCAAAGGGGCTCCAGAAGATTAGGGGCTGGGGCATGCAAGCAAGCTCCCCTGCAGTGGAAGCTCAAGCAACATGAGGTGCCAGAGGTCCTGCTGGTGAAATCAGAAAAGATCCTGCTCGAGCTGAAGGGCAGATGATGCACACGAGCACCCACCATGAGGGAAGAAAATGTTTGTGCTCCTTCTTAAATTTAACCATCCCAGGCACTGGCTGAGAGCAAATGTTCCTGAACTATGGTTGGTCTCCCACCACAAAGCCAAAAATGGCATCTAAAACAGCTTGTCATGTAACCTAGCCAGGAAAGGTGAAACCTGTTCACCAAAAAGGTCACAATGGAAATGCTGCTTGCTGTTCCACAATCCATTAGCTATGGATGCCTATATCCAGTACTTGCATTCATTTACACAAAAATAATGTAGCTAGAAGTCAAGCTTTTATCTGAACCACAACACAGTTTGGTCAGCAAAATCAGTATGACATCAGAGATTAATGTTGAAAACACAGCTCAATAAAATACTGAATTGTCAGGCCAGCCAAAACTGGTCTGGATCCCAGAAGTCTGAATCCCAGTGCAGTTTCATGTTGGCAACCCCAAGCAGGCTCTGCACAAGTTGATAATGATTACAGCAAGGCACACAAGTACCAGTCTTGGAAGCAGAATAAATCTGTCATGGTCCAGTCCTTCAGCAGTTGTGTCACGCTGACACAGCCTTACAGCTCCTGTTCTTCAGCTTCTTTCTCAGGGTTAGCTGAAAATCTCCATATAGCACTGCGCAGTGCAGACAAACCCTGCAGCCCTGTCTATGACCTGAGCAGGGAGAGGATGCAGATCCTCATTCTTGGTTATACGTTACAACAACAGCAGATAAACAAGCAGCCCACAAGGAGTTCACATCAGATATTATTTTTGCTTGAGGCGTTTACAATGCTTTAAACCATCTCTTCAGCAGTGAATAGATTTTGTTGCTTCTGTATATTTGCAAACTACCTACTAGAAGGTTTTTAACTTGATAGAAAACATAAAAATGTTCTGAAGAGTATGGGTGAAATAAGTCTTGCTGCTTTTGAGACATGGGTTTTGTTGTTGTTTTTTTTTGGCAGAACAAGATTTCACCTTGTTTTGGTGTTGGATCAAAACCGTTTTTTCCATTTTAGATCAAAATCCCCTTTAACAAGAACATGATTTACTAAGTAAAGCCGGTCATCAATTTAAATCAGAGTATAGTCCTTAAAAGTACTTTGGAAGCCAAAGTGAAAGCAAGGACTTAACACTTACCCTGAAGTCCAGGTATACAACCCCATACAACGGAATGCTCCCACACTCCCAGGAAAGTTTATTTATTTATTTGACTTTTCATGAAGTCCCTTTCACTCACCTTTGCTATCAGTCTGTTCAAATTGTCCTTCCCCATGTATGAATTTTGCTGTGAAAGCACAATCTCCTGTTTATGGATGATGCTGGTTAGACTGCTTTTGCAGCTTTGATACTGCTTCAGGAGCTCCAGAGCCCTCGCACACTGCTCCTGGCTATTGAAAAAAGAGATCAACTATTTACTGACTATGCATAAAAGGAGCAGCCTAAGCCTCCCACCTGCTTCTTTCTCCTACATAGTATGTATAGGGAGTCCAGACTCTCCTCTGCTTATCAAACAAATTTCCTTAGTTCCTCAGTTTTTTTCTGGCTCTAAGACTAATGTTCTCTTTGATTTGGTTCAGACTGACTTCTTTTTGAATGCACTGGCATGAAAACCACAGCAAACATAAAAGACACCAACAGGCAGACTTTTCTTTTCGATACCTATGAAGTTCAACATATCACTACATAATGTTTACACGACAGGATTGTGATTCCTTAAAAATAAATAATATTAACGAGCTTTGGCTGCAAATTTATATGTATCATTCTTGGCATTACGACATTCTACAGCATTGTAGTAGTAACATTTCCTACTGCATCAGAATTTCACTTACTTTGAAGCATGTTTTTAAGACTTTTTTGCTGATGCATTTCATAAGCAAACTTCTCATTTGTAAAACACTATTTAAAACACAACTTTTTTCCTTACCATTCAGCAAGCAAGAGTTTTGTATCCTCCCACGATCTCTCTGTAACTCTACATTGCTCATTTGATTCTTCTGCTTTTTCCTCTTTCATCTGCAGGAGCTTATTAGCAATTTCTCGCATAGATTTCATTTCAACAGCAGAACAATCTAATTCCTTTTCCAATTCCACTAATGACTTTATCCTTTATTAGGAAAAAAAAAATAATGAAATACAGGCTTATATGAAAGCAAATCTTGATTTTTTTTCTATAAATGTAATTACCAAAGCCCTCCAGAATTTCATCCTGAGCTGAGCACAGTTACTATATTAAATGACATCATAAAAAGTGTGATTTCATTTTTAGATCATGAATTTCGACAGTCTGCCAGAAGAGTTTTACTGATCTAGGAGCCGATTGAGAAAGCAACCCCAAATTTTTTCGGGCCAGTGAGTTTTGTATGAGCACAGTCAATTATTTTCCATGAAAATGTGAAGTGCACTCCGGCTGCCTTTAAATAAGGTCTAAGAAAGGAAGTTATGGCATAGTGTGGGATTTCACAACCATAAACTCCCCTCCCTGTTTTCCCACACTACGACTGTAGTGAACTGTTTACTCATCCTTTGGAAGGCTGCAGAGAACTCCTCTGAAACACCATCTGAGATGCAGGAAATGTGAGTGACTTACTCAAGGCATGGTAAAATAACACACTTACTCAGAGGTTTAGATAACATGTCGGTGCTCAGGGAGAAGAGCTATCTCCCTGTTTGAGTTATGTTACTGAAAACCACAATTGTAACAATCAGCCTCCTCCTATTTCCTCTTCATCAATAGTACTTCAAAGAAGCACATACATGGTGTTTAAAACAAAATAAATGGAAAAAGCTTCCCTTTTTTAGATTCTAAATCAGAGAATAAACCACAATTCACAATCTTTCAGTGCTATGAAGAGGCTTTAAGACACAGTCAGATTTCAGTGTTCTACTGCAAAGAGTCCATAGAACCTCTGAGTCCACTGAAATTACTTAATTACAAGAGCTTCAAAAAACAATTCACCTCTGTTGAATAGCTGGAACTGTTGGATCCTTCAAACCTATTTTGTTAATTCTATCACGTAGATCCTGAATGTTTTTAAGGAGCTCCTCATTTCTGGTGGAAAAAACCTTGTATAAATCATTTCCCTCCATAAGCATCTGTTCACTTGAGTGATCACCAGTCACATTTAGCTCTTCAGATAAAGTTTGAACGAGCTTTTCACAGCTAGTATTTCTCCCACACTCAGCATCTTCCAAGCAGATATCAACTGTTTTCAAGCGTTCATCCAAACACTGAGCCTCTTTTGCCATATGAGAAAGTTCTTGTGCAGCCTCTCTCCATGTTTTTCCTTGTGTTTCAGGTTGGCCTAAGGGATCTATGAGATGTTTGACAGAAGACTTAATTTTCCTCAACGAGGCCATAAAAGCTTCCAGATCTTTAAGGACTGTCTCACGGATTTGCATTTTACGGCTCATTTCCTCAAGCTGGTTTTGATAATAAAACATAATTTTACTTGCAGCTTGCAGATCTATTGGATTAAATTCATCTCTTGCTGAGCTATCTAGGTGTTCCAATTGTTTGCACACTTCAATCTGATTTAATATGGATCTCTGTAGCTCCTGCAGTAGAGAAAGACATCAACAGTGTTAGTAAGTGAAAGAAAGTCTGTATCCTGTATTCAAGCTGAACCAATGAAAAACAAATTCTACTGATCCAAATATAACATATGTATAAATATTGTTACAAGTGTGAAGGAGAACAGCTTTTGGATTTTGGTGTTTGGAATTTCCATTACAATTTATTACTGTGGAAGATCTAGCTACGGAAATAATATCAAATTTGACTGATTTGATAAATCTGTATCACTGTGCCTATATGTTCAGCTCACCATTTGCTAAGAGATAACATCATGTTAGAAATATAAACCTAAGTCTGTATAAAGCAATCTGAAGTCATTAATGCAGAATGCCTTTGTCACAGCAATACAGTAGATATGCTAAATAAAGTGGTTAAGAAAGAAAAGTTGTTAGTCTGGATCTTGGTGAAGGATGGGTTAAAAGAGAAAAATCAAATAAAATGGTATTCCACAGACTGAATTTGTTCAGCATTATGAGAAAAGCCCAATCACCTTGCCAGCAACCAGATGAATAAGACAGAAAGCTGATGAGAGTCCTGGGACTTCGGAGTACAGGCAAGCACACAGATGACTGCTATTGCTGCCACCTTTTATGCTTGCTTTTTCTGTGTTTTCAGAGGAGATTCACATACATCTAAAATCTCCTTGTGAAGCCTGCTCATTACCTAGTTAAAGGATTATGCAGCCCTCAGATGAACAGCAGTACAGCAGTGTTGTGAAACCCCAAAAGCGCAAAGCTAGGAAAAAATGCAGGATCCTTCCAACCAGGAGTCATCTCAGACAAAGCGTGCACATGAACTCTGTCCCAGAGCCTGAGAGACTGAAACTCTACTCAGCTTGAGAGCCAAGGGCAGACAAATGCAAACTTTCAGTACTGCGTAGCAGCCTATGTGTTCAGAAGGAACAACATATCAGGAACAAAGCAACATCCAGCTCACCCAGCAGACAGAGCAGAGTCTAGGAACAACATACTGAAAGCAGCTAAAAAGCCCAAGCCTGCAGCACACTCAGATCCCTCAGCAGATGTGATCAAGGCAGCTTACTTTAGCTCATTAATTAACACCACATTACTTACATCACTCCACAAAGTGACATACAGCCAAATGGGGATAGTGTAAAACTGTAGCAAAGGGAAGTCCTGACCAAACATTAAATATTCATTTAATGCTATGCCTTTTACAGCAGAGTCTGTCAAGGGTGCCTGCCTGGCTCTACAGGAGCAATAGCATTTGAAGTAAATGAATTAAAGTGTGTTCAGACACAAATCAGATCAAAAGTTTTGGGAAGTATTGTGAACGGTGCAAAAGTTCTAAGTGAGGAACCCTACGCAGTCCTCTAGCTCCTAGAGATATTAAGAATTGTCCTGGTTGGGATGCTGTCTCTGCATATCAGCCTTTTCCCTTACCTTTAGTTCTCTGTAAGCAAGATCACTGTTCACCAGATTAAACTGCTGGATTCCCTTTTTGTTCAGCCGTTGATCTAACTCACATAGAAGAATGGACTCATTTTCTATTGGTAAAACAATTTCCAAGGCAGTCCTTAAAGAATTAGTTCTATAAGAAAGGTAAAAAAAACACAAATTGGGAAAGTAGCAAGACAAGACACCTGACGTTTTACAGCATAAAAAGCAACAGAGATATTGTGATTGACTGCATGACTGATCCAATTCTCTTTTTCTCCCTGAGGTCAAACAAGTTTTTCCATTGATAAATATGAGAAGCAGAGTGAACCACGACTCATTTAACCTGAAGGTAGCAGGAAATAAAAATGAGGTCAAGGATACTGCAGAACTGTTACACTCTGAGCTTCCTGAAGAGATTCACGCTATCTGCCATGCATAACTAAGAAAAAGAAATGTTTAATGCAGTTAAAACAAAAGGCAGTTAACACTGTTCAATACACAAACACTTCCTATAACACACAGCTATTCACTTTGAAACACACATTTTACTTACAATGAACAATTCCTTTGCTAATATCATGAAACATTATTTTATACCTGGTACTTATAATATCCTGAAGTTCTTTCCATTCTCCTTCTAGTTTGCCTCTTGTCTCAGAAATAGCAGCTTGCTTCACTTCATCCACAAGGTTTTCTAAGCTAGATGAGATGTTTCCCAATTGTGCCCAACCAGAATTGATATCATTCTCTACCATCTAAAAGATATGCAGGGTTAATTGATTTAATATTTTGTGCAACAGATTGGCCAGTTCATTAAATGACAGTCACAAGAGCTCCTATGGAAAAAGCTGAAAACATCATCTTTAAGGATTTGTTTTTTTTTCAAAAAACTCAATTTTCAGCTGCATGTGAATCTCTGTCAGCTTTTTAGAATGAAATTTTCTGTCAGATACATGCCTGCACTACGTTTTAGAAATGTTTGATAAGTCTGGTTCAATCATTTTTAAACAAGAATGAATAGAAAATATCTCATTTTAACTGTTTTTGAAAGAACAAAATTCAAACTTCGAACTGAACCAAGTTCTAACACACTAGACAGCTTCTGTGTTCATTCCAATGGAAGAGCTGAAAAATTACAATAATAAAATCTCTAACATCAATAATGTGCCTTGTAACACCACCTTCAGTTTCTCACAAACATACTGAAGTTCTAAGTCCTGGAAGAGTTTCATTCTTCACATCCACCACTGACATTTGATGGTTTACCTTTGAAGACTCCTCTAGCCTGGCCATGGTCCATCACTTGCCATTCCTGCTATCTATCTAGCTATCTGTTTTTTGCAGTTGTTCTTTCCATTAGATCTTGCAAATTACAAACTGATAGCCACCAATTTCTTCTTTTAGCAATACTGGCAAAACTCCACTGCTAAATAGGAATTTGGCTGTACTAAATGTTAAACCCTCAATTTCTCTCTGTTTTCAATAAACCTGCTTGTAAGGATGCTCTGTATCCCTTGACAGCACCTATAATGCATAGAAGGTAAGGGTTCTACATGTATGGCATCAAGTATGTTTTTAAAAGATGAAGTCTGTCTTACCTGTAATTCAAGCAATTTATTTTGAAGGCATGAAGTGCCTTTTATTTCATCAGTAAAGCCAGATGCTACTTTATCTCTGCTCACTTGTAAAAGTTCCTCCAGGTTCCTTCTTTGTGTGTTATAGCTAAAGAAAGATACAATCACTTTCAGTGTGAGTATTACTTCTAGCTTAATGGAACACGGCAGAAGTTGGATGTTGTCAACCAAGACTGCCATATAAAATAAACATTTTGTTGCAAATGCACATTTTTACCTAAGTTGCAAATGAATGGGCATAAATGAACAATATGTACAGTGGCTGGGACATTGTTTGCATGGATAATTTTCATGTGCACATGCCTTCTGGCATTTTTTGAATTCAGTTTTATAAAAGTAACAATGTGAAGTATTTTAAAAACTTGTCACTTCCTTAATGTTGTTGTATTTGGTGTTACTGGTAAGGTGAATGCAGATTTCTCTGTTCCAAGGAAAGAGCAGAAGAAAAATTGTAATAGCTTTAAGTGTTCTTCCTATAATATGCTGATATTTGTGTCATTTAGGTACTACAGCACTTCCTTATCCAATGCAAGGAAATATTAAGTAAGCAGAAGTAGAGCAAGAACAGAGTTCTTCATATCAAAAGTGCATCCAATGTTTCATAAAGTCTATTAACTTATGAATATCTAGCACTGTATCATCTCTTAATATACATGCATTTTAACTTATAAATATTACCTCTCTAATAAAGCTGGTGTGGGCGAATCACTGCCTTCCTCAAACATCTTCTCACAGCTTTCTCCATTGTGATGCTTCATATCTGTTTCCAAAGCCATATTTTCAGAGGGTCTTGATGTCTAAGTAAAAAACAAAAAAGATAACGATGACTTCTGCATCACACTGTGCCAAAACAGAGAGAGGATCAGCAGATGTCTGTAATCTCCTGAAAGAAGCAATGCTTCATGAATGCCAAAGGAGATGAGAGATACCATTCATGAACACAAGGTGTGCTTAATCTCAACAATGAGCCAAAAAAGCAGATTTTAGAAGACTTGCAGCCAGATCATACATTCCTTCCACACTAATGCTGGCCCTCTGCATGTGCAACAGCCCCAGCGTAACCCTGGCAATCACCATTTGTGTGAATTTTTGCTGCAGAAACCAAAAGGCACTGCCTTCTGCACCTTTTTTTTAGGCTGCTTATACCACATCACTGTGCACATCTCTTGCTCTTGATTCCAGGATATGCTCTCCTGAGTTTAATGTCAGCTGACACCTGTTACACACTTCATACTTCAAATATCCACGATGGAGCAGAATTTATCGTTGTTATCAGGAACAATATAAATAGTTTTGCAAGAGATCTTCCTTGATAACAGACACTTCCTCTGCATCTGCCAACTTAATGTAAATGCAATGGAACCCTTCCAACAGTCTGGATGCTGTCTGATGAGCTATCTACAGCCTCACTGCCATGAATGCTTATCCTAAATGAGACATCTTCTGTGATGTCCACATCATAAACAGTAATGTCTTCTCTCTGAATTTTTTTTTCTAAGAAATTACATGGATTCTGTTTTTCCCCCTATTTTTCTAAAGAAAATGCCTCCAACTCTTCACTAATTTTCCTCTCTGTGTCCTTAGAAATTTGTTCAAATTACTGGGCCACTGTGTGGGATTTACACTTCAACACAGCTTCACATATGGCTCTTCCAGCTGAAAAGCAAGCTTTAGCAAAATATAACACAAGATTGAAGGTTCACATATTTTCAGGATGCTTAGGGCTGTTCCCTGTATGTTACTTTTGAACATGTACTCTTCCTGGGTTCCCAAGTAAAACGGGCTTTTGTTCTGCCACAAGAGTCCTGAAATCTGCCAGAGTAAGAATAGCAACAGAAGCAATCAGTTTTTCTTTTTGTCAGTGATCTCCACTAGACTGAGCACTGTCTCTTAACAGTATGTATTGACTTCTTACCTCCTGTACTGAAAGGAAATCGATTTGTTGGGTAGAACTGGGCTTTTCTCCATTCTCAGAAGCAACAATGGAGCTCCTATGGTTTAAAAGAAATTTCAGCTTAAGAACAAAATATGAAATACAGAGGTGAAAAAAGAAATCCAGGCTCATGATTAAAACCTAACAGTGCAGCTGTGTGGAAAGGTAATCAAATGCTGCTAAACTACGAAATTCAGTATTAAATGTTTAAAAAGTGAAGTTGCCCTTAATAATGTACTTGGGAGCACATTCACAATATCACAACATCTGCCCACATGTCTGATTTTTACAAGGCCACAACACATCATGCATTCAGTCACCCACTCTTTTTTGGATGGCTGTCTTCTTCCAGCATGAGACAGCAAAGCTGTGTAAGTATCTGCCACGGTTTGGTGAAGCTTTTCTAGCTTTTGTTCAGAGTCTGCAGCAAATGTTTGTAGGTCTGGGACAGTTTCTTCTGCTAGTTTTCCCAATATTTTAAGATCCTCTAGTGACTTGCTAAGTTCTTTCAGGCTGCCTTCATGTGAAAAAAAGGCCTAAACAATGGAAAATAATACATTAATCTCCTATTAAATCATAAGGATAGGCAACTCTAATTATTCTTATACATTTTTCTGTTTCCATTGTCTTCTCAGATGAATGGATTTAAAGTATAAGCTGTCAAACCACGAGAGAAACATTTATCTTCCTTGATATTTTTGTCAAATAAAGCCAGGAAAGAAACTGGGATTTCTGAGAATGTGTTCCCCAGCTGCATTTCCAAGTCTGTACTCACACTTGATTTTGAAATTACTTCTGTAACTACAACTTTAGCTACTTTTGATCCCAAGTCATCTGCACACTGACATTTCAAATACTGACTACAGAGAAAAAAAAGAATTGGAAAACGTATTTTAAATACTCCCAATCAATGACTTTACTTTTGATGCTGAAATTAAGATACATTAAAATCTAACAAAAATATGAGCAGAAGGAATGCACCTAAGAATGTTTCTTTCTCTTTTCAGTTGGGTATTTACCATTGGGTTAGAATAAACTCATTAAAAGCAAACACAAAAACTGTGCTTACTTCAGCAAAGGCCAGAATTTCAACAGAGAGCATTTTATTACCTTTCTAAGTGGTAAACTGGCCACATCAAAGCATATCAAAGAGGATGAACAAAAATGCTAGCAGCAACGAAGCGTAACAGCCATTGCCTACGGAGTATGCAAGATTCACGATGCCCCAGCAAATGAAAAATTAAAGCCTTACATCTAACTCTGATTAATTTATATGCTCCACAAAGTGGGTCTACTGCACTGTGAGAAAATACTCTCACTTGAAGAAGCATCAATCTTATTCAACAAAACAATTGTAACAAATCACAAACACAAAATCACTTCTTATTTTCACACTTTGCACAAATAAATCTGTTTCATGTCCTAAAAAAAAAAAAAAAAAAAGAAAAGAAAAAAAGAAAAAAAGAAAAGAAAAGATAGCATCTATGCAAAAAGGAGGCAAATAAAGAGGCTATTGTCTGCAGTCAGAAAGTCAATGAAATAATTTGACATAATTTTGGAGGCCTCTGTTCTCTGTTTACATAACACAAGGGCTCTATTTCACAAACACAAGCTACTACATCCACTAAAGGAAGCAGGAGCAGGAAGGACAATGCATTCAGAAAGAGAAATAACTGAGCAGAAAAGGAAAGGGTCACGTACCTCATGTTCCTTGATGAGCCCTTTGGTTTTATTCATATTCAGGAGTTTCTTTTCTTTCCCTAATTGCTTATTGATTTTTTTTAAAGTTGTGTTAAATTTCTTTTTTTCCCTTTCTAATAGGAGCTGGATGCAGGATATAACTTCATTATGAACGGCCTGCAAAATTCAGAACACATTATCTCTGTGAGAATAGAGATACAGCATTACAAAGCAAATTAAAGTCTCAGAAAACAATGTGACAAAAAAAATGTTTTCCAAGATGCCAAGCATAATGACAACAGACAGTGGAGTCTCCTTCCAATATTATCTCACCTCCCATCTTTTACGAATATCTTCACTCTTTTCTTCTACTACCAGCTTTTCCTGATCAGATGAAATATTTTTCAGTTGTTCAACTGCTTTAAAAAAATTGTCAAGAACTTTATTGTCCAGAGCATTAAAAGCTTCCTGCAAAACAAAGCAGCATTACAAAAGATAAACAGAACTGAATGTAGCTTATCAACCTAACAAAATGTCATCAGTAGCCTATAAAGGATACATATAAAATACACATACATGGCGAGTACAGGCTGGGATGGCCCTTGCATGACTGAAAACAAGGGCATTATCCACTCTTGCATATTTGCAAAAAAGCTGCAGATGCTGTCAAAATATGTTTTATAGACAAAAGCAAATATTGTTCCTTTAACACCCATTCTAGGGGAAAATGTGGTACCAAAGAGAAAAAAAGACTAAAGTTCCTCAACTCTGTTCATTACCAGAGAACACACACAGCCATGTCCCATGTCTCCCAGAAAGCACGTGAAAGGTCTGCACTGATGCAATGGGACCCCGTGAGCTCTGTGCAGCTGCCAGCATAGGGCAGCCCAGAACTCACTGTGCAACATGAGGCAACACAGATATTAGGTGTGTTTCCATGTTTCATACCTCACTAAGGACCCCTTTCACAGATCTGAATTTTGACATCTGACACTTTCTATACCATTTAGCCACTGGAAAAAGAAGTGGAGATTCTGCATTTATAATCATACTTTAATAACTTGTCCAAGAATTCAGGCATATGTTTCAAGGTGGAAATCTTAATTATTAATCAGGAAAAAAATTGTGATAGCTCAGGACAGGGATCTGAGAATGATGGAATAATTTAAGACAGGGCACTAAATAAACTGGTATTCAGATTCGTATTTCCTCATTCAAATTGTCTGCCTGTCAACATATACTAACAAAACTAAACTAAAAATTTAGTTTATAGTCAGCAGGAAAAAAAAAAAGATTAAAGACTACCCCAAAAATTCTCATATTTTTCTCAGCTTTTTAGACATTAAATGACACTAAGAAATAATCCACTCAGCTGGCTCAGAAAATGAACCTACCTCATATCTTGAAATATGCACTTCAGGACTTAATTTTTGACTAACAAGTTCCACTGCTTTTGAAATGGAAACCTCAATATCCTTCTGAGATTCTTCAAAATTAAGTAAAGCTTCCTTTTGTGAGGGTTTCTTCTCAGATTTGGGCAGGATGTTGTTCACATCACTCATGACAGCCTTGAAAGAAAGAGACCTTTCAGAACATGTGCGAGTTGCATTAATTATGTAATGTGATTGCTTCATAACATCACTCAAGTTTTTCAAGTTGAGATACTGATCTTAGAAATGTTCTAATTTCTGTCCCTGGCAAGAGTCTAGGACATAGATTCCAACAGTATAACCTTTTTTTGTTTTACATGAATGAAAAGGAATCTTCCTAATCACATAATGCTAAAAATTGTGGGTATAAAGCATAATAACAATAAAAAAGGAGTACCTCTATTCTGTCTCTGGCTTCTTTAACTCGTGCTGGCAACCCAGCGGTGTGACAGTGTTGTTGGGACACCTCACTTGAAGCATTCTTCATCAGAGATTGCAATATCTCTTCTACTGCCATAACTTGCTCTTGGCACGAAATTCCCCTTGCAGCCAAGCTCTGGTTGAATGAAAAACATTAGAAGTCTTCACAGTATTTACGCCTTTTTGTTTAAAGAAACTGAATGAAAAAGGCAGCATTAATCATGCATGGCCAATATTTGCTCAAGAGCAAAATCATATATTCCAATAATAGCCAGTGTATTTTGCTACAAAGTCTCTGTGTAGAGAGAGTCTGCTGCCATCCACAGGGGATTCTGTTTGCTGACACATTCTTTCAAGAAAATGTGATATCATCAGTACTTTGTCTCAGACTCAATCAGAAGTAATTTTTTAAACACAGTCTCTAATCTGAACAGCCTTCCAAAAGCACAAACCACACATTTGGATATGCATAACCTGATCGTGAAGTCATCCAAAAGTAAGCACATAATCAAGACTCAGACTTTCTTGTGGTAATGAGTGCCAAAAGGCAGGAAGCAGTTGGGTATTTTGCATGCAAAAAGTAGTGTGCCATATTTAAATATTTATCACGAAATATCCATATTAGAATTGTTTTGATCTATGAATATTCAACACATTTTCCTTTTTGAAGTTGTCAATTAGCATTCTTTTAATGATAATCAGTGTTTTACTCGGTTCCTGACCTATTGTGCTGAGGGCAATTAGTGACCAGATCTCTTCTTTTCATAGACATAAAGGCACAATATCATTCATATTTTTGGAAGCTGTCAGGCTGTCTTTACTTAATTCATCATTTTTAACAAACTGGTGCTGTACTGCAAAATGAGGATTAGTTTATAAATATATGCCCAAAAAGATGAATATATTCATTTCATAGCCTCACACTTCCTAATTCCATAAACTAACAAGAAGGCACAAACTCAAAGTAAACTACAGCAGTTACTGTACATGGATTTAATTACTGAAGAACATCTGTATTTAATCTTAGCACTTGGACAGAAGAAATTCAATGAACCTGTGTCCACCTTCCTACCACTAGACTATACACAATTCCGTGTTGCAGAAATAGGGAAAAAGGAATAAATGACAGTGCTTCTGCTTCTCTAGTGCAAAGCCCAGTGTCTTTGTTCAGTCTCATCTTCACTGGCAGGACAAGAAAGTAAATAAGACATTGCTTATTTGCTTATTTAAATAAGACATAAGCTTATTTGCTTAAGTGAAGCTGCAGAGTTGGACATACGTATTTCCAACCTACCCTTTGCTAGGGAGAAACAGTAATCTCTGGCTGAGAAACAGTGGATGCAACAGACAGAAATGGAAGTAACAAAAAAATTCAGCAGTGCTCACTGTGGATATTTAGAACAACAGCCTGTAAACTGAGATACGCAGATTACCCAAGATGCTGCTGCAAATACCTCAGGTATTCCAGTTTTTGACAGGAATGCATTGAATACAGCCAAACTGTCCCAAGCAAGGATGCATGATAGAAACCACTGTAAATTCAAATCTCAGCACCTTCCAAAATTTTAATCTGCTGCAAATGCTGTGCTGCACATGACTAATTAATATCACTAGAGAGCAAGCTACCAATCAGTAGCAACAACAGCACTTCCTTGTCAATTATCACCTGAACATGCGTATACCAGAAGACTCATTTGCAGCTAGCTCATCTAGGACTGATTCTGGGAAATAATACCAAAATACCACCATTGGTTGACTTTCTACCACCTCGTGTGACAGCATAAAATCTGCATTTTTTCTCCATTGATGAAGGTGCTTTTTACCCAAGTCATAAATCCACTCTGAAAGATGAAAATCTGATGAACAAGTATTTTAAGTTGTATGTATGTATGAATGTATTCCCATTTTCACCTGCAAATATTCCTCCACCTGAGGTTCCACAGGTGTCTTGTGACCAATCTCACTGAGCAGGCATTCAGTCTCTGTGGCCCAGCTCTCTACAACTTCAAGGAGCTCTTCAATTTTCTCCATGCCTCCTGGAAGCTCCTTGGCCTTTTCAGCAGCATCTGTGTTCTCTTCACCAAGCTATGAACAAAGAGTAGGGTAAGACGTTCACACTCATCATCAGTCCACAGGGATCTATCCACTACTCCCCTGTAACATACAGTCATCGAATTTACTTTCCTGCTTTTGCACTCAACAAGCAATGAAGGACAAATAAACACTGGTAAATAAATTACCCAAGGCTTGATTTTTCAAACCTGGGAGCAGGCAGGGCAACACAGAATCACAGAATCACAGAATGTGAATGTGAAATCACAACCTGTGCCCACATGGATTTCCCCTTCCCTATAAGAAAGCAGCCACAACCACATTACAGTGGAGAAGAACTCCTGTGATACAGCATTTCCCAAGTCATGCTGGGGAATTGTCAAAGGGAACGATAGCTGGTGTTGGCCAAATGGTGGCAATGGTTGAATGGTACTGATAGGCCACATTTCAAGCATTTGCCCGTGCACTATGTTGACCTACACATGTTTACATAATGTCCAGTGCAATACCAGAAAAATAATCCCTTCTGTCCTTAAGCACTTACAAGACTGTCTATTTCTGCTTACTGAATTACTTCCTAAAAACATCTCTTGAAATGTTAATAATGGCTTTTACATGCAACTCCAGATTTCCTCACTCTTGCAAATATGCCTCTTATTAACATTCTCATTAAGCTCATCTCCCACAGAAATACTGTATTTCTTTGCCATCATTTAACATCAGAGTATTTTAATAAATGTCATTGAAAGGCTCAACTTAGAAAATTAAGAGCTCTAATAGTCCCAGATGGAGTGATAATGCTGCTACTGTGAAATTATTCTAGAAAAAGTAATATACATAACATCAAGCAGATTGTATAGGAATTTACTGCCACCTAAAAACCTGTCAAGTGAGCTGGTATAAAGTTGAATAACCTAGAAATATCCATGCAGCTATAATTACCTTTTTCTAGATGAAGAAGGGATTACACAATTTAGCAAAGGTTCACAAGCTCTTAATAAATGAAATACCTCTATAACTAAACGAAAAGCTTTAACCTGCAATAAGTTATCCCCTTTAAAGTGGTTTTAAAATTTTGATTTTAAAAATTGGTATTATCTAGATTGTTACAAAGAGCATTTAACTGTGTTGCAAAGACTTACGAATGCGATACCTCTGTGTATTCTCTGTTCCTCTTGTTTTAAAACTGGAAATACTCAGCTGACTGAAAAATTTATTAAGCTCTTACTAACAAGCTGATAAGTTTAGAAAAGATGATTTTGAAGGCTGCTTGTCAAAAGGGAATTATGAAACTGTTATCTTACAAAGCGTGTCTTCTTGATGAATTTAGCCCATTTCCTATTCACTTTTTTCAGCTCTTTGGCAATATTCGACCCAACTTGCTCTTTGCTGACTTCAATGAGATAGTTTCCAGCTTCATTTAATGAACCATGCACTGAATTCCAGTTTGCCAGCACTTCCACAGGGACCTAGAGAGAAGCATTGAAATAATTTCAAGCAGAGCCCTGCCACAAGTTGATTTCCAAAATGAGGAACAGAAAAGCAAGTACAACCACTGTCATATAAAATGTTTTCCTTCCAGGAGTCTCTGTCCATCGTGAGTAAAACAAATCCAACAACATACCTCTACTGGATACTCATTATGTTTTTCTTCCAGCCATGTCTTTAGTAAGCAGAGGTTTTCTGTGTAACTACTCCAGGAAGACAGGACTTTCTGTAGTGTAGTGTTTACATTGGAAATATAGTCTTTGCACATAGAAATCTTTGACTCCACTGTCTTAAAAAGTTTGCTAATTTCTTGAGGATCTCCAGCTAGGATATCAAAAAGAAAGTAATGTTACACATTTGGAAACAGAGAGATTTATTCAATAGAATTAGTACTTAACAGAAAAACCTAAGTGGGGATTAAAACTAGAGACAGCATATCAGTTCAAAACAGAGGTTTCCATTATGAGTTTATGTACAGGAACTTACCTAAGTCAAGGTTGCTTAAGTTTTTGTTTTTCAAGTCTTCACAGATATCAGCAGCAGTTTCCAGCTGTGTGTTAAGTCTCTTTTCTTCAATGAAATTCTACCCAAAGTGAAAAAGAATTGGCACAGGTAAAACTAACCCACATAAAACTTAATGTTAGCAAATACAGGTTGGGACACGTTTTTTTTCAATGAGGCTGCAACCTCGGAGTCGAATGTAAATTAAACAAAGCCTATCCAGCAACTCATCTAAACTCTTTAGCCTGAATTTGACCTGTTCGTTTTCTGCTCACGCAGAGAGTAGCTTAATGGGAAATACAAACTCTGGAATGCCATTGACTGAGTCACAGTCACGTATGAGTCAGAACTACTTATTTCAAAAAGATTCAATATGATACAAACTGGGGATGAAAAGGGAAGAAATGGGAGTAGAGAAAGAGACTTATGGTTTGAATATTTACTTAGGGAATGAGTGGGTTGGTCCTCTTAGGTTCTTAGGTACTCTAAGGTGCACCTTACTCCATGAACCACAACCACAGAAAAAACATAGTAATAAGTATTTATGAAATCAACTACATCAAGAAACTCAGCACAGATTAATGCTGTATTCCCACCTCATTTACGGGTAATGTTAGTATTGTAAAGAAAAAACTTTTAAAAAAAAAAAAAAAGAGGGACATTTTGTATAACTTCTTGTTGCCTTCTACTAGAGTTCTGATGAAATTTCCACTAATTTAAGTAGGGATTTTCCAGCATGAAAAGTTTCAGAGAAACTCTTCAGAAACTTCACATTTTGAAAGGATAATAAGATACTTGTTATTCAGCATCCAGAAAAGCCAACAAAGCTGGCAAATGGGCTGAAAAGCATATTCTATGAGGAGAGGCTGAGTACATTTGGGTACTTGGGTTGTCTAGATTAAAAAAGAGGCTAAGGGGTGACCACATTGCTATCTGTGGTTTCCTGAGGAGTGAAAGAGGAAAGGGAAGTGCCTCTCTCTTTTCACTGATGAGGAAGAACTCAATTTTGAATCAAAGAGAGTGGAGAGAAGAGGAATTATTGTTACAGTGTGATTATGAAAAACAATTATTTTAAACTTACATTCCAACTTTCTAGCAGTGATTCCACAGATTCTTTCGTCCCATATTTCACATCCCAAATATTTAGCTTCAGTGTCACCTCACTGGCAAATGCTGAGCACAGTCCATAGTGGTATTCAAGAAGGGAGCTGGAGTTTGTGAAACGAATATCATTGAATCTGCAAACAGTGAAATGTTCCAAAAGTTGACTCAAATCATTGGATGCAGAAGGCATTAATGTATAGAGATTTTAGCCTAAAAATCCTGAATAACATGTATGTCCCACGTCACATTCTCTAAGTTGGAAAGATATGGAAGGGTGGACTATTCAGCAGATAAGATCTTATGAATGGGAGGGAGTCCAACTTTTTTAACATAGTCTAATAGTGATAGGACAACTGGAAATAAATGGCTTTAAACAATAAGAGGGGATATTAAGGTTGGATGGGGCCTGAGACAGCCCAATCTAGTGGTTGGGACCCTTGTCCACGGGAGGGGCTTGGAACTAGATGAACTTTAAGGCCTCTTTCAACCTAAGCCATTCTACTATTCCACATGTAAAGATCTTTGTGGTACAAAATTTTAAGATAACAGGTTTTTTTTTTTTCTTCTTTTTAAAATAGTAGCTCAATTTATGGATAGCCTTAAATAGTTAGAGAATGGCATCTGTTATCTGTATGTCAAAGAATCTCATGCTATGTGAATAGATTCACTGGTCATTTTTGAAAATATCCTTCAAAAGCTATATAGGGTTGCACAGTCTGTAAATTTCAGCTTTCCAAAAAGGTAAAAAATAAAAATTGGAGGCAGAATCCCCACATCCAGAAAAATCTTTATTTTCAAGGAATTTGCTTTCTACCCCAAGTGGGTACTTCCTATCCATACTAGCCCAGAGCATTTGAAAAGCTCCTGTTAATGTGCTTCATTTTGTACAAATAATTAGACTTTCATGGACCAACAAATTAACTGTGTGCTCAACATACCAGTCAACATGTGCTTCTCATGTAACTGGTGATAGAACTAGAGGGAATGGCTTCAAGCTGCACCACAGGAGATTTAGGCTGGATGTTAGGAAATGCTACTTGTCTGAATGAGTGGTCAGGCACTGGAATGGGCTGCCCAGGGAGGTGTTGAAGTCACCGACCCTGGAGGTGTGCAAGGAGTGTATGGGTGTTGTGTTGAGGGATATGGTTTAGTGAGAACTATTGGTAATGGGTGGATGGTTGGACTGCATGATCTTGTAGGTCTTTCCAACCTTTGTGTTCTTATGATTCTGTGATTCTGTGCTTAAATGGAAAATGTTCTTTTTCTGCAAGGCATGGACAACTTATGTGCAAGTCAACAGCAGAACTAGAATACAACACAGTCATAGTAGAAGGAATTTGAGTATCACAACCTTCTTTTCATTTCCTCTAGCTTTTCAGGCACTACTAGTGGCATATTCTTCTCATCTTTATTCTCAAATGATTGAAGAGTGTCCAAGTGAGAATCAAAACAATTCATCAAGCCCTGGGAAGAAAAGGAAACAGTAAGCTATTCATATCAATACTAGAATCAACTAGTATTAAACCACGCTAGAATCTGCAAGTCATCTGCTACTACAGTGAGAGTAAACAAGACAGACAAGACAGTCTTTCAGTGTCTTTATTGATTAACATGTAATGAAAGTCTTATCAATCAAATCACCTTCTGAAGTGCAACATATAATTTTTCTTACCAGCAGGCCTCTAGTAAAATGTAAGGTGCATGGAGCTACACAACCTACACTACCAAGTTTTCTTCTTCACTTTTAATACCATCTTTACAACAAAAATGAGTCATTTTATTGGGTTCAGGATATTAAGTTTTTCCTCGTTATATGTTAGCAAAACCTAAAAGCAAAGTCTGCTGAATAAACTTATCGCATCATACTTGCCTAATACTTTTTTGAATGCTCAACAAATTCATGCTGATAGCATATGACATTAACCAGTGGTGAGCACCGTTGAGTAATTTCCCAGTTCTTAAGAGAAAGCAGAATTTCTATCAAGAGGCACCACTTTGGCAACAAGATCTCTATATAAACCATACTAAAAAGATTGGATTAAAGGAGGAAGAAAAGGAAATTTCAGCAGAATGCCTTCCTATCCCACCAAAGCAGCTTATATTTCTTAAGAAACTTAATGATGGTATCCACATGTCAACAGAAAAAAAATATGAAAGCCTTCAATCAACCATGTCTCCCTCCGTCTCATTCTTAAAAACGTTACTAACACTTATCCTGAGCAGCCAAAATCATAGAAGAAATGGCCAATGTTTGGTAAAGCCATTATTAGTGAAAAAAAGCCATTTCTCCTAACAGGAATTGACTAGCAACAGTTCAAAGAAGTGGTGGTATCAAGCCACTCACAACCACCTCCTGTTCCTATTCTTTCAAACCAACAGCAAAGATACTTACAAAAATATTCAACTTCACCTTGTTCACAAAAAAAAACCCACAAGTAAAGTACCACGATGATCCAACCAAGCTCCAATACACTTACGCTTTTTGAAGTTTTCTAACTCAAAGCATTTAAAATGTTATCAGTGTAAAGACCTCAAGATCACAGTAAATAACTTGCATGATACTGAGGTATCAGAATACTTTCCATTGCTTTGAAGGGAATAACAGAGTGATTCAGCAAATACTTAACTTTAAACACATAGCTGCATGAACATAATGGAATGTAACCCCGAGTGCAAGTGCTTTTCTGAACAGGTATGTATCAAGCCTAGATTTAAAGATAAGGATGCAATTACTCTGCATTATTACTTAACAAACAAGTTGCAGGAGCCACATAAAATAGCATAATTTTCTCATTCACTTCACATTTAAATTTAATCTCACTCCAATGAAGTCAGAAACCTTCCTTACAGACCTGTGCAGCTACTTGAATAAACCCACAAAAATCAACGGTATCTTCCGGAAGGCTTCTCATCTTCAGAAAATAAACATATCCATACTACTTTCCAAAACAGTAAACAGCAATTCCATGATAAGTACTTTACTAGGTGAGACTAAAGGAGAACATTCCTCTGTGATCAGCTTACCTTAAACACTGAAATGATTTCACTGAAGAGAGACATGGCTTTAAATGGGTCCTGCAAATCAGGCAAATCTTCTGCCTGCAGATGTTCTACCTTCTGAAGCCAGGCCTCAATGCCATCCAGAGGTGGGGGCAACATCTGGTCCAGCTCTGCTTTCCATTCATTAATCTTAAAAATAAAAACAAGCAATTAAATTTGTCACTATTATTCCTTTCTCCATCCCTAAGATACAGCTGCATGTTCTGTAAGCTGATGCTCTACACACCCCGGAAAAAAAAAAGAAGTAGGGAACAAGGGATGCTCTGGACTAACTGTTTGTTATAAGAAGTGCCCCGTCCTGGAGGTGTTCAAAGCCAGGTTGGATGGGGCCCTGGGCAGCCTGGTCTAGTATTGAATGTGGAGGTTGGTGGCCCCGCATGTAGCAGGGGGGTTGGAGATTCGTGATCCTTGAGGTCCCTTCCAACCCTGGCCATTCTGTGATTCTGTGATGTGACAAGTGGACATTTCTTCTATAAAGAGCAATTATCAACAAATGCAACAGAGGGAGACAACACAGCCAAACTCATTGTAAAGCACTGATCAACCTGATCTAACTGCATCACAATTTGTACTGTGGGAAAAAAAATACGATCATATTTCTCCTAGCTGCAAAGTTATGAGCCATAACTTTGTCTTCAAATAACCTTGTAAGCATTAATAAACCAAAACCTTTGATCTGAAGGCTGCTCAAAAATAATCAGATGCAAAGGCAGGAATGTAATTCACAGCCCCTTTCAGGCTCCTCTTGGGCACTGTACACCAGTTTGTCTGAACTTCAGGTTCAGGATCAATACTGCTTTCATTGATGCAAAAACGTATCACCCCTCCCCCTGCTTTTCCCTGTGCATATTCTTGGGCTAAGTTCAGGCTTTCACATCAATCACATTCACACATGCAACAAGGTGAGTTGGAATTGCCTCTGACCTGAGAGACGAGTTTACTCCATTCTTCCCTCATCTGCTGCTGGCCTTCGCTCAGCTCAGCTCCAGTTCTTTTTGATGATAACAGGGGCAGAAATGCTTTTTTTTCTTGGTTAAATGCTTCCATAAATGACATCATTTCCTATAGATAAGAAGGAAGAGTAATTCATAGAAGATAACTTGGATGGAACCCGTGCAACTGAATACTGCCTTTGAACTTATTGGTAGGAACTCCATTAAATTCAGAGGATGTGATGCATGGAAAGGCAAGGGATTACATCTGAAAGTGCCACTGTCTACTAAAATCTGTACTTAGCATATTGCCAGTGCTGTCAGGACATGGTTCTTCTAAAAAGAGGGAGGGAAAATTCGTTTCTCTATCCATACAGGCCATACAGGCTATTTTATTACCAACTCTGACTACAATACAAACCAAAGGAAATTTTACTTCAGACACAATCTATAGTCAACATTTCAAGTATTCCTCTATGTCATTAGCTGAATCTACCATAATTATTATCACAGCAATTGAGAAGCTGACCTTATGAAGGGCCTATGGAATCTTGTCCACATTCTCAATTATGTCAATTAATTAAAAGACATCACATTGCTCTCTCCAAAAAGCCTTGCTCTGCTCAGAAATGAAACAGCATATATCTGTTTCCAAAGAGAAATAATTTTACCCTATTCTTCCCTCAATCATTTGAGAGCATTTACTGAATTCAAGGTTTCCATCTCCTGTTTCATTTAGCATTTTGGCCTAGGCAATGAAGATGAAAGTCTCTTTCTCAGAACATTCTTAATATTTACTTTTGAAAAAGCAGTTAAATACAAAACACAACTTACTTTGTACTTCTGGTAATAAGTTTCATTCTCTGTGTCCATCAGCAAATTTGCTAACTTTTTTCTCTTCACAGCCAACCAGCTCAAGGTCTCTGTTACTTTATCCTAGTAATTAGAGCAGAAAATTTCATGTTTCTGTTTTGAAAGCCTTGTTTCTAATTCACATTGTGCCACAAAGCAACGTATACTGAGCATATGATAACCCCATTCAAAGCCAGTGAAAAACAAACAATGTTTCCTGGGGACTCTAATGAGCTTTGGGGCAGCTGCTACTATAAAGCAAGGCCAAAGTTTTAAACTTGTCTCCTGGATATACAAAGCCATCTTAAAAGAAGAGCCTGATTGCAGCCCGAGTGGAAGGACATTAACGATATGGAGATATGTGAATTAATGCAATTAATTGAGGCAATTAATGTATAAACTCTAACAGGAATCATAGAATGGTTTGGGTTGGAAGGGATCTTTAAGATTATCTAGTTCCAACCCCCTTGCTACTGGAGAATATAGATTACAGACAGCTTGGTTTTCCAAACACCATAGTATAGGAGAATATAGACAACAGACAACTCGGTTTTCTAACCAGCGTAGCCTGCAAGCAACAACTGCTGCTCACTCTACATGCAAGCTATTAAATTTAAAGCTAATTGTTCTGCATGTTGGCAAATTTATCTGTATTCACACATTGACTTGAGAGTGCACATGAAAACAATCAAGCTTAAAAACATCCTTGGTAAAAAAACAAAAAAAAAAAAAACAAAAAAAAAAAAAACAAAAAAAACCCCCCACAAACTAAAAACAAGACCACCTGCACAGTAATTTCAACAGCACCATCAAAATCTATCACATTGAGTCTTGGCTCACATATAGGAGTACCAGAAGGTTCAAACCAATTCAACGCTGTCAGCGGCTGAATCAGAGGATCAAACTATGGAGGATAACTGTTACTGCATCATGCTATAAGCTGGGAAAAGGAAGTACTGAGAATCTTGGCAGTGACAATGCACACTTGTTACAGAATGTCTGTGATAAACCAGATTACATACCTGCATGTCTTCAGTCTCGGGCATATTCCTGGAGTATTGTAAAAACTGAGCCACATAAGTCATGATAGATTTTTCATCTGGATTCGTAACATCAACATCTACAAGAGCCAATACACCAATTATTCAGCCCTCTAGATTTGATCCCATGATTGCACACTGCAGTGCAGTTATTAAAACACATTTCCATAAATATGTTTATTTTGCATTAGCTCACATAATATACCACTGACAGAAATGAGTATGTAATGAAATTCTTTCCCTGGGAACACTTTGATATAACATGAGAAACTAATGAACAAGTTTCTCCCATGAAAGGAAAAGTTTCATTCTCTGTCATCTTCATATTGTTCCTGCACATGCTGCAAATTCAAAAATCCTAAAAATCCCAAGTATCCTCAGAGCTACACAAAAAAGAACTGCAGATTAGAGCATCACAGTAAAGATCAATGTTTCATTTCAAACTTGAACACAGCCTTACTTTTTGCCTGTATTACAAATCAACACGTGTAGGATTATATTAATCTCGCTCATTACAGGAAAGCAGATTGCTTACCTTCTGGTTCAAGAAGCCGTGGAATATTGAGCTCCAATTCTGCAATTCTAAAAGCCTCATCTAGGTTTTCCTTATTGCTTCTAGCCTTTGCCTTCTCCAAATCAATTAGACCTGGTCTTAAGGCATTGATGATAGCTAAAAAAGGCAGTCCACTTCTCCAGCTTGACTTGAAATCATTCACACTGATAGAACCATATCTATCCCAAAAATGATTAGAAACAAAACACAACAGCACATTTACTCAAATGTCATGAGTGAGAATTCAGAAATACAATATAAACTTGGCAACATGATATATAAAATAAATCAAAGTAGTTACAGAGAACTTTGTCACTACATTTCTGAAAAAGTGGGGTCAGAAAACCATAGAGACAATAATGCTCACCACTACAATGACATTTTTTAAACTTGGTTTTGCAAAATGCTACAATATTTTCTTCTTATACTGCATTCTGAAGCTAAGTATTATTGATTCAGTATTCCTTCTGAATGCAATGTTCGCTCTCACAGTCAATACATTCTACGGGTTGGAGAAATAACAAGCAATGCACTGAAGTTGTTGCAATAAAATAAAGGCATTTGTCCATCAGACCACCAAGATTTGGAATCCTTTTTGTCATTACAGAAAATCCAAACCTTAAAACTATCAGCACAGAAGGGATATTCTTTTCTTACTTGGTGTCTTTCAAACATCTTCCATTAAGTAGTGCCTGGACAATGCTGTGAGAGACCAGAAAGCTCTGAGCCACAGTGCAATCTGGGACTACTTTCCAGAAGCAGTTCATATGTTATGAGTATGCTCCTGAGTGGAAAATACGTAGGGCTTCAGGTGTTAAAACTTAGCTACAAAACAATGGGCCAGGATTTTAAAAAGACTTGTTCCATTAACAAAGACTATAGGATTAACTGATACAAAGTTATTAAATGCAATCACCATTCAGAAAGGATGCTACAGAACAGAGAGCAATATTGCTGAAAACAGTAATACTGCTGAAAATAAAAAACAATCAAAAAAGGATGATTAAATGGACAGAGGGATCTCTTTTACATGCTGGTCAATCTTGCTTTGATAAAACACAATGAAAATGTAAAATACAGTGACTAAAAATTTCACTCAGAAAGTAAATTGTGCTGATGAAGGCCTTTTTCTGCCACTAAACAACTTCCAATACTAGTAGAATGTTATTAGAACATAAAGCTATCAAAAAGCTGGGGGAAAATGGTTGACATTATTCTAAGAGATATTTGAAATGTCTTTGAGTGTTGCAGTAGCCCTTGAAGAAAATGTAAAATGTATATCTTGTCCCTTGCAACAAATACATGTTTAATTTTGGCTGTGTGTGTGAATGCTCCCACTGAAGTCAACAAAGCTATGTGAACATTGTGAATAAAAACACATACAAAGACTTTAGGGACTGAGACCTGTTCCATTTTCTAGGATCCTCCTTGGGGATCGTGCAGTGTTTTGAGAGAATACTTGTCATTCTGTCTGTCTCAAGTCCCACGAGTGATGTTTGAATCCTAGAAACCCCAAATTTTCCTTTTAAAAAATAAGTAACTGCTGCAACTTCGTTAACCGGTGCCAACCACAAGGATTAAAACTAGCAAATCATGTAAGCATTCCACTAGACTTATCACACAGGAAACTGTAAGCTCCTAAAAGAGAAAAGCCAAACAAACTAATTTACATTGTGGTGTTTTATTAGTAGGATTAGCCTCACTTCATTATATTTAAAGGGCTCATTTCATAATGCTTAGGGCTTTGATTGATGCTAAAAGTGCTGATAACATCATTTGAATTCTGAAGCATTTTTTGCTAAGCCATCACTAAGGCTAAAGGAAAAATATCACATTTAGGGAAAAGCCGTAAATACAAAATGTGAAATAGTATTTATATGTATTGGATGAAACTTACAGTGAACACTGTTCTTTTGCCCAAAACAGAAGAGCCTTTGTAGCAGATATCTTCCACCGCTCCTTAATTTTAGCACTCTTTTTAGCTGATCGCCTTGCCTTTGGGGAGGAGTCAACAGTACTTGGACAATCAAGAGAAGGCTGATTGTAAGTGCAAGCAAGTGTCCTGGCAAGTTCTTCAATCTGTCAGAGATGATGGGAAAATTTAACCAGCTTACAGTGGAAACTTCCAAGACATTAACGGCAAAAAGCACAGAGAATTAGAAAGGACTCAATTAAGCTGTAAAAGCAGTCCTCTGCCCCCAAAGTTTGGATAAAGTTTATCAACCATTACCAAACATTATCCATTCAAGATGAACAGTTGATATTTTTGGCAGGAAATATTCACCCAAGGCATTTATGTGATACTATGGGTACCAGCAATGTCATGAAGGGATTTTCTCACTCAGTGTTCTTTCCTACTCTTTGTACCAGAGAAGGAAGCCAATAGCAGCTCTGTTTCGTGCTGTCTTGTGTTCTATCAGGCACGTTCATAGTTCGCTTGCTTGCTTGCTCAGGGTGCAGGAAAACCTACTCAATTGGCCTCAGAAATCTACACTTGGCTAGAGAGGCTTGGTTTAGGTAAAAGATAATGCACACCTCTAGGCACAGCACAAATACTCCAGCACCAAAATACCCTTACCAAGAAAAATTATGGGCTACAATTAATAGTTACAGAACATTGCTTATAGATTCCTTCCTGAGCCCCTGTCACCAGTAGATCCCAAAAGCAAAAGGGCTCTTGCTAGACAACTGTTTGGTTCCACCACTCTCTGCAGTCAACAGGATTCTAGCAATGCAATGTGCTTTCAGACTTCTCTTTCTCCCCATAATGTCCTGTCACACAGGATGCGCACACAGTACCTTGTGTAGGAAACATCACAACATCCTACATGTCATTTCTGATACTTGGTTTTAGAAAAACAGAGAGTAGGAATTACACAAAGGCTCACAAAACAACTTCAGCACAGCCAAGACTGAAGAGGGGTCTGCCCCTGGGGGAGATGGATGTGAGCCACTCTATGCTAATTGCTCCACTTGGTGCTCTATTAAGAACTTAATCATCACGGGCCTTAGCAAGACTAAGTTTAGCTGATTTTTAACTAGTTATTTTTAAAAATCTCATATCTACACTTCCTACCATTTTCAGTTAAATGATGTCCAAGTTGTAATGCTACCATCACATTGGAGAAGCAGCTCAGAGACAGGCAGGATGCACTGGTGCATCCCTTTTCTGACTCATCACTTTAAGATGTCAGAAAATAATCTTCTGCTTTGTACTAATTTGTTTCTTTGTGCAGCCATGTAAGCCAACATATTTTTGTGCTTTTTCTCCTCTGCTGAAAGACTCCTTTGCATTACTGAAATACTTACATGAAAATGAAATATAATTGTCCAAATTAGGCCAAGCACAATGGAAGGTTTTCCTTCAATAATGTCAGCAACATGAATATTTATAAGCTTGAGCTAGGAAGGGAAAAAAGGATCATTGTTAACAAAGAAAATGCTCCACCAGCTAAACTGGCTTTACTTGTGAATTTTGAAGTTAATACTCACTGATTTGCTCCTTAAAAACGTCAAAGCATTTTCTATGTTGCTTCTGCACTGAAAGGTATTAAATCCTTTTTCCCGTGGCTGCAAAGCAAAAAGAACACGTTACATTCTTAGTTGTAAAAATTAATTTTATTTCCATTTTGATAAGGAGAGTCTTGCAAAGATTCATGAATGACTTTGGATCAAATTACTTCAGTGTGATTCAGTGTCAGCGATATAAGCTTAAGTTACTTGCAAATAGCTCTGTGACTTCAGGGGGATTATTAATGTCCTTACAATCAAGAATATCCCGCAATTTCTTCTGGATTTGACAAAGCATTGAGGTAATATTTGTATTGTTCTGTCTTACCAGATGTTGACCTGAAAGCACTTCCAACAGATCCAAAAGCATATGTCCTTGCTGAATGTCTGTATATAGGTCTGAGATAACAGAAGGAGGCGTATGCTGCAAAATAAATTTCAGTGTTATGTGACACCATCTTTAGTTACTTAAAATTCAACACGTTATAGAACATGAAAGATTATTCCACTTCATTGTTAAGAAACTGTTCAGTATCTTCTATTTTTCAATAAGTTGAAATATAAATCCTGCATCTAATCAGCCATATCCAGCTCCTTCTAACACATTATCGTGTTTGTTTCTTATTCCCACTCTCCTCATCTCAGAGTTTTATTTATAAGAGTTACTTTAGGACACATTTTCAAGCATTTATGATATTTTTCAAGGAGACATGTAGCAAAAAGAAGTAACTTTGAACAAAAGGAAAGTTAATATTAGCAGTTAATTCATATTTTTACTTCCTTTTCAACATATACTGAATACAAATACGACTATAGAGCTGAATAACTAAGGTGTCACTCTTTCACCCATACATGGACAACACAAATCCATCATCAGCTCAATGGCTTCTCCTCAAGGAGAAGCCAAAACTGGATTTTTATCTGAGCAATTCAGAGCCACAGCACACGCTGTATAAACTGCTCTGTGATCATCTCATTGAACTCATGTTTGTGGTTTGCATAAGTGAGTAATACTTCTCTAAATACAGTAATAATAATCACAAATTTAGAAACTCTTGAAACCCTGATATTCATGCCACAACTCAGCAAAAAGTTTGTTTTACAAAATCAGCAAGAAAGATACTGTCAACTTCTTACAAAGCACCTCTTGTAAGTCTCCTTGGACCATCACCAATACAGTGTTGTTACATGTAATAAACAAATGCTTTCCATGGGCTACTTTACCCAGACAGTGCTTAAAATCCTATGTTCATTTTGTTTATTTAAAAAAAATATCTCCTAAGAACACAACCAAACCAAAAAAGGCAAAAAGCATTCTTCTCCTAAAGAATACCCTTCTTACCTTTGCCAATATTGAATTTATCCAGGTTGTAAATGTTTTCTTCTGAGTACACTCTCGCTGCACTGGGGAAAAAAAGAAAAGCAAAATGGATAATGAAAAAATAAAATCATCTGGTTTTACTTTTCTTTCTCAAAAAGCTAAGGTCTGCTCTTCCAGATATGAGAGTAGATACAGGTTAATATTAGTTTTCTCAATTCTTAGTGGTTGTTTTTTTTTTTTTTTTTTTTTTTTTTAAACTAGCACAGATGATAATGTAAGGAGCTCTGCAATTATCAACCATGCTTCTCTACTGGATACAGCAAAGAGCAACCAAGGCTTTCTTGAAGGCTCAGGAAATGCAAGCAGCAGTGTGCACACAACATCCTAGACAACAATCCATGCAGAATAACTCCATCCATCACCCAGAGACTCAGCCAGGTCCTGTAGGCTGTCACTAAGTGAAAAACCACCAGCAGCTGCAAGGGGACTATTTAAACTATTTTAGGCCCTGCATTAAAAAACAGAATATTTAAGCAATCCCTCACATCAGCCTAAATTTCAAAAGTAGGGAAAGCCTTTCTCTGTGACAGAAAAGAAGAAAAGGGAATCATTCTATAGTTCTTCCAGAAAGTGAAGAAGAATATCTGGGAGCAGAGAGCAAGGTATGCACCTCATCAAAATAAATACCAAGACTTTGCACTTGGCATAAGGCAGTCCATACAAAAGCAACTATTCAACTGAACAGCAGAGGATCAGGGCCTAATTTTACTTTACTACAGATATTAAAATTGCTCTTCCCTTTCCTCAGTGTGTGAAAGCTGAGCAATGCAGGCAGATCAGTCTAGCTCTCCTGTCCCCTCCAGGATAGATGCCAAGACAGGGCTGTGAAAAGCATACATCCCTGCTGTGTGCCTGAGATAACAGCAGGTGTTGGCTGCTGAGATGACAGCCTTTCCATCCCACTGCTAACCCAGATGCTGCACAGGCACTGCCACACACAAAACCCACAGCCCACCTTTGCCTGCCATCCCAGAGCCTCCTGGGAGCACACATGAACACAACCTCCTTTTTCTCTCCCTTTCCACATCAGCTTTGACTGGAAGCAGACAAGCTGGCTTCTCAAAGAACAAGCCAAAAAGCAGGGCCCGCCTCTGGGACCTGCCTGGAGCTGCGGAAGGGTGGTTGCCTCCTCTTCTTCCCTTCCTCCCTTTGAATCAATACCCATAGGGCTGCACTGGTTCCACACAGACACTACAAACACATCATGTGAACTGTTGTTGAGGGAGCGTAAGCTTACACTGATGAGCAGATGTTCCAGTCACTTAAACCACCACCTTTAGCCTGTGCCAGCCTCACAGCCTATTCAGCCACCCCTGCCAGAGGCTGAGGCAGACCATTCTGTACACACCTAGGGCAGCTCCTCAGGCAAAGCTCAGCCCCTCCTGTCTGCCTGCCTCCAGCCTTCCCCTCAGGCACCAGGGAGGTGAGGTGAGATGGGTAGAAGAGATGCAAAGCAGAGAAAAAGCACAAGGCCTCCTCCTGCTGCGATGTTGGCCAGGAGCAGAGGCTATGGAAGCCGCGGTCAAGGTAATAAGTGACCTCCTGGGTCATGGGGTGGGTGAACAGCTAGAAAAACATTCATGCATTGCATGCACTGAGGGCCGTTGTGCATCCTGGAGCTGACTGGTCTTCCATCAGTTCTTTAGTTGGGTTAGATATTTCGAAAACAAAACAAAACAAAACAAAACCTCAGAAGGAACAGTGAGGTATTGGCATGCTGCCCTGGGGGGTGTGGGAGTCACCATCCCTGGAGGTGTCCAAGAGCTGTGGAAATGTGGCACCGAGGGACACTGTCAGTGAGCATGGTGAGGGTTGATGGTTGGACTAGATGATCTTAGTGGTCTTTCCAACCTTAACGATTCTGTGATCAATCTGTAATACTACAATCCTGACAGAGCAGTTCATTTCCTCTGCTCGATCAACTGTTTTGTGCTTTTCTTTAAATAACACAGAGGTGGTGATGAACAATAAAGATGAAGGCATTCTTAAAGACGTGGACAAAAATGTCTGGAAAACAGAAAGTAAGCACACGTGCTACACACCAATCACATTCACTACACACATTCGGAGGACATAAACAGCATGGAGTTACTGGCTTCATGTTAGCACAGGACCCAACCACACCCTTTGGTTTAATACCTGTATGGGTGCTATTCCAATTACCTAATGAGTGATTACCGAGTAGTTGCACTCTTTTATCAGGCTGGAATTTCTGGCACTTGAAAAGAAGCAGAAAGCAAATATTAAATGCTTTGCCAGTTGTCTGCAACTCTTCCAGGTGTAGCTCTTGTCAAAGACTGCTACCAATTTAGAGGACTTGCTTTCAGAGTTGGTAACTGAAAGACCATTAGGACGAAGACACCTGGTCTGGTTCTGTTTTAATCTCTCCTTATTGACGTACAGAAGCATTACACAACACGGGCCAGGTACTACAAGTGTTGATTCACATGGGCTGCTCACAGGCAAACATCTCACAAGCAAATGGAGAAAGTAGTTATTTTGCTGCACGTGTGTAAGAACAAGTTCTGTTCCCATAACCTACAGCTGTAGCCTAATGCAACTCACCAGCCTGCCTTTCAGGTAGCTGCAGCCTCAGCTGCAGTCTGGCTTATTTTCCAATTGAAATAAATAAATAAAAAAAACTTCACGAATCAATAAGAAAACTCAATGCCTACCAGTACAACACAGCTTGTTACAGATGTGCTGCTGGCATGGTGGCAGGCAGTCATATTTCAATTTTCAGGCTGAATGCGTTTCCCCTGACTCCACTGCTTGAAGGCTCTAACGGTTTAATCAAGGTCTCAAATTCTTATCTCTGCCACGTGGTTAATTAATACGGATTTTTACTTTTATGAGGATGAATGGATTCTTTGTCAGGCCTTTTTATTGGAGTCTAAGTGACCTTGGTTTTATCTTGTCCTAGTTTTCAAAGTGCCATTGACCCAGAATAAAAACAGCTATCAAAAAATTCTGATCATTTCTTTCACTTTGGGATGCAACTAACCAAGGCAGAAGGTAAACCTAAGAGAACAAAATGAGAACCTGCTAATCTGAAAGCATCCAAAATCTATCACATTTCATCTTCCATTTTAAAGCTAATCTTCAGAACAACTCTTTAGAAAGGAATAGCACAGAAGAAGCGTGTCACATAGACTTGCTGTAAATCAATATATACTGTCGGACAGGACAATAGCTGTTTTATCCAGCAATGAGCTATCAGCAAGTGCTATAAAATAGGCCAATCATTAAGGGCTGGAGCACAGGACATGATAGATTGCAGCAGGGGCCATGGCAGCGCTGAGCTCTCCTGGGAGGAAGAAGAGAGAAGGGCAGGAATGTCAGCCTTCCTCTGATGGTGACACAGAAAAGCCAGAGTTAAAACTCATCTCCTCTCCGCGGCTGCCCTTTGTTCCTTCTTTCCTGAGGTGGGAGATGGCTCCAAGGAAATAACTCCCTCCCTTGTCAGGGAGCGGGGGAAGCAACCCCCAGCTCAGCACAGCAGATGCAGCCTGCTCCACTCTGTCTGTAAAAAAGAAGTCACCAAACATCCAAGAGATTTTCTTCTACTGCGAGGACTGGTGCCTCACTGTCACTGAATCCTTTACAACCACGTGGCACTTTTTTTTGTTTGTTTTAAACTCAAGCAATTCTTTGAAATTAATGAACACAACTCTATCATCTTCCCACCTATGATTTGACTGACATAAATACCATTTGTGTGTGCTATTTTTGCATCTTCCTTCCACCACACAGGTCACCTGAGGATAGATCTACAAGAGGAAGTCGTGCAGGAACAGATCAGGAGCTCGATGAGCTG
The DNA here is from genome assembly GCF_019232065.1 of Centrocercus urophasianus. Lineage (NCBI taxonomy): Eukaryota > Metazoa > Chordata > Aves > Galliformes > Phasianidae > Centrocercus > Centrocercus urophasianus. The sequence continues at coordinate 46,377,364 of NW_024884586.1, forward strand.
AGGTCAGAAGTCAGTGTACCCACCACATGTACCAGGGGAAAAAAGCACGCACCCAAGAAGCTCTAGACTGAATGGCTACAGATCACTGGGGTATCTTTTTGGAATACATATTCCAGTTGCATCCAAAATATGCACTTCCATACTCTACGACAGCATGGCCAGCATGGTTAACTTGGAGAGCTCCCTCAAAAGAGCATTCCTGCTACAAACTAAAGCACCAAGCAGGTACATAAGTAAACGGCAGGAACTACCAGAAGGATTGTTATGCTTTTGTCTGCTCAGGGAGTGGTGAGGAATTCTCTCCCCTGCCCATTACATTGTCCCTTCCCTTCCACACAGTAACACGGCCTCACTTACAGCAGACAGGAAAGCAGGGGAACAGAGTTATTTCCAGCATTTATGTTCAGTAGCATGGTGTTAAGCAATTAAAAACAAACAATATTTTCTGTCAAGATAAAGTTTTTCCAGAGGCGAATGAACATGATGAAAATATTTCTACAGAAATGGGTCTTTTCAAATCCAAACAGCATTCAAGTATTAACTAATTAACTACTGCCACGTTTGTGCAGCAAGTGGGAACTTTCTACACTATCTCCTCTCAGTCTCCTTTTCCTTTTGAAATCAAATGATCCAGTTTACCCAAAGCGTTGCTAACTCAGGAAGCCTGTTCAAACAGAGTTTGCACTCCTGGCCTTCTTAAATACTTTCACTGGTCTCATTGCCAGGATCCTGGAGCAGCTCTGAGTCATCACAGTATTTACTAACAGAACAGTCCTTGGAGTGAGGCACTGCAGTATTTGGAGGCACAGACAGAGGTTGCAGGTTAAATTCTTTAAGGTACTAAATCACATCATTTAGAAATCAACGTACCTTTAATGATAAGGGCTTAGGTGGCTTTTCTAACATTTTTTTTGCAAACCCAGACTGGAGCAGGGACTTAAACATAAGCAGATCTCTGTGCCACTGGCTCAGAAGCAACCCACTCCCCTGAGTCACTGTAATGCCAGTTTTTAACAAGTTCTGGCTCAACAATGCCTTCAGCAAACTGAAATTTATCTAGCAAGGAACACATTTACACAACTACACAATCTATTTTTTTTTCATTGGGCATTATAAACAGGCCAAAATATCCGGGAGGGATTTTTTTCAAGCCAATCTCACGTGTCTCCCAATTCAGTCAGCCCCATCACATGGCATGAAGCCATTCAGATCCAGAAGCTGCAGACCAGCTCCTCATCCAGGCAGTGTAAACAGGGCGTAAATTTCAGTGCAGCTCCTCTGGGAGCTTTTCCATTTGCAAAAGTCACCCTTGAAAAATCATTAGCATTTAATGGACTTTTTTGGATCACTTTGTTTTAAAAAAAATTGTCAACAAATGAACGTGTAGCTGTAATAACATGCCAGCCTCAACAGATGAAGCATAAAGCTGGAGCAAAACAAACGTTGGATAAGAATTATAAGTCTCCCTGACCTCTGGAAGATTAAGCGTGTGTCAGAGCAATATCTTCCTTTAAGTCAATTACTCAGATATGAGTGCAATCTACTACAAGTTGCACAATAAAATCCATCCATACATATCAAAGCATTTAATTTTGGTCAGAGAGGAATAGGTTTTTGATTATTCATAAAGGATCAGGTTTAACTGCATGAAAATAACATAATTCACTTATCTCACTAAGCACTCTTCTGAAACAGTTGTAGTACCCATGTTCTTATGTTATCCCCCTAGTTACAGCAATAAACAGCAGCATGAACATAGGTCAATGAGAACAGCCAAAAATTAAGACCCGTACAGTTAATTAAATTGTGAAGTAAATACATGCTTCAAACTCTGTGAGCTAAAACACCCTCTCTTGTGTCTGAATTAGCACAGAAAGCGTGGAGAAAAAATGGAAAACAATGTTCTGTAGAGACTTGGTGGGAAAGGCCACACTTACGCTATGTTTGCTGACCTGGGCTGGAAAGGGAAAGTATTTGCTCTTGGGAGGAAGATGGAAGTTGCACCCTCCTATAGGATTTCAGGATTTACATCCTGAAAGCTCCAGAGAGTAACAAAACTGGTCAGTGTCTGCTGGAGCCACCCACACCATGGTGGCTGCACAGTCCCCTTGCTGCAGTCCCACACTCAGCCTTGTCACCACGGAGCACAGATCTCCAGCAGCTCTCCAGACACCAGAAGACCTTCGCTTACCAAAGGAGAGGAGCCTCATGACTTTGTGACTAGCATCATCAACTGAAAATGTCTGGACTTTGTGTTAGAGACCACACAGTTTCATTTTACCTATTTTATTCATGTTTTTAAAGCTTCAGTGTACCTCTTTAGAATACGGAGCTGCTCAGAAAGATGCAGACAAGATGATTTTTACCCATATCTCAGTGACTTTCTTTACTGCATTTTTTTAGACTGATCGCTACAAAGAAAAGTGAATGTTCATCCTTGAACATTCTTTTACCTGAGAACACACTTACAGAAAGTCCACTAAAGCTGACTTGTACAGTATTAAGTCCCTGGCATTAATTTAATAGGCTTTGTATAATGATAATGGCTGCTAATAAGTAACCTCTTTATTACTTATTTTAAGGTTCTTCTTGTGAGGGGACGGGTTGAACTCAATGATCCTCATGGGTCCCTTCCAACTCAGATTATTCTATGGTTGTCCCCCCTTCCTTTCCTTTTCTTCCAGAAGGTATGCAGGCCTCCTACAGAAGATTTTGACTTAAATCACAATCAAATCTTACCTAAACAAAGTGCCTGGTTCTATATGCAGTTAAAAAAAAAGCTAACAATTTTATTACATATTTAGGCATATAACTTCACAATGACCAAACTGACTGGTTAATTAGGACAAGACCCACTAAATGTGTCAGACAAGTGCTGTAACATCACTGCCATTCAGAAATAACAGAAGACTGAATCACAAAAAAATTAAATGTAGAACAAAGTAGAAGCAATCCAGACACGACCTCATGCCTACTTTTCTTTTCCTATGCCATTTGGTTACACCTAACTCCTGTTACATTGTGCTTTTTTACAGTACTGGACATATTCTCAATTTATAATCTAAAAATTTGGGAAGCAGATCACAACCAGCACTACAACCACCTTCAGCCACACAAAAATTGAGCTGTTTTTCTAAAAGTTAAGAGCAGTTACTTCTTAAATCTGACATTTCTCCTGTATTTCTCCAGGTGAATCTGCAGATTTAAAGTAATCAAAGTCTCCAGCTGCTTTAAAAATCCCACCTCAAGATCCCCTATAATTAAAACAGCCCCTTTTCCTTGAATGACCCTAACATTCTTTTATCTGATCCTTTCTACTACAGACCTGTAGTAGATTTATTAATAGTTTCTGTATGTCACATTACAGGATGTGTTTCTAGTGATTCACTGCAGCTGTATCACCTTTTGTCTATTTGACCCTGATCAGATGCTGCAGCATCAGTGCTCAGTACATTAGACATGTCTACAAAATTTGTTGCATCTTCAGACATCACAAAAATTGCTTCCATCACTTTCTAAGGACCTCTCAAAGTGTTCAGAAAAGCACACACAGCTTGGCTCCAATTTGCACCACATCAGCATAATCCAGGAGCTCAAATTACTACAGCACAGAAAAATTATTCAGTTATTTCATTTTTAATAAGCAAGATTCTTTCATTTAGATACTGATTAAACAACACCACTCTCACTGGACATATTTCACTTTCCAGAAAGTAGTGATATTATTTCAAAATAAAACCCTGGTCTAAAATCCCACATATCTCACTTCCATGCCTTAAAGCTAGACAGTGTTGCCCAAACCTATTTCATGTATAGTCAATTCAGTCTCTGTACTAATGGCTGAGTGTGACAGGCACAGCAAATGTGTATCTCACTAACTGTGCTTGGTGCTACAGCCAGGCTAGCACTCATCTGCTATGGCTTTTTGCTCTCTGTCCTGAAAACTTCATACTGAAACAAAACAGAAGAAAGTTCACCATTAAAGACGTTTGGTTTCAGACCACTGTTAACACTCACTCATCAAAACATGTGGCTTCAATGGCAACATTAGTGCAAAGATGGATTGTAAAAGTAATTTGGCAGGATATTCTCTCACACCATCTGTTTTTAACATATTTACTCTCAACTAAACTAAAAGCAAATAGGTCTGTGGAAACATGACTTAACTTCATCTGTTCTAAAATACTCAAGCTTTAAACACACTGAAGATCAGCTTCCTGCCATGCTCATCCTGCTGCTTGACTCCCTGACCAATGAATGTTTTCATGAATACACTTGGAGCAAAATCAGACTTTCCAGGAAATCCTTAAAGGAAAATCCATAAAGCCTACATGATAGGCCATCTCTGATGTGCTGATGACCATTTAAATGTCACTTAATTTTTCTACTTGTTCTGTCCATGAGCTTTCTTTCTACACGTGCATGGGATAAAGCAATAAGGACTGAAAAGTAAATAAAAGAAAAAGAAAGGAAATGAAATAGCACTGCAGTTAACTCATTAAGACAGCTCAGTGCAACCAACTAATTGTCAGCAAATTGAAAACAAGGAAACTAATGAAATACCACAACTGCTTTCACATTGGCAATTCCCTTGAAAACAGTTTACTGTAACATGTATTCTGAGTAACAAAGTGTAAGAACCCACAATGACACATGCACCAAAAAAGGCAAGGGTTCTGAAAATAACCATGAGAAAGTACTATCAGAGCTGTAATCTTTCAGTTCATTGCAAAAAAATTAGTTAGAAAAATGAGCAAAGTAACACAGGCATGAACAGACTACACTGTAACATCAGGTTTGTAGTCTAACAGGTATCTCTGAATTCCCTTCAACTTGCCCAGGGTCACAAATCCACCATAAATCCACACCAAGAAAGCACAGAAAACTATAGCAACCCACCTTGCAGTGATAGAAAGAGGTCATCTATTTCGGAGGAAGCCTGCTCCTCTGTTGAGGGAGATGACTGATTTGATGCCATGTTAAATCCAATGGAGACTCTTTAATCAATTTCCAAACTGAAATTACAAAAAGAAAAGATAATCAGTAGAGTTTTGTGTTAACGGTGCTGATTGTGAAGGAATGCACAGGTTAGGTGTCACTTGGGGGTTTCTTTACTTTGTTTCTGGAGCTCACACGGAATGAAGTGAACGTTCCTATTGCATGAATCAATTCTTTTTGCTGCTTAGCTCTGCTCACTTGATGTCTGACAGAGGCCAGCAGTGCTCCACAACACAACCATGGATGTGAGTGTGTCTTGCCATGAAAACAAAAGCTATGATTAGGGAAAGACAAACACAGACGCTTCCTTTTAGGAAGCCAGGTTGGCAAAGGCTCACAGAGCCTTCTGCAGATCTGCTGCTGCCAAACCTCCCAGGCTTTCTTTACATCTTTGTATTTTCCTTCATGCACAGATGATTGTCACAGAATGGAAACAATTAATGCAGAATCTGCAAAGATTAAGGTGAAATGCAAAAGCAACAGTTAACACAAGTGGATAATCACAGCTGCTGGTTCTACTTAACAGTGTTGTTACTTCTTAATCCCCATGATGAAGTACATTTTTTCTCCAGCTCCTCCATTCTCCTGTCCCTGGATACCTCCCCTTATCTCTAATTCAGTTTCAGGGAGTTACATGCTATGCCTTTCATAGTAGTATAACAATGTTTCTGTTACTGCTGTAGCAATATTGTTCAATTCGACCCTGCAGGAAGCTCATTTTTATCAAGAACTTAAACAAGTTCAAAAATAAAGCTGAAGATGAAATGAAGGCTCGCTTTAGGCAGCCATTGTTTCTTAAAAGAAATATGCCCTTTTCATAAGAAGTGCTAGGATTTACACACGTTAGCAACCCATCCACCAGGTATATGTCAAAATGACAGGTCAAAACTGATGAGTAAGGGAATACAACATTAAAAAAAGCCAGTGACATTTTCATCCTGCTCCTTGTGCACATGAATGATGATGAAGTCTGTTTACTCCACCACAAACAGGTTTCCTTCACTCCCTGCACACAACGAAGGAGCTTTCAATACTTGGTCTTCCTCACACCCTGAGCAATGCATCGTTGTGCTTTATTCAAGAGCTGCTCTGCTGACAGGATTATTAAGCTCCTCACAACATCTTCCACAGCACTCATCACCGCTATTTGAACACTTCACAGATACCACTCAATTCCCATTTGCAGCACCTCCTGAATCTGGCCCATGTTCTACCAATGGCAAGCAAAGGTGCAGAGAGCACAAAGGTGAAAAAGATTGCTAAGTTGACTCTGTTTTCACAGTGCAATAGATTGCATGTCCAAAGCACTGATTCCAGCTGGCAGGGAGCACACAATCTTTCTGCAGGTGATCAATAATACAGGAGTAAAATTTAAGGCACCAGATACCAGAAAAGGTATTTCCAGCTGGGGAAGGTAAAGACACAAGCTATCTGGATTATCTGAGAGAAGGTAGCAATATTTTATAAGGGCTTAGTTTGCTTAGCTTACCCAGAAGTGAAGGAAAAGACTACTTAATCTCTGACAGGCACACAAACAAGACAATATGAATAAACTCTGCCTTCAAGTTAGAATGAAAATCAGATTACTAAACATTGGGTTTTAACAAAGCCTCTCAACACATCCAGCTGCCACAAAGGCCTTCTATCATTTTAAGACTGGAACTGTTCAGAAATGGACAACAGAAAGAGATTGTGCCTTTACTGAAGGACACTGGAGCTTGCAGCCATGGAAATCTCTGCTGGGTCCTCTGCCACGGAGTTCATGGCTGTCGATCCAGCCATGGGGCCCTCTGCTCCCAGGCTCTGAATCTCAAGCCAGACAACCAGAAAATAAGCACACAATTAGCTATCACTGATAAAAAAATTAGAGATAAGTGCCAGGGCAAGTGTCTTGCAGGAATTCTGAGTAGGTGTTAAACTAGAATCCAGTTCTCCCAGCAGCACTGCCTCTGCCCAAGGCTATACAATCTTTCCTGGGAAACTCTTTCCTTCTCCTCTCAAAATCAAGCAACACAACCAAATCCTAAAAATGTAACATGTCAGGAAACCTTAACATCTTGTTATTATTACAGTATTATATATATTATATATGTATATGTGTGTGTGTGTGTGTGTGTGTGTGTTATTATATAACATTGTTATGATTATGTGATTGCTACTCAGAAAGCAGCAAGAACCAAACAGGGGGTACAAACCACACCATCAGATCTCCAGCTTTATGCTCACAGGATATAGGCAGAGTTTGCTGCACTCCCTGCACCTTCACTTTTCCAGTTGCCAAGCGTAGGCCTTCAGAGCTTTTTAAGTGCTGTGGCTCAACGCTCTGGGCAGCTCAGCACTCTTGCCCATCCAGTGGGATGGAAGACAGGACTGGAAAAAAAGGTAGAATGGAAGGGTAAAAAAATGAAATGAGAAAACAAAACAAAACAAAAAGTGATGTGCAATACCACTGCTCACTGCCTGCTGACTGCCCAGCCAGTCTCTAAGCAGGGGCAGCCCCAACCAATCTCCCCAGTGTTGTTGTGCTCAACGTGTTGTCATGGTATGGAGTATCTCTTTGGGCAGTTTGGGTCAGCGGTCCCGGCTGGGCCCCTTCCCAGCTCCCTGCACCTTGCTGGCAGGGCAGTAGGAGAAGCTAAGACCTTGACTTAGTATAAGCACAGCTCAGCAACATCAGTGTGTTATCATTCTCATGATAACATCGTTCTTATTCTCATCATATTATTCTCATCCTAAATCCACAACATAGAAGCATACCAGCTACTATGAAGAAAACTAACCCTACCTGGCTAAAAGTAGGACATTAAGAAATAGAAAATACTGGCAACAATGAATCCACAGGTGAAAGCAATAAGACTGCCTCAATTTCCTAATGTTATAGCCATGTGAAAAAAGAGGGATAGGAGAAGAAGCATGCAAGCAAGACCCCCACCACTGCCACATGAGTATAAAACACAAGCAAGAGGTCTCAAAACCACATACCTTCCCCTGCTGCTCTGGGACACACTCAACTTCAGTAGAAATGCATGCTTTTACCCTTTATCACAAGTTTATTTATATGCAGCACCAAATCACCAGCAGTGAAAACACACATATTTGTCTGACTTCTTCACATCCAAATTTGATATGGTGACACAGATAGAGCTAAGTCACGTCCACCTGGCTTGCATAATGCTGAAATCATTGGAGCATATAGTCTAGAGAAAGAGAACAGGATCTGGCATTAAAATACCTCTGTGATAATAGGATAAGAGATGCAAGAGCTATGAAACAAAGCCCAGTGCAATTTTAACCTTTCTGCGAGTGTTTCTCCTCTGTCCACATCCCTTCTCAACTACAGCAACGACACAGCAGGCAGTGTCTCCTTCTATGTTCCTGTATCTGTTTCACAAGGTGGGACTCAGATCTCTGGGCATGTAATTGATAAAATGTAATAAAGCTTACAGGTTGTAAAGCAGCAAAATTTAAAGCATTAATGCTTTGAGCAAGGAGCGTAGGATGAGACAACTTCCAGAGATCCCTCCCAACAAAATTATGGCACATGATCACAGAACACGTATAAATGAAAAAAAGCACATGATTCTATTTTCTATTAAGGACAAACTAAGGCCTCTTTATCCAGAGGATGAATTTTCTTTTTCCTTTTTTTAATTTTTTTTTTCCCAAACAAAAATCCACTCCATAAATCCTCAGCAGGTTATAAAACTGCAGAGCTAATACATGAGAAGCTTATGCCAAAGCTTCCACGGCCCTGAAGCCTTCCTCTCACCATCTAACACAGCACATGCATTTTTCCATGCTTCTGGTTCCCGTCCTGCCCCAGCAGAAGACCCCACATATGCTTTTAAGAGAGACACACACACTCCTGGAGGACGTATCTGCAAGGATTAGTATTCTCTAAAAGGTTCAAGGTACAGATTGTCTGAGACAGGATTACCCAGGGACAAGAGGCTCATCCTTTTGCCCTTACTCCCAGAATTTCATTCAAATATAGCACGTTAAGTGTAACTGCACCACGTCAACCTTTGAAGGGTACAAATCTGTGGGGGTGTTGGTAAAATTGCTTAGCAATGCATTTCATAGGCTTTAGGAACTGTATCATCTTTTCAACTCTGCATTTGATTATTTCATTTTAAAACAACTCAAAGCACCCGCAGAGCTAAACAAAATCCTTCAGTTCCACAAAAGGCTGAATAACTGTGAAACAGACATCCAGGGCATTGAAAACAAACTGCAAAGAAAAGCATGCCTTTGCAGTGGAGATAAACCAAAGGTGAGAAGAATGCTTTGTGTTTCCACCCTTCTGTAGTCTGGTATTAATGCAGCTCAAATGGTTCAACGCCAACCAAAGTTTTCCCCATGACAATGACACTTCTAAATCCCAAACCCAGGCTATCTGCTAGTGGGTGTTAGTACAGAACTCCCTCCCTTACCTCTCCTGCAGTTCTCACAATGGTGGGAATTACATCAGTATGCTCATAATACATAATTTCAACCCAACTTTCTTGAAATCTCTCTTTCACAAACTGAGCTGAAACATCAGTTGGTTAAAAGAATATTTACAGAGAAACAAGGGCACGCTGAGAGACCAAGAAATCTAACAGCAAGTAACACACTGGAAATCTCAGAAACTAACCTAAAAATACACCCCAGCTTTAAATTCTGGAGAGATCATCATGAGAACAGACAACACTGACTTAAATTCCACATCTCCAGTGAGACTTAAGTCCCAGTGAGACTTTAACGACACTTTTCTTCACCTGCGTCTTTATAAAAACATGCTTGTCTCAAAGAAAAGGGGGAAAAGTTTGGCATGGATGTTGGCAGATTCACTAGCAAGGATTTTGTAGCCTTAACAGAACAAGTTGGATCATTATAGATTACAGATTTCATCCTTCAATTAGTCCAAGTATAGAGAGCAGTAGGGTTTCACTGTGTGAACAAAACAGCAATCATGCAGCATGCTCCTCTGTGGCAGAAGTGCTGCTGTTCTCAAAGGACATGTGCAACTACAATTAAAATACAAAATGCACATCTCATTAACGATGAAAATTACTACAAGAAATAATGATAATGCACACTTTTAAGACGGCAAGGTAAACTAGCTGGCATGACTTCCATGCTGCCTCACGATCCCAGTGAGTACCAGCCAACTCCTGGGCGTCCCTGCACTGTGCTGCAGCCTGCTGGGCAGATGTGCCCTCAGAGCCCTCTTTGGGAGCTAATCCCAAAAAAATCACATGGCATGAAATTAGCTCACAAATGCACTCCTTCCAGCTGAAAGCAGAGATCTTGCAAACAAGCCTGTCTAGAGGTTTATATGGTGAATGTTATAATCTGCTGTCAGTAAGACTCCGCTTCATTGTTTCTGTATTTACAGACACATGCCTCATATTTTCCCAATTATGTTGGCTACATGCTTTCAGTTGGTGTTGCAATAGGTATTACAGACATCTTTGTATGACATCTCCAACCACTTGGTTTTACTTTTCCTTCTTTGAAGTGCTGCTGATTGTTTATGGCTCACCCGGGGACTTAGACCTTCCCTCCATAGAGGCCTCTGCCTGTAAACTGAAGGCTGTTCCTAGCAACAGATTGTTATTACTCATGCGTTAGCTGAGCTGATGTCACGACAAGAAACGGCTGATTTTTATCTCTGGCAAATTTGTCTGAAGGAAGTAGAACTTCACAATGCAGGCGGACTGAAGATCCTTTGCCTTCTTAACAGAGTGCTGCTGAACCTTCATTTGGCAAGCAGTTCTTCTGTAAGTCTGACGTAGTCTCCTTAGAGGCAAATTGCTGGGATTCAAATCACAATAACATGTCTTGAAGAACTGCCAAAGAGAAACCCTTCTGATCAAGTTGGGATTTGAGGTTTTGGTTTTTTTTGGTTGATTTTCACCCAGAGGGTGGTGAGGCACTGGAACAGGTTGCCCAAGGAGGTTGTGGATGCCCCATCCCTGGAGGCATTCAAGGCCAGGCTGGACACTGGTGGTTGGCGACCCTGCACATAGCAGGGGGTTGAAACTGGATGATCATTGTGGTCCTTTTCAACCCAGGCCATTCTATGATTCTATGTATGGGTTGCCTGTTTTGTTTTAACAATGTTTGCTCTTTTCCACTCACTTCCAGTGTGCTCACACTTCTCTTAAGTCACTTCCCACAGCACTAAAGTTTGATGTCACCCTTCCTCCTCAACTATTTCACCACTTTTAAATGCCAGTTTCGGGGCTTTCCGTGCCTGCATTTTCCAATACCTTTCCATTAAGGCACTCTTTCTGCTGGAAGTCCTACTCCAAAGTGATACTCATTCTTCTCACATTTAGAATGCCAGACAATTTTGGTCTTTGAGGTGGCCTCGTACAGTATACAATTTCACAGCTGGAATGAGATCACAAAGCAGATGTACAGATCCCCTTCTTTTCAAAGCCAGAACCTCAGGTAACAAAACTCAGAAGAACACCGTTGACAGATCTGCCCTGATTTCCACTGCTTGATGAACTGACTACTTTCTCACAGAAAAAAAAAGTATTTGTCACCATCCAGTAAGTGAAATGGCACACTCTCCTTGCTTTCAGGAGGAAATAAAAGTCTCCCATTACGTTTCCATCACTTTGAAGGTGATGGGGAAAAGAGAGTAGAGCCTTCTGATCCCAGGCCGGATGTGGCTCTGGGAAGCCTGGTCTACTGGATGACGACCCTGCCCGTGGCAGGGGGGTTGAAATGAGATGATCATTGTGGTCCTTTTCAACCCAGGCCAATCTATGATTCTATGATGATTCTACATAAAAACCCACTGCTTTTAGATGGGTATCAGCCCTTTAAGAAACTGCATTAGAGACACAGGTCTGGCCTTGGGTCTTGTTAAGATCTAAGCAGCAGGAGGTGAAGGAATTCAAAACACAAAAGCTTGGAAAAGGCCAAACAACTGTTCAGAAAGAACCAATCCCAGAGAATGTTGAATCTGCAAGAAATAAAGATGGACACAAAACTACACCTCATTGCCACAGAAATAGTCTTCACTCACGTGAACTGACACACTGAAATTAAACGCACAAGCAAGGACTCCTCCAAAGAATAAGAGCTGCAAGACCAAGACACGTCATGTTAGTTTATTTATGACAACCAGCAACAGGACATTTTTCTCATCCAGGGACTTCCCAGTAATCTATTTATAATCTTGAAAACATGCCAGGACAAGCGTCTGAGTATACATAAGCTACGCCACTTTTTAAGGCCAGCAAATGTTGCTGGTTTGTCTTTGATTTACACATAAGTAATACTTCCTGTTACAGAGGTACAATGGATCTTCCCACTGCATTAATTAATTTGAAAACATGGTTAGAAAAATGTCTTTCCTGACCTTTTCTTTCTTTGGGGGGTGGTAATAAATCAGCCATCCTGGTACAAGTACACAGTTTGAAAACAGCATTAATTCCATGCTGTTGTTAACACACAGAAATGCTTTTATTAACATGAGCTAAGCCTCATTCAAGATTTGACCCACGGAGATGCATGATGCATTTGCTTGCTCTGTGCACTCAGAACAAGAGCCTATCCCACATTTATCTGTTCCCAAGAGGAACTGCACTGCTGAAGCATACTTAACTAAGCTGGAGAAAACATGATTTTCCAACTGGTTTCCACGTTTTCCTTCATCGTTAATAAAAACAAGCATTCAAAACCCGTAGTCACAACTGTTAGTGTAAAAAGGTGCCTGGAGGCTCAGAAGGCCAACGCCACGTCCAGCACACCGCTACACACGAAGCCGAAAACACTGTGGTGGTTTGGCCACGGGCCAGAATGACAATTCAATCTCCACATCACAACCAGTAAGTACAACGTGCCAAAATCTCCAGCTAGGTGCCACGACAGCTATATGGTGCTCTGCTGCCGCAAGGGCAGATGGGAACAGCTTCCACAAAGCGGGGTACAGGCATGCGCTTCCCTGTGACTCCACAAGCCAAGCCACAGCCACATCGACAGGGGCTGCGGGGAAGGGTTTTTTAAACACAACGCAAGAAACTCAACTATCCCAGGATCTAGGCCATTCCCAGGTGACCAAGACCCAACTGTGTGGGCACAGGCAGGCCTCAGGCCTGCTGCTCCCATCCTGCAGCACTGTGCAAACAGCTCATTGCAGCCCTTCCTCTGTGCTTCCTGAACTGGGTCTCTCCTTACAATTGGAAGGGAAGGGGCAGGGCACGGGCTGCAAGCAGAGCCACTTCAGCTGTCACACAGGGGACTCTGGTTGGAATGGGTTGGAAAACACTAATTTTTTTCTTTTGTTTCTTTTACTCATCTTTATTTCCCCTCAAAAAAATAAAACCTTTGCTTAATGTTTTCTGAGAGACTCACAGCTAGCCTGCCACTAATAGTGAAATCACTTTATACACTGTAAAAAGTATTTAAAATAGTGCTAAGTAATAATTATACCCATTCTGTATGAATGACATTACACTAACAAGAATCAGGCTGCTAGTAACACTCTGCCTTTGAAGGAATAAAATTGCTTCCTTCCCACTGCCTTACTAATTCCCTTTTTCCCTGAATAAAGGAAACAGTCAGATGGTTAACAAGCAGATTATTCTGCTGAGTGAACCTCGCTTAAGCAATGACAGCTTGGAGTTTCCCAATTAAATCGTAAGGCCATTCTCAGATCTTTCTGAAAAGGGGTAATCTGCTTTTTCAGGAAATTTAGAGAAGGGAAAGGTAGGGATAGCAGAGATATAAATGCAGGGATCTTCGCTGGACTGAGGACTTCCTCTTACAGATCAAAACAACTGGAGACAGCAGCACACAACATTTGCACACAGACCTCAGAAGGCAGAGCCCTCTGGAACGTCAAGAGAGGGGAGGGAAGCTAAATGCAATATGTATTTGGGAGCCAAGAGAGAAAGGGCACGTCTCATGCAACTCCTATCTGCTTTGGCAGTATTCCTGTAAAGATCACGGGCTTGTTTAGATCACTAAATATAGCAGAGGAATCCTGCTGCAAGTAGCGCTCCACCAGCGCTTGCTGCTTCAGAGGCAGAAGAACACAAAAGAGAGATTTGTCCAACAAACAGTAACAAAAGCTTGCCAAAATTTGAAGGGCAAATTATAATTTAAATGATAGAACCCAGCCTGGCAGCTGTGAATTCATCAGTTTCTCTCTCCAGCAATGCTAACTGCTGCTTGTCCTGCTCTGACCTGGAGGGGCTGCCCCTCCAAACAGTGAGCCTCTCATTTCCCAGTTAAGCTTTCAGCTAAAATCTCCCCAAAAAATTGCCACTTAGGATCTCCTTTGGACACCTGCCTGTGAAAATCTGAACACTGACATGCCTGTGTGGGTTTTGCACATGCAAAAGAGCCCTTGGACCATGATAACCCCCACACTGCCTGTGTGGGACCCTCTGCAGTGATAGAAAACTGGTGCTCCACTCCGCAAACTCAGCAGTTTCCAAGGAGCTCTTCTGTCTTCTGCTCTCAACAAAATGTCTTTTGCTTTGCTTTCAAAGAATTACTTGCTTTACAAAATACAAAAATCCCCATGCAAACGTAAATCTCTAATTTATAGCACAGTTTCAAGCCTGAAGAATAACTTTTTGTGTGCTGCAAAAACCAGGCCAACATTCTGATTCCTACCAGTACTGCTGTCAGAGAGGAACAAACCGCCAAGCTGCTCATAGAAAGCCCAAGAAAAAAACTTGTTGGTATATGCTAACCTGCTACAACAAATCACTCCTGCTATACAAATATATATATATATATATATATACATTCAGTTGCAATTTCAAAACCATTGACTCCAAATAGAATCACAGAATCACCAAGGTTGGAAAGACCTACAAGATCATGCAGTCCAACCATCCACCCATTACCAATAGTTCTCACTAAACCATATCCCTCAACACAACACCCATACGCTCCTTGAACACCTCCAGGGTTGGTGACTTCAACACCTCCCTGGGCAGCCCATTCCAGTGCCTGAGCACTCTTTCAGACAAGTAGCATTTCCTAACGTCCAGCCTAAATCTCCCGTGGTGCAGCTTGAAGCCATTCCCTCTAGTTCTATCACCAGTTACACGAGAGAAGAGGCCGACCGCCAGCTCACTACAACCTCCCTTCAGGTAGCTATAGAGAGCAATAAGGTCTCCCCTGAGCCTCCTCTTCTCCAGATTGAACAATCCCAGCTCCTTCAGCTGCTCCTCATAAGGCCTGTGCTCCAGACCCCTCACCAGTTTTGTTGCCCTTCTATTGAGGCTCCAGGGCCTCAATGTCTTTCTTGCAGTGATTTCCTATTTTTCTTAAATAGGAAATAGCTCAGAAAGTAGGATGCCTAACTTATCTCATGCTTTCCCCACCTGAGGATGCTAAGTCCTCTTGCCAGTGCCCAAACCACAGACCAGCCCAGGTTGTTGTTCTCCTTCAGAATCTGGATTTCTTACCATGGAGACAAAGCAGGACAAATGCCCATGAGCCCTGCGCATTTCCCTCACTGAAAGGCAGCAGAATTACTAACATCCAGTTACTTACGGACAAGTCCAATCAAGCAACAGTAAATGTGCATTGCGTAAGCACCACCACTGCACCATGCTCTCCCCAGCCAGCCAGGCAGCCTTGGCAGCATCACAGCCAACAGGAGCCTGGCATTCTGGCCAACTGCACACGCCAATGTGTGCTTCTGCATCGCTTTCTCTTGGAGCTGCTGCCCTTGGTGAAACTCCAGCAAGGAGCTGGCGTGCAGGATACAAGGAACAGGATATGCTTTGGTTTCCTTACAATCCATGCACCTGCTTTGAGTACAGTAAAACACAGGACCAGCTTTTCTGAGATCCTCTGCAAGAAGAGACACGGTAAGAGTTGCTTCCAAGCTTTCCAAACAGGAAGCATTCACTTGTAGAAGGTAAAGCCTGCCCGCACCAGCAAGGCACTGCCACTCTGCAGGAACACCTTCATTGCACAACTGTGTTTCCTTCTTTTTGGGAACCCCAGGCAGATAATTAGGAAGAAAATTCAAATTTTTCTCTATCCCCAAACGAAGCCAGCTCTGCTCTTACTCTCCTCTTACAATAACAAGTTCTGCCTTCTCCATCCCAGGAGGATTTCGTCACCAACATCCCACCCAAATCTGCGTAAGAAACAACTTTGCAAACAATCTATCAGACAGGGTTTCCTTCTTCTTTTTTTTTTTTTAATAAAAAGTATTGTTTTGGATTGTTGTTGTTGACGCTTTTATACAAAAGCAACTGTAAAGCTGTCAGCCTGCTAACTTCGCAACCACTTGTTACAGTCAAAGTGGTTGATGAAGCAGAATGACAATACCAGGAAGTACCTGGAATTGATCTTCAATGTTTATTTTTGGAGGCTGGCTTTCCTCCCAGCTCTTATTTAATAGTTTGCTCTTTCCCTCCTCCTCTCATTTCTCCTCCCTGGGATCAAATTGCAATTTGTTTCACCTCACACAGCTCAACCACAGATCCCGAGAGCACAACTTCAGGAATCAAAGCCAGCCTCACATAACACGTTCTTTCTCTTTCACTGTTAACATGTTCTTCTCTCCCTTACCAAAAAAAAGATAGGAGAATGCTCCAGTGTTTGTCTGAAACTGGAGGTGCAGGAGGTCCTTTCAGTGCTCAGTACGCACCTGTACTTTGTATCTGTTAGTCAAGCAAATTCCTTCAGCAAACTCTCCCCTTAGATACTCAGTTCATTTGGAAAAGGAAGTTCTGTTGCTGCAAACTAGTTTTCTACACAGGAGAAATTTTAGCCCTATCTTCCATGGTTTACCTGCACAGGTAAGTCAGGCTTTTCCCAGAAAAACCCATGCTTTCTCTTCCATGCTGCTAAGTAAGACTGCAGCAGTAGCCACACTTCAGGGCAGACCAGGTCAGAGCTGCCCATGCGACTGCAACGGTTTGGCTCACTGCAAGTTTCAGGTGAGCTTAAAAAATTTCCATGCATCATTAATTAACCATACACGCTGTCTTCAACTACTGTAAGCCTGAAGTGCAGCACATTTATTCCTTCAAGGTTTAACCATTTCTGAGCATGCATGCAATTATCCCCACTAGCCCAACGGCTACACAGTAATTCAGTGATGTGCTTGAAGCATGGGTTTTACAGAAATATAATAATATACCTAACATTTTGCATTAAGTTTTCATGAAAAGGTGATGATTACCTACCAGGTGCCGTCCATCACCACTCACTGTGTCACTCTGGGAGCACGGATGCTTGCAAGGCTGCAGCAGGGAGCACAGGGAAGGAGCACACCCCTGGGAGTCTGCTGTCATCATCATTGCCACTAACCTGAGGGGCGACCTTGAAAAAGCCACTCTCCAAATCCCCTTTGGCCTCTTATTTATAGCAGAAGATTGTCTGGCGCTGCAGGTGCAGCTTGAAGCCTTCCCAAATCCAGAGAATGACTAGGGGAGGAGGAAGGCTTTGAACAGGACATTGCTGTCTGCCCTCTGCTTCCAGGTCAGGCCTTCAAAGCTCCACTGCCTCACGCAGCACAACCTATCTGACAGAAACGAGGACACGCACAGCCCTCCTACAACCTGTGCTGTGCTATTAGACATTTTGGCTGAGGCTCAGATCTCCTGACATTAAACATCTCCAACAGAGATGCCTCCATGTGCCTCCATTGTTTGGACACTGTAGAAACAATGGAGAGGAACAGGCACTTTTAGGGCAGTTCATCCAGGGTATTTTTAGATGTCAGTGTGGATGAATCATGGCCCAGAAGCACTTGCTCCTCTCTGGTGACTATGAAAGGAGTCTAGACTACTGTCTCGCATGCAGACAGCTTTGCTGTAGTTTGGCAAGATGAATCTCACAATTTAAGTTGAGAGAAAGGACATAAACAAAGAAGTACCTCTGTGTTTCCAGTTAGGTGAGAAGGTTTGCCTCCCCAAAGGCACCAGGTGCAAGTGCCCTGCACATCCCTTCCTCCCCAACATCCTGCAGTTGGATGGCACACAGCTACCTTCACTGAGAGGGCTTAGTTCTGCTAGAAGAGTTTCATTTCCCTGGAACAGGATCCCCAGGGCAGTGGGTACAGCTCCGAGGTTACTGGAATTCAAGAAGCATCTGGACAGTGCTCTCAGACATATGGACTGATTTTTGGGCGGTCCTGTATGGAAAAGGACTTGGATTCAGTGTTCGTTATGGGTCCCTTGTAACTTGAGATACTCTATGACTCTATGGTTTAATCACTGAACTTCAAGCTTTCATGAAATATACCTGCAACCAAAGCTTGCTTCATGAGAGTTCCCAATAAGTAAGACATGCTGCTTGTGGGGCAGCTGTCATTTCCCTCCCTGCATCACCCAGGTGGAAGTTAACAACCCAAACCAACCCAACACAAAGCAGAGTTCTCTCTGATGCCAACAAACACACAAAAAAGTTCCTAAAGCAGTCCACTTCCAACATTTTTACAAGCACACTGTGGCCAGCTGTACACCATTCCTTAGCCACAGACACACAGGGCACAGGCAGCAGTGTGTTCCCCTCTCTACCCTCAACTCTTCATTTCATTTCTACTTCTTGTGATTCTCCTGGCAATCAATAAGTCAAAAGACCCAAAAAGTAAAACTTCTTCCTGTAAAATCCACATTTCTGCCTCCTCCCCACACTACCATGAAAGTAATTGTAGTGCTTTGTTTTCCATCTTTATTGTCATTTCCTTTGATAGAACTTGCAGCCTGAATCTTAAAGCTCAAATACCTAATATTATTCTCTCCCCCTTCTCCCCGTCCCTTGCTGCAAAGAGTACCTCTTGTATCAGGGTCAGCAAAATGTCTCAAGCCTGTTTGCTTGGCTGCATTGTGTGGGGAGTTATCAGCAGGCTGCAGGATGGTGAGAAAGCAAACATGCCTCCTTGAGACAGACCAGGGGCTGTGGTTTAGACCAGAGTCAAAGTTCTGCCCCATTTCCCCTCCTACGGGCAGACAACAGCCCTTTCCCCAGCACAGCTTTTTTCTTCTCCCTTTCCATGCGCTCAGCTAAGTGAAACATAAGATTTTTCTCCACTCCCTCTATGCTGGCCCTTAGCACTTCCAGAGAAGCAGCTTTTTTCATCTGCTGTTGTGAAAACTGTGATCTAGGTGATGTACAGAGACTGCTTTCTTCCTATGCTCACTAGTACCAGGATTCATGTCCTGTGATCCATGAAGATCATGCAAAGTTGGCCAGTACTAGCAGAACCTCTTCAGTCCTCCCATTTCCACTCTACAATCCCTTCACAAACAAATGCAGTGGTCTTCACGCTCTCAGCATTATCCCAAGCCAAAATAAGTTCACCCTTCACAGCAGCGACTTGCAGCCAACACCCTTCATGCTTCATGGGACACAAGTCAGGAAGGACAACCAGAAAAATCCATGTCCTATGACGTAACATACACTACCAAGTTTTGATCTATGGTCCTGGACAAGCTTATGGTACTCCCATAACATATTTGTGGTCCAGATCAATTCAGCTCCAGCTGAATAATCTGCCCCAAACCTCTTCAGAGCAAAGTCGACAGAACTCAGATAAACTTGATCTCCCGGTGGCTGCATGGCCACCTCTATCTCGATTACAGCAGTATTCCTTCTACCCACACCAGTCACAGATGAAACTCAGGCAAAGGAAGATTAGGTGAGAGGTGTACGAAATGTCACCTTCCCCTTAATCACAGCTTATGGATCCAGTCCCAAAGTGTTACTCATACAGCACTCCGCATTTATAATCCCACCAACTAATCCAGCTGCATGTTCCAACAGGCAGGTCGCTAGGAGTGTTCTCTCGCAATCACTGTCTCTGTTTCAAATGCTTCTCCAACTCTGCAAGAAGAGACTACATCCTCTCCCACATCTAAAAGCCCAGCTCAAAACAAACTGAGGGGAAGCTGGGGAAAGTGTGGTACAAGCGGCTCACCTCCTTCAACATGAGCACCTGCACAGCCAGCTGGCTGGTTCTCCACCACTGCCAGGTAATGCTGGGGAAACACTTCAGTTGTGGTAAGCAACAGATAAGCATCTCTTTGCACACATACACGTATAAGCATCCCAGCTGCTAGAATTTAAAACCAGTATTCACTGTGCTCCAGGGAAGAAAACAAATGGGTTGAACTGGCTCAAAGGCACAGCTTCAGTAGTGAGAGTCTGGATCGTCTCTTCACATCTCCCTGTACAAACCCGGCCATTGAGAATGCAGATCTAACAGAGCCGCAGTTGCTAAGAAAACAGAGCTGCAAACAGATGTTAGGAGATGATTCATGGGGTAAGGGCATATCCCTGTACTACAGATAAACTCAGATGAATGGGCCTCTTTATACCTGATCTATCAAGCTGTGCTTCTTCTTGCACTCTTTGGGATTTCTTCTTTCATTCATTTCTATATTCAGATGGTGAGGAAACCAAACGGAACTGATCTCGCTGTTTATGGAATTAATTACTGGTAAAGGGATGTTACAGTGCTTACAATGAACTCAGTAAAAGGGCTAAACTATGGCCTATTTTCCCCTCAAATGTAGACTTGTCAACACAAGAAACAGCTTTACCCAAAACCTACCAAAAGAAGCAACATAAAATCCAGAGTAAAAAACTGTTTTCACTACTTTCACTGATGACGTAAAACTAGCAGCCTGGGAGATAAAGTATTTTAAGCCTATTAGATCATTAAGGCACGCCACTTCTTGAATTACTTCATTGTGTCTGTGCTTATAATCTGTCTGACAGATAACTAAAACACAGCACACTCCAGGACTAGACAAGCGCTGCTCACACCAACACAGTTCCCATTTACTTTAGTGAATTTTTGATCAGTTTTACTTGGAGAAAAAGTTTTTTTGCCCCTCTTAAGCTGCATAGTTCTCAGTTGACATCCACGGTACCTAAGATATATTTGCTTCCTGAAGTTATCTGTAAGTATCTGTTTAAATAAAGGAACTCTGATGTACACTGCTATAGATAGCTGTAGTAAAAAGTCAGCAATCATTCATTATCCTTCACTCTGACGATGAGAACAACCACCTGCACTTCTGAATACATATTTGTACAGCATCTAGCACAAAGGGAACCACACACTACTGCAATATCAATCACTGCAGCACTGGCTGCAATTACCACCAGTGTTTTCATCGCCCCTGCAATCACCCCTTTGCCAGCGCCCCTCACTCTCAGCACTTTGTAGCTCATCCCCATCCTTCCCAGCAGGTTCCAGGTAATCTGCTCCCACCCCACACAGCCCTTCCCATCCCACCTGCTCCATCCTGGAAATCAGTTCTTTGGGGTGCCCCGGTTGCGAGGTGAGGTAGCTGTAAGCGTGGCATGGTGGGGACCATCACTGTGGGCAGCACTAACAGCTGCCACCGCTCTGCCGAACAGCCGCAGGGGTGGTGAAAGGCCATGACAGCTCACCAGGTGCCAGATGTTTGCGCATATTTTCAAATATCACGTTTCAAACAGAGGTGTGAGTGGAGGTTTTGTCACTTCAGTCAAGCCACAAATGAGCCAAGATTCTGCACGGGGCACTTCTGAGTTCCATGATGGGAGAGCACCCTGAGAGCTGTGATGGACAAAAACAATTGGAAAAAGGGGGGCGAGGACAGGTGGGACATATTGCATCCTGAAAGGTGCACCAGTCCAAGAAAGGATCGAGAGGCTGTGAGAGCTCTCAAACAAACCCACTGACAGTTTTTGCCTGAGCACTTGGATGGACTCGAGGAATGTGCACCTGCTCTACCGCTCAATTCCTGCAGCAGCTCATGTGCAAAAAGGGAAGAAAGACTTAACTTTGAAGGTAACAGAGCACTGGAATAGGCCGCCCGTGGAGGTGCTGAAGTCTCCTTCTCTGGAGGTATTCAAGACCTCCCCCAGTCAACTTTCCCATGCAACCTACTGAACGGAACCTGTGCTAGCAGGGGGTTGGCCTTAAGCGGTCCCTCCGAATCTGTACGATTCTGTGATTCTCATCATTTAGGTGGGACAGAGGAATCCTGCCCTCCAAGCCCTGCACCTGACCCACGCTCCTTGCCAAGCAACAGCCCGAGGTCCCCACGTGCCGCAGAGCACGCCGGCACCGCTCAGCACCAACCGCTGCAGGAGCCAACGGCTCCCGGGGCAGGAAAAGAGAAAGAAGCGGGAAGCGCGGGGAGCCCTCAGCTGTTAGCAGGGCGGGAGCGGCTCCGTAACTGCTAACGGGAAAGTCACTGCTGCTTTTCGCTCCGACGGAAACTTCTCCCGAACAAGTAACCACGCTGAGTTCTGAACGCGACACCGAAGAGATGAGGACTTCACAACGCTCCGTGCCCCCCACGCGAAGCGGAGCCGCGGGGGAACGAGCGCTGCCTGCCCGCCCGCCCACCGCGCTCCGTTCCCTCTGCCCGAGCCCCGCCGCCTCCCGCCGAGCGCGGGGTTCAGGCCCGGAGCTGCCCCAGGCGGAGATCCCACGCCCGGTTCCGGCCGCGTCCCGCAGCGAACTCTGCCGGGCGGCCCGCTCGGCCCCAGGGCTTCTCGTCCGTTCCTCCCGGCTACAAGGCGGCGGAGGGTGGGAAGGGAGCGGGGTAGGGGTGAAAGCGGGCGGCGCCGAAGGTGCAGCCGGCACCGAGGGAACAAAGGCGGCGGGAACAAAGAGCGGCAGGTAGCGCGGCGGAGCGCGGCGGGGCAGGGGGCCGCTCCGCGCACAAAGGCGAGGCCGGGCCGCGCCGAACTTCTGGCCGGGCGGGATCCGGCGGGGCGCACTCACCGCAGGAGCGGTCCGGACATCGGCGTCGGCGCGGCAACGAGCGCGGGCGGCGGCGGTAGCGAGCGCGGGCGGGAGGAGGGACCGGCGCCGACCGCTCCCCGCCCCGGCCGCTGCGAGCGCGCCCCCCCGCCCGCGGGCGGTGAGGCGGAGCGGCCGCAGCCCTCACGGCACGGCCCGCGCCCCGCCTCCTCCGCCTCCCGCCGCGGGGCTGCCCACGGCGCCGCCTGGGAGCCGCTCCCGGCCGGAGCACCGCGGTTTTCCTTTCGGCGCCGCGCACACATCCGCGCACGGCCGCCTTCGCTCCGCGGGTCCCAAGCAATGGCGGCGGCAGCTGGCATTGCCTGGGTTGCGTGCAGGGGGTGAATGGGAACCGACTGTGTTGGCACAGCAACTTAAAGGGTTTTCAGAACTTCGGAGGAGGGTGGGCTTTTTTTCTCTCTTTCTTTCCTTTTTTTGTAAGGATAGGAAGAAATACCTTCTATTTGTTTCATTTGGTACTGGGTAGCTTTTGGCTGTGGACTTCACAAAGTTAGAGAGTACAGGTAATGAGAGTGAGATTTCAGAGTTCAGCGTAGGAAAAAGTTCACCCGTAGGAAAAGGTAGCTTCCCAAAAACGACTTCCTATTTCTTCTCAGGAGGAGTGGTGATGCAGTGGCACAGCTGCACAGGGACTGGGGGGTCACCGTACCTGGAGGTGTTCAAGAACTGTGGAGATGTGCCACTGGGGGATGTGGGCAGTGGGCACGGTGGAGTTGGACTTGGGGATATTAGTGGTCTTTTCTAGCCTTAATGGTTCCGTGGTTTGATGAATCTGTGCTGATAAAACGTCAGCCAACCTAAGTGGAAACAAATAAGGTCATAGAATTGCAGAGTCACAGAATGGTTTGGGTTGGAAGGGACCTTCAAGGTCATCCAGTTCCAACCCTTTGCTATAGACAGGAACACCTCCCTCTAGAGCAGGTTGCTCAAAGCCCCATCCAGACTGGCCTTGAATGCATCCACAGAGGGGGCATCCATAACCTTTGTGCAACCTGTCCCAGTGTCTTACCACCTTCACAGTGAAGAATTTCTTCCTAATATCTAGTCTAAATCCACTCTCTTCCAGTTTAAAGCTACTGAGGCTAGAAAACCAAATGTTTCACACTTTCATGACTACTTAGGCAAGTGTCTTATGCCCATAGGTGTGTCTAAAGCTCTGCCAAATTTGGGCACTTGATTTTCCGTAAAGACTTTTTTTTTCTTTTCCAGTCAATAGTGAGCCCTGTACCTTCCTGCCTGCTTTTTAGCTGGAGTCAAGAATGCAGTGTGTTGCAGAAGTGCCAGCCAAAGCTGGTTATAACCTGACTGCTCTGCCTTGGCAAACACCTGCTCTGATTCATGCTGCTGTTGTGCTAAATCAACTAGGGAGTTGTGCTAAACGAGCACTGGGGTTCCCATCGAGTTTGTTCAGTGACAGTGTTGTCTGATACTCCACAGACACAGAAGAAGGCAGAGGGCTGCATTGGATGGAGCAGTGGATGCCGCATCTCTGGAAGCATTCAAGGCCAGGCTGGATGTGGCTCTGGTCAGCCTGGTCTGCTGGTTGGCTATGGTCCTTTTCAACCCAGGCCATTCTATGATCCAATGATTCAGGCCCTCTGCTGTAGTTTCCTAACTTCTGTGTTATGCTTACTGCTGTGCATATGCTTGAAGTGAAACGAGCATCCTCAACTTGTTTACTAGCCTTGGCTGATGTATTTCAATCTTGAGTTTAAGTACGGGACAGAAAAAGTTGTAACATCAAATATAAGCTTTGTTACTTCAATAATTATTCTAAAGCTCTTGCCCTCTGGGACTGCAGAAAAAGTCTCATGGAGCCTTTTGTGCTGTAGAGCATTACCACTCCATGCTTTTCCCTCTGACGTAAGCTGTAGAGCTCCTCGTTCAGCTTACACAGTGCTGCAGCTCTCTGACATGCTTTGTCAAATACAAATACACAGTGTCTATTTACATTTAAATTATTCATTTCATAATTAGCTTATAAAGTACTTTGAAGGCACAACAGAAAGTATTACATTAAGTGATGCTATTGGGCAGACATAATGCAGACAATTAAATAGTAACACCATTAAAAAGACATTGTGAGACTCAGAGGTAAAATTGAGTCATAAGCGCCTACTTTATATCCAAATGTTACATCTGTCGATTACACAGTACAACCTAAAACTGTGAAAATAAGCTTTAATCTCTTTTCAGGCACAGTCCTCCAGCTAGGAACTGCTGCAGACCTGAGAGGTGTATGGGAAGCCAGCAAGCAGCTCCTGTGGGTCAGTCTTCATGGAAGATTACAGCTGGAAGCTGGGCAACCAAAGCTTGACCAGCAGTAGTGAAGGTGAACACAGTGGGAATGAGAAGTTTTTATAAGAGTTGTGGGTGTGTCCTGCCTTTCCCACACCACTCCATCCAGCAAACGCAGAGCTGGGTGCTGCAAGGTGTGTCCCATACAAGGCATCCAGGTATCTCAAGCTGTCAGGTCCCACATGAGATAAGGACATGAATTCCATGGTGGGACATCCCTCCTACAATGGAGAGTTTGCACAATTGGAATCCAACATTGGAGAGAGAGCAAATTCCCCACGTCTGCTGGATAAAATGTTAACTCTGAAGGATAGTGATGTCTGTGTAAACTGTGTTTGTTTGGATACTCCAAGCCACGTTTACACTCTGGTGTGCCAGAATGAACCTTTGGCTTACTGACCTTCCTCTTTCTCCTGCATGCAACCCTTTGTGCTGTGCCAGCACACTGTGTATGCTGGAGCTGGGAGTTAGATGACAACTAGCTCAGAGGAACAGTATTTTGTTTTCAAATAGATTGCTTTCAGGATTTGGTGGCAGCAAGGATACACAAACAGGTACAGTTTAGGGGCAGCAGAATCCAGCAGAGAGATGGACACAAACAGTATGAGCTGGACCTGGTATCAGGATGGTACAGCAAGAGAATAAGGGACCAGCACCATACCAGAAACTTCCATGACCACACCTGGCTGCACTCCTCTCACTCCAACCCATGCAGGATAGAGAAGCAGGAAAGGGGACAGGTGAGAGTAGAAACTCATTTTTGGATTCTCCTTCCCTCCTCCCTGCTGCCACAGCATCACAGAGGAAACAAGGTGGTTCTGCATGCATCTCTTTGGTTGCCTTACATGCCGTCCATTATGTTGGTGCAGCTCTTTGTGCAGTTGTGTACTCAATCAGATCTAGAAATGGCTTAAAAAATCCAGCACCTTCCTCATCCCCATTATTTTCACTCTGGCTCAGTGCCCAGGTATGATTTTACCCCATCTCTGCAGAGGTGCAGCTGGAGCAAGAGCATTGGAGGGGGAAAGAAGCAAGGGGCATAGGGATCTGCTTAAATACACAGTGCCCCCTCCCCCACATGGCCCATGGCACAGTCCCTGGAGGAGAGATTCTTGCTCAACAACCACAGGCAATGTATTTGTCAAAATTAGGGAGATCAAGAAAGAGGAAATAAAGGTTGAATCCATGCAGGCACGTGCAGTATTTGCATATGTTTTCCTCTGCAAAACATAAAAGGAAGCCTGAATGTAATCATGTTAGGAATGCTCCCTTTCCCCTCCCATTTAATCTAAGCATTATGTATGACATTCTCCTCAGAGTATAAGACAGCAACCCTGCAGACTGCTTAAGCAGGGACGTTGCCTTTAACACCTAACTGTTCCTGCTGAGGTCAGTGGCAGCACTTGCACGTTTAAAGTTACACATGCTTAAATACTTTGTTAGGTCACCAGCTAATTTAAGAACAGAAGCACAGCTTCAGAAGAGAAAAATAGGTTAATAATGCTAAAGTTGCAGCAAATTGTAGGAAAACTGGGATAGGTTCATCATTAGTGAATCTCTGCTATTCAAAGTAAATTTTTCACCTTTTTGGGTCCTGCTCACTGCCTTGCATTCCTGATGATCTGTGTGGGCGCAGCAGTTTTAGAAGCTTGTTAGACTGATCATCAGACCTTGACCTGATCTTATCAGTGAACTCAGGAAAGGTTTTAGACTTGAAATCCCTTTATCTTAAACCCTGAAGTTTTATTCACTTTTTCATGAAGTTAGTCTAATGAAAAAAACCTGTATCTTTTATCTTTAGCCTGTCACAGCTACAGCACAGTGTATCTGTAAGAGGGCTATAAGCAGCCTGCCATCAAGGCTATGCTGATCCTGTCAGCTTTACCCTCACGCCCCAGGGCTGGCTGGTGTCTTGGAGCACCCTGCACCCCAGCAGCAGTGTGGTATCTCAGTTTTTGCAGAGAAGTTGGGTAAGAGAAACTTGCCAAGAAACCCTCTATTCAGCTGACCAAAGCAGAAGCTGCAATACTACAGTGCAACACTTGGATACTAGGTTTGAATTCAGGGACATAGAAGAAATGGGTAAGCACTTTTTTTGCAAAATAGCTCCAACAGGAGGTCTGCAAGCCCCAGGGGCTTGTAAAGCAGAGCTGGACAGCAGAAGGCACCCAAGGACCAACGCATTTTTTTGTTTGCTGGCCTCCTGTCATTCCTGAAACACTTTCTCTGGGACTCAGGGAAGACACACCATAGTTTTGCTTTGGCCAACAACTATATTACAATGTTCAGGGCACCTACCTTCCTAATGGAGGGAATTAGATGCTAGTATCTCAGTGATTGTAGCATGGCCCTGTTCAGCAACTCCCGGGTAGTTGCTTTCCAATATGATTCAATGGAGAACAAAAAACCCTTAGTAGAAAGATGTGGGGTTAAGACTTCTCTGGCAACAAAACTGAGTAATCTCAATCACTACCTTCAAAAATGTGTGCCCTTGGGCCCTGGCCAGCCATCCACTCTGTCAACACCTTTACTGCCAACTTTACTCACAGGGGCACGAATGTAAATCTAGTGTGAGAAAAGGATTAAGCCCATTCTGATTTTTATGGCCTATGAAATGTGTGCTGCTTTGCTGTTGCTACACAGTGGTAAACAATACAGAAAAAGGGCATTCAGGCTGGTATTGCATATTTAAAATTTCTAAGGAAAAACATGTAATCCTAGATACTACCAACCAGTGCAGTGTATACAAGGTTTCTTCTAAGTCAGAAGCTAAAAGCCTGTACCTTGCCAGATGCTGGTTGAGGTATTCTACTTTTCTCCTGCAAAATAAGATTAGCAACACCAATTTTCCATGCATTCAAGTTTGGAATTTTCTCTGCAAGGAGATTAAAGCCCAGGCAAACACAAATCTGCCTGGATACTGCCCTGCTCTGTGTGTAGCTCTCACTTGGGATGAGTCCTGTGCTGTTTAGGAATCCCACTAAAATGAGTATTTCTTCACTGATGATTCAGTTGGCTGAGATTTGCAAGAAGAATGGAGGGAATTAGATGCTAGCTTCTTAAATTTCAGTAGGAAATGTGTTCCTGACTCCTTTAGGTTGATGTTTTCATACATATACAAAGACTAAAGAAGGTTCTTTTACTATGATATCTATGATTGGAGATTTCAGGCAATATCTTTTGATTCTAGGTTTCATAGCAGAACCTCAATGCAAACACTAGTAAGCAATTGTCAGGACTATTACTAGTGTAACTCCATAGAGTTGTCAGCAGAAAAGCATCTGAGCTAAGTACTTGTTCAATTAAAGGTGCAGAACAATGAGTATATATGCACATGTCTGAAAAGCAGACAATATTTATAATGAATCCCGGGGCAGAAGATACAAATAATTTATTACTTTTAATTCACTACCCTTATTATTTTCTGATTTATACTGTTTTCTAGATGAAAAGTCTCATTGAGTAGCCCAGGTAGTGTGAAGTTGCCGTTGTGTATAGCGTAACATTTTCTGTACAACTGTGACTTTTTCTGAGCCCTCTCAGCTCCAATTTTGTGCAGAGCAGACTGAAAATCAGCACGTGGAGCAGTGATCCCCTGTTTTGGTACTTAGTGCTGTTTGTGTTGGCATCCTGGATATATTTAGTGAACTGTCATCTGTTATAGATGATATGGGACAGCTCTGATGTTTTGATAAGCATTGACTGGGAGCATCACACGGAGTCTTTAAATTGCTCCTTCATTTACACACCCATCTATTTTGAAATCTGCTTTGTAGGCTGTGTCCTCTCCCTTAAGCCCATTGCGAGGTTCCCAAGCTACTGAACCTTCTGCAGCAGTGCAGGAAGCCTCCATCTCCTGAGTAAATGGCTTTGTATTGATTGGCAAATAGTTTTCCTGAAACCAAATGAAATGTGTGCTAAATAAGAGGCTATTGCATTTTCTGACTGTGTCAGGCTCTCCCTGCAGCATGGCCCAGTCCACCTGGCAGTGTCATCCTCCCCATGACAAACCCAGCTATTTTTGTCTGCTGAGGCCCTATTACCAGGCACGGGGGAATTACTGCACCACCAAAGCTCTGCTTCACAGAGGGCACTGGTCAGTGCTGTGCCAACACCCACCGCGTGCCTGTTTTCTCCATCTATTTTTCCATACAGCTTTGGGATCCTTGTGAAGGACCACACAGTTCTCCTCCCACCCCCCAGGTGCAGATCATGTCCCAGCTTTGGTCACCATCTCCCCAGTCTCTGTCCCTTGTTCTGCAGAAATAAGTATTTTTTCTGGATTCAATTTCTGCAGAATATCTACTGACGTACAGGCCAGCACAGTGCTTTGTTATTTATCACATGTCCTGCTGGTGTTGGAAAAAGCAATCTCAAAAAAGCACACCTTGCAGGCGCGAGGGAAACTTCATGATGATCATAGATCTGGAATGCATTATTATGAGGGTTTGTAGTGTTGAGTGTGTCATTTGAGGTGCCTGTGCCCATTGCTGCTGGAGGTGGGCAGAGGTGAGACAAGCCCCAGCCTCTGATGGTTGAAGCCATGCCTGAGCTTTGCTGGGGTTTGGTGGCTGGGGTCAAAATGGTCCCAATGGATGGCCAGAGCAAGAGGGCAGAGGAGCTCCCAGCAGAGAAGAAGCTCATACAGATGAGAAGGAGTAGATGAAACATAGGCATGAAGAACAAAGAAATCCTGGCAGAGGATGTGGCTCTGGTAGAGAGGATGGTTAACACAAGACCTCGCTGCTGCTTCTTCCCTACCATCTCCAGCCAGCTGGTCTTCACCTCTTCACCACTGGACTGGCACTTCTGGAATTCATATATCTCAGCCTAAATGAGCCAACGCATCTGAAAAATGGCCCTGAGGAAGGCATGTGGGTGGTTTTCTGTTGAGTGACCAGATTCAATGCATGGAACCATGGCTGACAGCTCAGAAAAGGAGGAGCAGGGCTGCAGCTCGTGGCAGCTCTACCCATGCAGGTAAGTGTGAGCCACTTCTGTATCTAAGCCAGACAGCCACAGAGATGGGATCCCATGCTGAACTATCACAGCTGTGCCACATAGGGTCATACAATAGCTCGGGTTGGAAAAGACCTTAAAGATCATCAAATCCAACCCTCCTACATCAGATCTAGTGATGGGAGGCCCCAGAATGGGTCATGTCAACCAGCAGACACAACAGAAAACTGCTGTCTGTGGAGGTACTTTTTGGGATGCTTTCTGATTAACCTGATCTGCTTTAATGAACAAATTAATCACATGGTCATGTCATCACAAGGTGTAATATGCATTGTTTTATACTATGTCTAAGAATGTCTGCTTGCTTGCAGCTCCCTTTTCCCTCCCCATGGCACGTGTGGCTGTGCAGAACTCATTGACCACACTCAGGGAGATAAAGCAACCAACAGAGAATAACATCAGCGTCTGGCTTGGCTGGTTTAGCTCCCTGACTCAAAGTGGAAATCTTAACTGAATTCACCAGTTCAATGAGCTGAGCTGTACCCTAAAGCCATCCCTCCAGTGTGGCCAGGCTCAGGTGGAAGAGAGTGTGACCACAGCAAGAGCTGCAATGCCAACCAGTGGGAGGATACCAAAGATGATGACAAGATGTGCAATGAACTGGATGTGCTGCCTGCCTGGGATGAGAAGCCAGGTCAAGGTTTCACCGGTAATACAAGAAAGGCTGCAGGCAGACATGCATAAGCACACTGTATTTCTATAAATATTACTTGATATAAGGAGACATCTCATTATGAGGCTTGACTCTTGCTTGTCTAAGCAAAGGAATGCTGGATGTGGGACAGCTTGTGCTCATTGAAGCAATGAGATTGCTCATCTGTCCCTGAGAAAGCCCTGGGTGACACAGAGATTCTTTTATTCCTCTGCTACCACGGACCAAAACAAATGTAAATATCTCTCCAGTTCAAAGTATTACTTCATGCTGTTTTAATAACAAAGTTCACTTCATAATTTGGCTCTGTGCTCCTTATTCGCTATCAGTGAGTCCAAAAGGGAAGTGGGAAAGGGGTGAAAGGCTAGAAGTGCAAAGAGAGGCTGCTTACAGCTGATGTTTATTTCATGCCCTTAAACCTTCATTTTCAGTGCCACTAATCCTTCATTTTGATGGCAACTTCAAAGATCGCTTGTAATTATATTTCAATGAAAAAGCTGAATCCAGAGACGTAGATGCAAAAGGGCAATTGCCTACTGTGCACTGTGTGTAGAAGGGACAACTAACTGTACATTCCAGGGATGGATTGAAAGGATGAATTTTAACGGTGACAGAGTTTAACGATCAGAAAAACCTTGGTTAAAAAAACAAAACTGGCTGCTATTTTAATTTCCATTTTACAGTGGGTCCTTACAGTTATTTCAGTTGTTAAAGGATTGATCTCAGTGACAGCCAGAATTAATGAGGTGTGACTAACCAGGAGGGCACCTGTCACCTTTACTTGTTCAGAGGAGTTTGTATCTAACATGCATTTATTCAGACTCCTAATTATCTCCTTAGTAAAACTATTAGAAGTGATGAATGATTTTTTTTCTGAATGTATAAAAAAGGGATTATTTTTCATCTAGGTCAGGCTAGGTGGAGGTTGGCTTACAATTAAAAATGAGTGATCATTTGCTTTAAAATGTGCTTTTACTGTGCCTTAAATGTCCTGAATACGTATTGGGAAAGAGCTTATGCTTTTAAAATATTAAAACTGATTTTTTAAATAAAAGAACATTTTCTGCGATTGGATTTTTACCTTTTATGGGTTCCAAGATTTCAGAAATGAAACCTCTTAACTTCATCTTCTTTCTTCCTTCATTAGGTAAGAGGAAGAAAATGGATTTTTTTTTTCTTTTTCAATTTCCAATCAGTTTCTTGTGCTGTCCTTGGCCAGGCATTGAACAAACACTGACTGATGGAAATATTCTTTCCATTCCTGCCCAGCACTCTTCTATGGAAGGCAAGATCCCCATCTTCCAGGATGCTCCTGGAGCTTCAAACGCTGCCAGGACACAGGCACTGAAGACATCAGGAATATTACGGCTGTGTTAAGGTGGGGCTGCCGTGGCTCGTATAGAAACGAGTGCCTCATTTCCAAAAAAGCAAATGCAATTGAACAAGCAAAAGAATCCTGGTGTCTGCCGCAGCTCCTGCGGTTTGCAGAAGCAACACTGACATCTAGCGGGGCAAGCTGAAATGCTCATCAGAATGGTTAGGTTGGAAGGGACCTTACAGGACATCCAGTCCCACTCCCTGCCGTGGGCTGATTGCCTCCCACCAGCTCAGGCTGCCCAGGGCCCATCCATGGCCTTGGACACCTCCAGGGATGGGGCACCCACAGCTCTGTGCAGCAGTGCCAGGGCCTCACCACTCTGAATAAAAAAATTCTTTCTAACATCTAATCTGAATTTCCCCTCTTATTTTAAAGCCCTTCCACCTTTATCCTATCACTATTAGGCTGTGTGAATCACAGTGATCACTCTGGGCTAGCAAGTGATGAGCATTCAGGAGCAATTTATTGAAGCAGGAATTGCTACCACTGGAACTAGCTGTTGGAAATGCCTCTACAAAATGTTTTGAAGGTGTATCCCAATATTTGTAAATGGCATGTGACCCCAAGTTTCTCCATTCAGGAAGGGAGGACAGACTGAAGACCGGCCCTGCTGCGTTTGAAACATCATGGAATCAAACTTTCTTGCTCTAGCCTTAAAGCTGACAGGTGAAAGCAACAGAAGAAAGTGATTTTTGGCTGGTTTGATCCATTGCATGCTTGCCTAAGTGCAGAATAACAGCATGCAATATGCACCATCCCCTTGCAATCATGAAAACATGAGAGACAGGAATTTTTATCTGTGCTGCCTTGTGTGCTTTAAAAGAATGATTTGACGTGAAGCTGGAGCAAAAGAGAAGTTATAGGGAGGGGTGTTTCCCTGGAAATCTTAAAAAGCAGTAGCTATTTTTTATAGTCCTGATAAGAACCATGTGGAAGTGAATGATGAGCTTAGAAACATGTGCGAGACTATGCTGGGAAAGTCCACTGTGATGGCACCAGGAGAACTCACTTGGCCCATGCCATCACGTGTGTAGCCTTTCAGCTACATTAACTACTGGTTTAATTTGTCTCCAAGATCTGAATTCCTTACCAGAAAAATGGAGAGAGAAGAAGCTTTCAGGGGCAGCACCAGAGGTTCCCCAAAGAAAGGTGACCATGGGGCTGCAATGATGGGGATGCCAGTCTCCCACAGGCTGCGCAAAGAACACGACCCAGCAATACATGAAAACTCTGCCTTGTTTTTGCTTTGAATTTGGTGATATGCAGAAAAGAACGCCTAGTTTTTATTTATTTCAGGAAATTTTTTAAAGATTTCTATGGCTGCAAAGAATATTTATAAAATATGAAGATTTTGAACAAAAAATACTTCCTATATCCAATCAAGGCCTTCAGTAATGATTTCTGTTACACAATAAGCTAAAGCATTCCGCAGTTCAACTTTGCACATTAAAACCCAACACGAATAGAAAACACAGATTGATCAGGATTACTTTGGTGTCCAGGTTAAATCTCAAGGTAAATACTGGACTCATTTTTTCTACTCAGGGAGTGTATTAGATAGGCACTAAAACCTCGTGTCCTCTTCCATTACTGCAGCAAGATCTCAGACCGTATAAGGTCCTATGAGGGGGCAGAGGGGCGGGATGTCAGTGCAAGGAAGGATGCTGCACCCTCCTCATCATACACCTTCTTTTGTTTGCCTTTGCAGTTGGGTGCTTTGTTAAGGCTTTATAGGGATACTGAAACTCAGCATCATCTCTAAGGGCAGACTGATATTTCACACTTACCATATATGCTTTTGTATGCATTTTCTGTGGTCAGAAACCCAGCAGACATGCACACACTGGCACCATTCTCTGCCCAGCACAAACGTGAAAGCTGGAAGCCCTTCTGCCCTCCTGTGTGTGCCAGCTTGTGCCTTGCAGGTCACAGCAGCCTGCAGGCAGCCTTGAGTGTTCAGTCCCACCCTTTTTTTCCACTAATGCTATTGTTCAGCTCACAAATACAGGGCTCCTGGTCCTTCCACACAGAACAAAGTGCCTGTGCCAAAAACTGAGTTCCCTGTCAAGAGTCAGGAGATCTCTCCTCTTCCCTGCTTGAGGTGACCAAGCAGCAGTGCTCTTTTGTGTTTATTTACCATCAATGCCTTATTTTCAACCCCACCATGCGCCCATAGAACACAATAAGTAGGGAATCCTCACGTCAGTCAGGAGTTTGAGGATGAGAACATCACTTAGCGTGACACTTTGGGCTATCTACATCCTAGGTGCTGTCCTTCATGACTCTGGAGCCCCATGTGGGTGAAACTTGCTTGTAAATGCCACATTTTGGGGAAGGGCATGAAGCTGTTGTGCAT
Organism: Centrocercus urophasianus; assembly: GCF_019232065.1. Taxonomy (NCBI): domain Eukaryota; kingdom Metazoa; phylum Chordata; class Aves; order Galliformes; family Phasianidae; genus Centrocercus; species Centrocercus urophasianus. Next base: position 46,411,820 of record NW_024884586.1, read on the forward strand.
CCAGTGCCTGAGGTGTTGTGACAGGCATAGGAAAACTTGAGGGCTTTGCCCTACGCTCCTTCCTGCACTGACATTTTGCAGGTGGGTGGTGGCAAGGTTTGCTGAATCCCCACAGCTGGATGCACATCATACAGGTGGCCTTTAGGGAGATGTATTTGCTTGCATGAGTTCATGATTTAGCAGATGTCCAACCCAGCCGCAGCTCAGCATGGTGTTCCCCTTCTCCCTGTTTCCAGGCTGGATGTGGCCCTGGGCAGCCTGGTCTCGTGGTTGGTGACCCTGCTCATAGCAGGGGGTTGAAACTGGGTGATCATTGTGGTCCTTTTCAACCCAGGCCATTTTGTGATTCAATGATCCTATGATTCTGTGATTCTATGATTCTATGATTCTACCTCTGCCCCACTGAATTCAAACTCTTTGATCTGTGTGTTCACCCACAATTTATAAGTAAATGTAAATGAGTAAATGCAGATGAGAACACAATACAATTTGCGCATATGGCTGCAAAGACCTTGACATTGTGAAAAGCAAGCCTCTGGCATATGGGTTATAACTTCACACTGCAAAGATTACATGCCATTTAGATAAGAACATGCCACCTATTCTATTACTCTGTATAATGGCTTGAGTTTAATCACTGATATGCTGAGAGGAGCTATGCCTTCACTCCAGCCCTTGAAGTAAACCTGCTGCTTGCAAAGATGTGAATGGTCCCAAAGAAGTGGAACCATGTGCTGTCCCCTCTCAGCCTTTCTAAAGACACAGACTTTCTTACATTTTTATGACCTGCCTCACTCCACTGCCATTTGCTTGTTTCCCCAATCCAATGGATTTCCTCATTCTTTTCAAGAGATGCAGAAGTTATCCTCAAAAAGTGACTGATGATACCCAGAGCTGGGTTACAGCTTTGAGCCAGCGCTCTTCCTGAGCTCTGCCAAGGCACTGATTTATTGTGCTTCAGAGCCATGGCACAGTGAGGATTAAAATCAATCATACAGATGATGCATGGGCTTTGCTTCCCAGGCTCTGGACAGCTGGGTCTACAGTAACTTCTGCATTTATTTAAACAGGTGGCAAGCAAAGTAAGACAAACTCATTCCATGCTCTTTTAATTCTCTGAAATAGATCTAAACAATTTTTCTGTTTACACAGCATATATATAGCAGTCAGTGAAGGAAAACAAAATGTTGTTCTTCGGACAAATTATTTAACATGTTTGTAAGTTTCCTATTTGTAGGAAATAGTATGCATTCCTAAGTCCTGTAAGTAATAGCAAATGGCCCTTATTGCAATCTACAACACAGTTGCCCTGTGTGAGACCCAAATGGGGCCTGCAGCTCAGATGCACACCCTCCTGCTTGGCACCACATTCCCATGTCATCAGATTGGGATTTCCTGCCTGGGATTGTGCATCACCTTCTTTAAAGTCACTGCATGCATACTGTATCTACTCTCATGTGTGAGCAGCAAAGTGCAGGAAAGTAGAGAAGGGAACTGAGACATCATTCAGCACATGAACTCTTCAAGTCTCCATTGCCATTTCAATTGTCTTACTGAGCTGTAGATACATTTTCAACTACAGAATTTGACTCATGTACAAACACTGAAAATATCTGGCCACTGAGAGAACCTTTTTCAGCTGTATCTTTTTCCACTCGATGTCTTTTCTAAAAGAAAAGCGTGGAAGAGCTCATTGATGAGGGTAAATAAGTTCATAACAATACTGGGGGAAGGTTAAGATCACAAATACATACTTGTATGAAAAAGACAAAGCAAAAAAAAAAGATCCATACATTTTCTGTAAGTTTGCTCATGTCAAATAGTAGGTATTTTAATGACAGCACAACACAGATGAGTTATCCAGAGAGAGAGACTGAGAGACATCAAAATCTGGGGGGATGAATTCAGCATTTGCATTGTTCTTTCACTTCAGTCATCTCTTTCCTTTCACATCTTGGACTCAATTTTTGTTATGAGAATGGCCATGTATTCGCAGAAGAGAAACATGGATCTCTCTCCTGACAAGTACATTTCAGTGGCATGAAAACCTGCATCAATAACTCTGTGGGAAAAAACACAGCAACACACATCAGATTCACATGCAGACTTCTGCTAAGCCTGCACCCAGTTTTACACACACCAGGTACAACTTCAAAGAGGAAAGACAGCTAGAAAGGCTGCAACACTTCTGCTTTAGAAAGCGGCAAAGAGCAGAGCTTGGACCTGATTACTTATCTGCTAGATGGTTCTCATCTCCAGAGAATCAGCAGAGATCATCTCAGCCTAGTAAGAGACCAAGGAAATCAAGCTCAGACCTTTCTCTGCCTGGCAGCACTGCTTGCTCTGAGTTGCCACATGCTCATTTGCACCACTTGGATCCAAGACTCTGCCCTGAGCCATCTTTTTACATCATATGGTTTTAGATGTGCAGAGGCCCTGGACCAGCAGCAGATTTCTGAGGGAAGAAGAGGGTAAAGGAAAATTAGATACAAAATATAAGTTAAGCATAAACATAAGCATAAACATCACAAAAGAAAAAAAAACCCAAGCATAAGCAACAACAACAAAAAAACACCTAACCAGAAGACCTCAGCATTTCTAATTCACTGTTTTGGGGTACTTTCTCCACCCACGTGTCCTTGCTCTGCTCCCTGTAACTACAGCACTTGCCCAGAGTGGAGGTAAAGCCTGCCTGTGTTGTGCTGGCAGCACTGGCTCTGGAGGGAGCTGCACTGTGTGCCTTCATGGGTGAGAGGTACGGGCTGGTTGGTGAGACTTACAGCAACCTCTGATCTCTTGGCTGTTCCTCAATTTGTATTATCTCTGCAAACATGCCCTTCCCTTAATCTCTGTATAATCTTTTCCCAGACAGAGTAATTAAAAAGCCATTCCATATCTTTTCACTGGCTTCTTTTAGATAACATTTTGCAGCTGCCCACCCTTTAGCCCTCAGTCTGCAAACTCTGTCCTGTGGTTTTTGTTTCTTAAGGCAAACTTCGCACTCCTCTGCCATCCAGGTTCTTTATACCAACCTTTTCTCAGGTGAAATGCCATGGAGCTCTATTGAGATGTTTGAAGCCTCCTTTGGAAGCAAGCTGTGATCCAGCCCTGCTTGTTCCTTAAACAGTTTCCTTCACGAATTTCTGCCATCTTTACTGGGCTGGTCATACGCACAACTCAGAACAGACAGCACAGGGAAGCAAGAATTGAAGTCTCCACACCAGGTCCTGCTCCTGCCCTGCAGCAAGCCTGGGTGTGCAGAGGGGTTGGTACAAGGACAGCTCTCTCTCACAAGGACACCTCTTCCACATGGGTACCTGTCCCATATGGACACCTCTCCCAGCCCAGCCAGGGCCACCTCCTAACCCCAGGGCCGCCCTAGGAAGTGACCACTACAGATGCTGGCCATGTGGCCCTTGGCCATGTGAAGTTTGGATTTGCAGTCAGTGGGTCGGTATCTGTTAGCACGGATTTCTCCTGAAACCTTCCCTGCTATCATCTTCACGATGATCCTCTGCTTTGTTTTTGTACTTCTTTGAAGCAATGAGATGCCTAATACACCATACACGCACACTCTGGTGCAGTGGCTTTTGCTGTTTTGGCATAGCTAGAAGACATGAATATGAGTTTGACATCAGTTTTCCAGCACAGTGGGAGGAGATGTTGTAATAATCTTGTACTTCCTACACTTTTCTTTTGAGCACTGTTCAGTTAGTGCTTCTCATGAGGAAGAGCTTGAGAACAGCTCTTACAAAGCATCAGTTTTATTTTATCAAGTTAATACTTCAGATTTTAATTGTCAGCAAGGATACATCAATGGTTTCAACAAAATGTTTTTGTAGAGGGGTGAGAAACTTTCTGGGTCTGAAAGGCAACATGGAAATTATTCAGAAGTGCACCTGAGGTGTTGATGGAACATAGCTCTTCTGGCACTTCTCATCAGTTGATCTACAAAGGATCAACTTCTATGTGTTATTCATATAGAAGCTCAGAGAGAACAAATACCTTTATAAGGTTTTCACCTCCTGGTAACAGCATAATGCCTTTCAGAGGTGTTAAGAACTTCTGGCTCTTCTGAGCTTTATTTGGAACTAGGAGAGCCCTGGAGGCCCATTAAGCAATTCTAAACCTGGACCTAAATAATTTCTCTTACATCTCAATCTGTTTATTGTTCTTACCTTCACCATCTCTGCAGAAAGTATTTCAACACTAAGAAAGCAAGTGTTCATTCTTTTTTTCCCAAGGGCCACCCACACACAAGCTTCCTCCATCTCTGCATGAAAAGAGCATTTATATTAGTAACTGTCTGTGGCCAAAAATGCAGCTGAAACCAGAAGGCAATAAGTAATTATTTGTACAAGCATTTTAAATTTATGCTTCTAAACCGTTTAAGTCAAAAGCTGTGTCATATCAGATTTGTTGAAGACATGGCCCAGGTTCAGGGATACAACTAATAAAACTTGGCCAGGCTTACAGAGAACACGATCTGAGGTTTGGATTTGAGATTTATTCCAATTTCCCGTGTTTCTGCAAGTGTTTGGAATGCTCTGGCAAAAATAACTGCATTTTAGTTCAGGGACTGATCTACTTGTGTTCTTGGGGTGCTGTGGACTGCACCTCAGCAGACACTGAGCTCATGGTAAGAGAGTCTGACATCCTGCAGTGTGGTTTTTCCAAGCACTGTTAAAAAAATCAAAGTAGCTTGTTAAGTAATAGAAAAAATACAGCATTTTCATTAAAAATCTCTCAGGCAGTTGTTACTTAGCTAAACACTACGGTCAGCCACTTGAGCAAAGCACAGTGTGCCAAGATTTTGCTGTACATGGTGTGCAATAGCAGCATGATGAACAGCCCCGTGCACCATTCATATTCCATTTCTTTCTCAAAATAAAAGTCCTGGTTCTGCTCTACTGAGTGTTTTGAGGAAGGGCAGAGATCTTGCTGAGCTAAGAAGGTGTTCTTATTAAATCTGCACTTGAAAGAGGGCTGCTAGCTTTACTTTGAGTTTGCCTTGCTCTCTCTGTTTTTCTTTGGATACGACACAAAGCAAGCTGGCATTACCATGGAACTCAAAGCCTGTGGACTCAGACTGCAAAGTTCTCTAGGACAGAAGGGTCAGCTCTATTTTCATATGAATGATGTGCAGAAATCTGTGATTCTATCTACAGACTTAATCATTTTAGCTAGGATTTGTTTATGATTTGATTGTGTAAATGACATTGGATAATTATCCTCACGCTCATCCAAGGACATACGGTATGTTCACAAGCAACTGGGTCAGTGTGCATCTCCAGTGTCTTAACAAAGTCCAGGTTCACCAGAAAAAATCAGAGTTCTGTCCTAGGTGAGACCTAGGTAGGTTCCCAGCAAACAAAAGCAGGTGAGAAAGCAGAAAGAGCTAATGGTAAGAAAGCATACTAAAAGAGGTGTGCATGCATACACATGCATCTATACATAGATAGAGGTGGACAGCAGGACAGCCACATATGGCAAAGCTACATTACGTATAGTAAGCATTCAATCTACAAGACGTAAGGAGGAAAACATGAGATTAGGCAGAAAAAAAGCAAAATTTAAGATGGGGGAGCATGACAACTGCAATCCTTTCATGAACACTGTTTAGCCTTCCTTAGACCAGCCTGGCTGAGCTGGTTTTAAAAGCTCCTTCATCAGCAGGATGTAGTTTCTAGCACAATGAAGGGGCAAAACAAAACAATCCTGAGAACACGGCTTCTCAGCAGTTGAACCTACATTGCAAGTTCCTCCAGCCAAGTTTGGTTAATGACTTTTTTCTTTCCAGAAACACAGTGATCAAACACATAAGCAGCCTCCCATTCCCTCCATAATGAATGCTTCTCTTTCTATACATCCCATTTCATTGCTTGCTTCGCAGCAACCGTAGCAGATCACGAGGGTGGGATTAGGAGGTGTGCAGGCAAATTAACGCAGAACTCCTGCTTCTTCTCTGTGCTTTAAGCACAGCTGCACCACAGCTCTGTGAATCAGCAATCTCATGTCCTTGGCCGGCTCCAACCACTTACACACCCTGAGTCTAAACCTTCAGCTGCTTAACTTTCATTCCATCCAAAGGCAGGATTCAGGGGGCTCCAACACAAGAACTGGAACTCCCAATACCTGTCAATTCAGATCACCTAGCACAGCTATAACTGAATTTAGATCACCCCCTAGGTGAATATTTGAATATTTCTGTTAACAAAGACAAACTCGGTGCCACGAGGCACTGAGCATACCTAGCCAAATGAGCTCCCAAAGGTTTCAGGTGGAGTGAGGTCTTGTGTTTGCTGTGTGTCTGAACCACAGGAGGATTCAGCTGAGATCCTGGCCTTACCTGTTACTGCTGCCTGGGCATCCTTGGGCATTTCTGCTCAGTGCCCTGTGCCACTGCCAGGACAAATGAGAAGGTGGCAGGAATTTTCAGACAACCATGGGGTCAGGCAGTTGCCACAGTAGGAGATTTACCGGTTGTTTCCTTGAATTGAGCCCAGTGGATGCCTCTGAGTCCCATTTCTGGCGAGCCAAGTAAATATTCTGGAACTGATCCATCGTGACAATGCACTTGACTTAAGGACTCGGATGTCTGAGGGCGAGACACTAAATCCTCCTACATATTTTAAATCATCCGCCACTAAAATTTTAATTGCTCACTTCACGATGATATTTTTAAAGCTTAATTTACATTTGAGGGAATATCGCATACACCCACATAGTCCTGAGCACTTTCTTCACAATTAAGAAAAACAGCAATGATCACACAACCCTCAGAGCGAGAGTCTGCAGCACTGCTTCCATTCAAAATACTGGTTATACTGGTTCTGATTTGCCCTGGGATACATGGGCTGCATTATCTGCAAAATGGTGCAGTTGGTAATGCAAGCTGTTGTGAGAATCACTGAGAGCACCTGGCCTTTTCCTGAGACCCAGCCCCAGGACACAGAGCACATAGCATCCCAAAGATGGAAGACTGAAGGAGATGTCTCACTGGTACTTTCAGCAGAATGAAAGGAGAAGGTTCTCTGTGATACTGTGGATGTTCTCCATTTACCTGCAGTGAAGAGAACTATAATGACAGTGAATTAATATCAGTGATCATATTTTAAAAAAGGCTTAGAAAGTCCCTTTCCAGGCAAGAGCTCTATGTGGTAGACAGTTACAATGAAAGTGGGCAGATGCCCTGTAAAAAGGTGAACTCTTCCCAATTATTTGTAATCCCAACTATCACTGGGATTTCGGCTAGATTCTGTATGGCACATAACTCAAGGTACATCATTTGTAGCCCTGCCTGAAGTGTGGGATGGGTTTTCAGAGTCATTCTCATACTTGATTTGCTATTAGCTAACTCTCAGCAGCTCCCTCAGCATCCTGTAAATGTCCTGGACTCTGTCAAAGCTTCTGCCTTTCCCATCGCGTTGCACAGGAAGACTATGGATTTAATTTTGGCCTCTGGGCGATGACTTCATTTATAGTAGTTACCAACAGCTCTTCTGAAATTGAAGAGAATTCATAATTAATATAAACTATGAACATTTGTGGCTTGTGGCTTCTTCTCCACCTCTGAACAGAAAATGAAAATATGTTGTCAGAAAGAATCCTTAGGAAGATTTCAGTGCTCCTACTCCAATGATGAGTAACTCTACGCACCCTTGAACATGAATCGGCTCCATTTCATAATCTTGACAATTTTGGATTTTCCAAGAAAAAATGTCTGGAACTGATTAAAACAAGTGCACATGCTAAGGCAAATTCCCATCTCTTTTGTATCTTATGCTCCACATACCGTTTCCCATAACATATCAAATCTCTGCCTTGCCTTTCTCCCCCTGCTTGAACTGAGGGCAGGAAGTGAACAACCTCCATCTCTCCTCCTTTTCATGTTCCTGGATGGTAAACTCTCCTGCACCTCCTTTGCAGATTGATCCCCAATATTTCCTTTCCATTTGTGAAGTGTGGGACATGACCCTTTGATGAGCCTGAGGAATCAGAACACATCCAGCCTCTTTTTGCGATGTGCTTACTTTTGGTGTAGCTCCTAGGATCAGAGGTATGTTCTCATGGGCTGTATGTTCTCATGGGCTGTATGTTCTCATGGGCTGT